>NW_023665712.1:15000-356250 GCF_014743375.2 Drosophila subpulchrella | reverse complement strand
ATCGGAACCAGGTGTCGTCATAGCCACCCTTTGAGAAGGCTGTGTCTGTCAAGACGTTCCTCGCTTCACCACGAAGCGAACTTCGTAGAATATGTAGTTTTTGACTGGCCGAAAATGGTTTATTATGTACCAATTCCACAAAGAGATCACGGAACCGTGGCCAGTCTAGATACTCGCCGTTGAACTTCGGAATGCTAATTGGCGGAAGTGCCAAGTTTAGGCTCATTGGCGCGTCGTTTTCTCGAAGCAGGTTCATTTCGTATTCCTCGTATAATGTGTGGAATTGGGCTAGCTCTGCTTCTGCCAGAGCTGCGGCCCCAGGTGTGCTATCCAATTCGTCGTGGGCTTGCCTCAGTAACGCTCAATGGAGATCCAGGTGCCTTTGTAGGGCTGGGGTGACGGTTGGGGCGTTCGAGGATAATGTTGATGATGAGTAATCTTCTCTGCAACTGTCGGATCACCGTGTCGATTGCGGAGTCTCCTATGACGTGATCTCCTGTTGTCATCTTGATGTTGGCCGAAGTTCGTCTGGGGGCCGCTTCCAGTCGGCATGTTGTCCAGAAAGACTTTCTGATATTTTTCGACCAGCTCTTTAAGTGGTACTAGTCGTGAAGAGTACTCACTTCCAGTGGGTGATGCCGCTTGGTGGATTTCTTCATCTAGGTCGCAAAACTGCTGCCAGAGATCGTTTAGCTGATTTAGTTTACGGGAATAATAGCCGTCTCGGTGGCGCCTTTCGACCGAATCCTTGTCATAATTCTTTATGAGCTGTTGGATCTGTACTTGTAGCTCATTTTGGTTGTCGAATAATCGATTGTGTAAATCGATTCTTGTGTGACTTGTTTCCTCTATGAATGAAGTAGACATATTGCGTGTCTTGGAATCAAAGAATCCTGTGAAGCTGGATAAAGCTGAGCGTCCTGTGAAGCTGGATGAAGCTGAGAATCCTGTGAAGCTGGATGAAGCTGGCTATCCTGTGAAGCTGCATGAAGCTGAGTATCCTGTGAAGCTGGATGAAGCTGTGAGTCCTGTGAAGCTGGTTTAAGCTGACGCTGGACGAAGAAGCGTATCCTGTGAAGCTGGATGAAGCTGAGTATACTCTGAAGCTGGATGAGCTATGGTTTCCAGGGCGGGTGGATGTAAAGAACTTAACGGGTCTCACCAGTCAGATGTTAAGCTTTTGGTGGGAAGGGGGCTGCTATAGTGTGATCCTTTGTTGGTAAAGGATCACGTCGGGGTCACCAATGTTTGTGCCTAACCGAAGTAGACACTTGCAGGACGATCGCGTCGCGGCAATGGTAACGATGGTTACTGCGATGCCAGACCACAGGCGATGTGGGAACTACGCTGAGGTTTCCGTAGGTTAGCTGCTAGTTGAGGTATTGTATTTCGAGCCCTATTCCCAGTGGTAGGACGCAGAACCGCGGAGTTATGAGTTGCGTTGATAACTAATTTATTCTTCATTTGATACACGTTTATATACTACTTGGAACACGGAAGTTTAGCGTAATGATTAGTAAAATAAGCTGTATTCTAAAGTAGGTAGGTAGGTAGGTCACGGAGTTTTGATTATGGTAGCAGTTTGCGTAGTTGGCTCGGCTGACACTGCAAAATGTGCTGACTGCATTGGCGGGTCTGTGTACCGCTGAGACGGTGAGTTAGTGAGACATAATATGCTGATCAGCAATTCTCATCTGCAGTGGGTGCTACTGAGCGCCTGGTACTGTTTCCAACTTGGCTACTGCTTGGTTTGTTGGGGCTGGTCATGTTGGGCACCCTTGGGTACAAACAGTGAGTGTTCTTTGTTTCCCATTTCTAACTTCCCTTAAGCTTTTAGTTGTGTACCCCACCAATTCCCAGGGGCATATTTATTATGGTCATAGATTGATATCTGTAGATCAAAATGAAAGTAGTTTCATCTGCCCTTTATAATTAACCTTCGTTTTGGTTTATTTAATTGGTATAGGCTTTTTTTTGAATGTTCTATCCCGCACACGTTTTTTTTTTCGAAGTGTGGTGCTCTCAAAATGGCACTAATGCTGAAAAAGCTCGATTGGTTGCTGAGTCGATACAGCTGAAGTAAGCTACCAAAGGATATGTTGCAGACCAACAAGAATTAACATCTTTCGCCGATGCTGTTTGAAAAAAAAATATGCAAAATGTGGCAAAACTGCAACCGTGCAAAGAAGTCTGTTCTGCATAGAAATTCGGATTGGCTTCAGATAGTAGAGAGCTTCAAGATTTTAGAAAAACTCGAAAAGTCGAAAGATGCTAGAAAATTGAGTAACATTAACGTAAACGAATCGCTTGCTGAAGATATATTACAAAGCCTACTTGATCATACAGCATCACGTTTATTAAATCTTCAAATTGATGTCAATGAAATCAAAAGCGATTTAGTGAAGACACTCACCTTGATTGGAAAATGGGGTTTCGACGGTAGCACGGGCATAGCGAGTGCAAGCAGAGGTTTTTCATTAAAAATACGGAAGACAATTCTATATTTGTCACTTCTTATGTGCCTCTCCAACTGATGACACAGTAGCCAAGTCCAAAAATTATAGGGAAGAACCCTAGGCCATCATGGACTCGGTTTTGTGGACCAATAAGGTTTCAATTAAAAAATGAATCTACTCCATTGGCAATTGATGAGGAGAATTATATAAAAGTGCAAATGGAGAAATGAGTAAACAAAGCTTTTGAAGGAAATGTAATTTCTATGCAGCATAGCCTCCAACTCACAACGGTGAACGGTAAAGATTGCAATGCATTGAGTGGATCGTCTTCAACAAAATTTTATAAATGAGAAGCCAAGCCAACTGAAATGAACAATACATTACTTAAATTATTTTTTTAATATTTTCTCCATGTATCGTCTAGAGATACAATCGTGGCAAGTCAGATCTGCAATTGATAAAAACAATCTGCTGATACGAAAACCGATCCAAACCGAGTTCCGAATGAAAATGGTGCTAATAGTAGACAGACCAAAGTTTGGCGGTAGTGGCTCATCAAACGATATAAACACGGCCCGCATATTTTTAAAAATCCTCAGCTGGCTACACGTATTATAGGCCTTGACAATAAATTAATCGGCAGATGCGCCCCTATTTTGCAAGCTTTAAATTCTGGCAACAAAATTAATTAAGATAAATTTCGATTTCGGTACTACTTGCCAGCTTCAGTGCATAAAATCTTAATTCATGGACCTGAAGTCATACAACGAGCATTAGTATGAATTGGAGAGCTGTCTTAGGAAGCTACTGAAGCGAAAATAAAAAATTTTTTAAAATATAGATTTCAGCATACAAGAAATATTTCTCGAGAAGCAACAAATACTGATCTGATCAACGTATTATTTCTTAGTTCAGACCCTCTTGTAAGTGGAAAATAAGAACTGGCGTTTTGTAGTTTTTGATCCAAAATGATTCTAAAACTATTTTTTCACAATTTTAGTAATAACTTATCATTTAAATATAAATAAATTGCATTGTTTATACGTAGAAAAATTTTTAACTTTAAAATTAATAATTTAATTTATATAATTGGCTGTGGAAAGGCGTTGGGGCATATGACCATGCCAATTTTTTGAAAATAGTATTCTGGTATTTTTATAAGCATATGGTAAATAAATTAGACCTGTAAGTCAAGCGCAACTATTTTTGTCGCATACTTTCATACAAGCCCGACCACTGTGCTATGCCCGCAGTACTTTGTCGCGCCCTTTTTGAGACGTTCCCATATGACTGCCTCGCGTCGAATATTTAGGACTGACATACTAGGAAGGTTCGTTGACGGAGTATTAATTCTGAGACCTTAATGAACTTGTTAAGCGCAATTTCGGAAGCTGTAAGAGCCATTTTTGTGTTTGCGCATGTGTTCCTTTTTCGGAGCGACGAGGACTTATTGCTTATATCGGGTGTGGGCGGATCTTCTAAGATGCCTACACCCAAAAAAAAAATCGCCCTTAAATCAAGAAATTCGCCCTTAAATCAAGAAAATCGCCTATGATTTTGAGCCAACGGCGACTCGCCTTTATTTTAAGTAAATAATTTTCTTGAATTTATGGTTTGCCATTTCTGGAAATAATGACAAATATTTCTTAAATGTATGGTAAATAACCTTAAAATTAAGGAAAATTTTCTTAAAATACGAAAAAAATTATTTATAATGTAAGATTACCTTTTTTTACATTTGGGGAATTTGGTTGGTTTTGTATACCAATTTTGAATTTTAAATGGATAAAACCGTTTCTAATTTTAATGGCAATTATTACATGGGAATATAGTCTTTAAATTTGTATATTTACCTGTATTTATGTAAGATTTATTTTATATAAATACTTTTTATAAACATATAAATATCAAATGGTAAAATCCTTACCTCAGACAACCCCGGCATGAACTCGAACCCGCAACTGCTCACACCATAGCCAGCCGTCTAACCATTCGGCCACGCGTGCTTCTTGTCATACAATGACTAAAGAGGGCTATGGTGCTTTTGGTCCAGCTTTACGCATACCAATAACGTTTATTCTAATCTAAACTCTTTTAACAACCGTTTAACAATTTGGTAAATAGAAAAGTAAAACTAATAAGAATAAAAATTAAATAAATTAAAAAAAAAAAGAAAAGTAAAAAAACAAAGGGTACACTTGCCGTGGCGTGGGCTCGAACCAGGTACTTTTGTACGATTGTTTATTGACCGGACGACTTTACCAGCTAGACCACCATCAAAATGTATAAAAAAAAGTCACTTTTCCCTTAAAATATGAGTATTTCTTTACTAAATTTAAGTAAGAATTTACCATTATTTCAAGAAAAAAAATCAAGAAAAATTCGAAATTAGTTAAAGAAAAAATTTCAATTCTTCCTCTTCTTCTTTATTTAAAAAAAAAATATGGCGAAATTCCGTAAATTTTAGAAACTTTTTCTATAATCAAGAAAATATTTCTTAATTCAAGAAAATATTTCTTAATTCAATGGCGTTTTAAAATTACGGGCGATTTTCTAATATTTATGGTGATTTTTTTTTTTTGAGTGTGGACCAACCTTCAATTACTTTGCGGAAAAACAAGTAATTTGGTGGATGGTGGAGCGTATTTAATTATTATTATTGCCGCCGGTGGAGAACTACTACTATTTTTGCCTATCTTAATAAGTTGGCGGAAGAAAGAATACCAAATAAATTGTTTATTTTTAATAATTTGGCGGAAGAACCAATACCAAGTACCAACAATACCAAATAATTTGGTGGGTGGTGGATGGTACTGAATTCTTATTTAAAACCGGAATTGCAGAAAACTGCGTAAGGGGACAAGCCAAATCGGAATGCACACGAATTTCGAGATTGAATGCGGTTGTTGTACGAAATAAAATAACACTGACCAAAAAAAGGTTTTCACGTCGGTTGGTGGATTTTTATTTGATTATATTTAATAGGATGGCCGGCAGAAAACTTTGATTTGTGGGAATAGAATGCTGGGAGTGTCGAAATAATGTATGTACGAATGTATGCATGTATTTTGTATTCAATATGGCCGATTTAATATATTTATTAACTATTGCTGTCCTGGGTGGGGACGCTAACTCTCACCACACACAATGGGGAAGTACAAACACCAACGAAAGGGGTGAGTTACTCTACGATTATCTCCTTCAATCAAATCTATTCATCTGCAACAAAGGTAATGACCCAACTTTCATCACTAGAAATAGGAGGGAAGTACTAGACATTACTCTAATATCTGATCCCCTACTTAACCAACTTGAAACGTGGAAGGTGGGGACCGAACACTCATTCTCAGACCACCGGTACATAGAATTTACAATAAGTCTAGACCATCCTCCAGCCGAGAACATCACTAATCTAAGATTAACCAACTGGGGATACTACAAAAATCTCCTCAGCAGGAACCTACTCGCTCCCCCGACACGCATACACAACCGTCAAGAATTAGATAACCTAGTCAACACTTTTACCGATATCTGCGGGGAGGCCTTAAAAAGGGCTTGCCCAAGTAGAACAGGCAAAACAAAGCACAAACCCCCATGGTGGAACCCAACCCTGGCGAACCTTAAAAGAGAGTGTAGAACTTACTTCAATAAAGCTAAATATAACAATAGCGAATCCTCCTGGAATCTATATCATTCAAAACTAAGCCTATACAAAAAGGAAATAAGAATATCAAAACGAAGAGCCTGGGCTAATTTCTGCAGTAGCATAGAATCTACTGCGGAGGCATCCAGACTCAGAAGAATTCTAGCTAAAGCTCCAGCTACCATTGGCTATCTTAAAACCAATGATGATGGCTGGACGGAAAACAGTCAGGAAACCCTTGAACTGCTGTTAGACACACACTTCCCTAACAATACCCAGGTAGTGGAGGACCTCCACATAGAGGAGAATCTAGACGACCAGAGTATTGCCAACATTTCAAACCCTGACCGCATTCAGTGGGCTGTTAACTCTTTTAAGCCCTTCAAATCACCTGGCCCAGATGGGTTCTTCCCGGCCCAGCTACAACGGACATTAGATATGTCCCTTCCCTGGCTGACAGCCATCTTCCACGGCTGCCTTGCTCTAAACCATATTCCAACAAGGTGGCTGGACGTTAAGGTAATTTTTATACCGAAAGCCGGCAAGCCCTCCCACACCAACCCAAAGGACTTCCGCCCGATCAGTCTCTCTTCCTTCTTGTTGAAGACCCTGGAAAGGCTAATTGACACCCATATCAGACTAACCATCGACCATAGCCTACTCTCTGACGCACAGCATGCGTACCGTAAGGGTAGATCAACCGATACCGCCCTCCACTCTCTAGTGTACAGTATAGAACGAGGCTTCCACAATAAGGAATACTCTCTTGCAGCGTTTCTAGACATAGAAGGCGCCTTCAACAACGTCACCCCAACGGCGATCACTGGTGCTCTGACTGAACTGGGCATTGAGCGGCCCATAGTGGGACTCATACACACCATGCTAACCAGCAGGGTAGTGCACTCCACTATGGGATCGGCCCTCTCGACCAGGAATGTCAGTAGAGGAACCCCACAAGGGGGAGTACTCTCACCTCTTCTATGGGTTTTGGTGGTCAACAAACTGCTATCACTTCTAGAAGAGGCGGGCACAAAAGTGGTAGCCTACGCGGATGACGTGGTTATCCTACTGCAGGGCAAATTCCCGCAAACCCTTTGTAATCTGATGGAGACAGCCCTATCCACCCTTTCCCGGTGGACGGCTGGCTGTGGACTGGGAGTTAACCCGGAAAAGACCGAACTAGTCCTCTTTACAAGGAAGTACAAGATACCAATTCTAGTTCCCCCAAAACTACACCAAACGCGCCTAACCTTCAGCAACCAAGCAAAGTACCTAGGTGTCATTCTTGACAAAAAGCTCCTCTGGACTGACAACATCCTAGATCGCACACGCAAAGCGGCCATAGCCCTCTTCGCTTGTAAAAAAGCCATAGGGAGGAAGTGGGGTTTCTCCCCCATGATAGTTCACTGGCTATATACTGCAATAGTCAGGCCCATTCTCCTCTACGGAAACATCGTTTGGTGGCCTTCTCTAGATAAGAACTGCAACCTCCGGATCCTTCACAAGATCCAAAGGAGCGCAGAACTCTGCATCAGCGGGGCGCTGCGCACTACCGCCACTGAGGCTCTAAACACAATTCTCGATCTCCAACCCCTGGACCTACTTGCCAAAAGCTGGGCATCTGCAACAGCGCTGAGGCTCCGTGAAGCAGCGGCATGGACAACGGGCTCCACGGGTCACTCCATTATCCTATCAAAACATTCACCCCTACCACGTTATACAGACTACGTCCCACCCATAGTCAACTTCGAAAGAAGATACAAAATTCATATACCCACCCGTTCAGACTGGGACAACCTCCCACATCAATTCGTAAACGCCGTCAACATATACACGGACGGCTCCAAGTTTAACTCCCAAACAGGTGGGGGAGTCTTCTCCCCCGAATTAGACATAAAAGTCTCATTCCGCCTACCAGACCACTGTAGTGTTTTCCAAGCGGAAGTGATGGCAATTCAGGAAGCCACTACCCACCTGAACACGTCTGTACATAAGGACAGTGATATCTTCATATTCTCGGATAGTCAAGCTGCCCTCCGGGCCCTCGACTCCTACACAACGAGCTCAAAAACAATCTCTGAATGCCGCAAATCTCTTAACGAGATGGCCACTCATCTGAGAATCAGCCTCATCTGGGTGCCTGGGCACCGCAACATTGAGGGCAACTGCATAGCAGACGAGCTGGCAAGACAGGGGACAACCGCCGATATCCTTCGTGATAAGGACACGGTAGGGATGCCCATGGCTACCTGCAAGCTCCATCTCAGGCAGAGATTGTATACTCTTTCCAATAACCGTTGGAACTCAATCTCAACATGCCACAATTCTAGACTCACATGGCCAAACTATAACACGAAAAGAACAAGAACTCTCCTACAATGTAGTAGGGAGGACATCTCCACTCTCCTAAATGCCCTCACGGGCCACTGTCTTATAGGGACTCATGCGATAAGGCTGGGTTTAAGTAACCACGACTTCTGCCGCAGCTGCAAGGAGATAGACGAAGAGGAGAGCATCGAACACCTCCTATGCTTCTGCCCAGCGCATAACCTAAAGCGCTTTCAAACCCTAGGTAGCTACACACTTCCGAACCTTGCGGCCATTCAGGACGTAAGCATTCAAAAATTACTATGCTTCTTAAGAAGAACAGAATACTTCGAGAAGGCAGAAAACCCATGAGCTAGGGAAACGGATCTTTCAGAGATCATGTGGTATCACAAGGGGCCCATTGTGGCCTAAGTGAGGGGACTAATAGTTAGTCTCCAACCACTCCTACCTAACCTAACCTATTGCCGGCGGCTAAGTGTTGTGATGGACGTCTTGGATTTTGTGTTGACTGTAGTTGCAGAAAAAGTACGCGCAATTATTTATGCAGCAGCGGATATACATACAATGAACATATATTTTTGAAAATTTTTGGGGGCCCTAATTGGCAAAATACTGGAAACTATTTAATTCTCACTGTATGCTTGGCATATACTTGCACAATATTTCTGATGCTTAGGATTTTTCTTCGATTTTATGTATGTATGTATGGACGTAACAATGTTGTAACAATGCACGTATGTACGGCCAAATGCAATGAAATTTGTCATACATCAACATGCACCCAAAAGAGAGTCGGAAAATAGGCAATATGGCCGCACGTAGGAAAGGATCATCGAAGAAAAATGGCGAATTAATTTATTAACTGCCGTTATCGGATTTAATCAGACTTGGATTTTGGACAAATCGTACAGAAAGTCAAACGGATTGTATTTTCGAGTGGTTGGCTGTGGTCCGGCACTTAATATATGGTCAAAAGCTTTGGCTCGATGGAAACTCCAACTTCTGGAATATGACTTCGAAGAATGGATTGCAAAATGTATTTGCCGATGCCCTAAGCAGCGTAAAAATAGAAACTCATTGCATTTCTAAGTCCTTACCGACTCAACCAAATACTGACCGAATAAGTACATGCTGTAGACCATTGAACGAATTTAAGTCACAGTACATTTTCGAAGTACGTACTGTGTCGAAAGTAAATTTTGATCTAAAAAATATAACTGAACTATTGAAAGAAATCTTAACGCCCAACAGGTTACATGCAAGTCTAGCTCCCGACACATTTTTTGATCTGATAAAGGAATCGGATGTACTAAACTTTATTGATCTCATATTAGTCAGGTGTACATTTTTTTTGACTGACGTCTGGTCACCTGAATAGAAGAACAAGAGAGAATATTCAGAGACTACCATCAGAAGAGTAACCATCGTGGAATCGATGAAACCTATGTGAAGCAAAAAATCAAACAAATTATTAATAAATGTGATACTTGCAAACGCTCAGCTATGACAGAAGACAACCTAAACCAAAATATCAGAAGACCCAAATTCCGGAAGGACCATTGCAAATAGCCCACATAGATATTTATACAATAAATGACCAGACTATTTTAACACTTATCGACCAATTCTCTAAGTGCTTGCGCTTATCACTGTGGACGGCAGTACACGTAGTGGCGAAGCGCGCAAGAGAGCGTGCGAAGACAACTACTATATATAGCCGCAGAATTGAAAATCTGTCATTATGGTCCGATCGTAACGAGTGATACACCAATCGAGAGGTATCGCAAAAACTAAGAAGATTGCATACAAAGACTTTCGAAATATAAATTTGTTTTGGGAGAAAAGGCGGTGAAATTGTGAAAGTAATCATTTAGAAAATTGGAGCTGCTGGATACGGTGGGAATAAAAGCCCCCGGCTGTTTAGCTAGTTTTATTCCTACTGAGAATACGCGTCGAATGACACCTCACTTGTTAAAATCCGATTCAAAAGTAATTCAAAAAACCAGATTTTCTTCTTCTTCCCGAAATGAAAATGTTTGTCCCTTTGTTTTAGGGTTTTGAAAACCCTATGGGTGTATAAAGTAGCTTGAAATAGAAAACGTTTGTTCTACGACTTTCGGAAAAACCCGCTAGTTTAGCGGGAAATAAAAAAAAGCCATATTTAAAATGCTTATAGTATCTAAACAACTAATGCTACAGAAACGTTCTATATATATTTCTGAAAAGATAATTTAATTTGCTAAGTACTCTTTATATAGTAAAATTGTCTGAATATAATAGATTTAGAGTTATTTTTTAAAACCACTTTTTGACTATTTTCTCAAAGTTAAGTCAAACGATTTCTTTTTAAATTTCAAATCATACACCCCTTGAGATTCCTCAACTTTAGATATTTTACACTTTTTGCCCTAAAAATTACCGTTTGGAAGATATTAAGCGATTAAAAGTGCAACTCGTTTCAGCTCCGTACACGAAATTATTGGAATAAACAAGAAAAAAACCAATTTGATGAAAAATATTCTTATTCGATTTTTTCAAACGGAAAATCTGTTATGGTTTTACTTGCCTGAAGCTAATCGAAATAGGAAACTTGATCTATTTGTTCTACCACTTTGGAAAAACCAGCTAGCTCGGCGGGAAATGTAACAAACGACAGATTTCTCTTGGAATCTGAAACTATAAAGCCCATGAGATTCCAAACTTGTTCTATTAAAATAGGTAACTGAAGCGATAAAACTTGTTGTGCCTAATTCAAGGTGGCGTTCAGCTAAGATTAGGGGTCGAATCTGTGTGTTTGGTTTTTCAATAGCCAAGCCATATAAGGACGACTCCTTGTCATGATATTGGGGTACTTAAACTCTTGACGCACGCTACAACAGAAAATTTACGTGTAGGTAAATAAATATTTACTTTGCGGGCCGAGATCATAAATTTAATATAGTTTATTTATTTTATCGAATGTAATATAATTTTTCCTCACAATTGTTGATATCAGAAATTTTTGTTAAAGGCGCGTTCGCCACTACTTTTTACCTCGTTAAGAGGTGTTTTTGTTTGATACAATTCCAGCAGAAATTGGATGAATGTGATCAAATCGCTTAAACATTATTTTTTCTTCATTACTATTTCTCAAAATTTGAATTCGATTCAGTGGCAGAACTTTCCGGGAAGATCTTCATTGACTTTTGCTAACGAAATCAAAACAAAAGTTACGTCATTCCAGCAAGTTTGCACTCATTCTTGAGCGAAATCTATAGAATTATGCTTAGAAACAGGTAGACTGAGGAGCTGGAATTTAGCCCTGAGGAAATATTGTTTCAAACTTTAACAACCTATACACTCTTAGAAATTTAACTGTAAACCCAAAAAACAAGGAAAGTCACCCCATAACCGGAGTCAATAACGACTGGGTAACAAAATAAGGCTAACATGTTTATAAAAATTAGCATGCATTGGTCTTACATTTTTGCTAAATTTTCTTAAATCTAAGGCGATTGTTCTGTTTTCAAAGGTAAATACACTTAGCATTTAGAAAAATTGTTAAGAATCACCGACGATATTTCTTGAAATTTTGGTGACTTTCTTATTTTAACGGTAAATTCCCTTAATGAAGGGCAATGTTACCGCCCCAGTACATTTTGAAACGTCGATTAATATACATAAATTCATCGGTTGGATCCGACACCAATCAAGACAACTAGCCGACAATCGAGGCACCATGCAGTAAGAGAGCGATCCTCAATAGGAGAGGACGATTTTTTAAAGCTATTGATTTTATCTTGATTTTGTAATTTGATTTAACTAATAAAAAGATCAGATTATAAAGCAGTGCTGTTAGAAGCTTTTATTAAGGGATCGGCTGTAACATTCTTTAAAAAATCGTAATATACGAGAGTACAAAGAAACAAAACACCACAAGTTGCTGCGTCTGAACAATAATGTTCGGTAGTAACAATATAAAACCTAGTCTAGTTCCAATCGCAGGTAAACTATTAATTGGTGCTCGACTGCGTCTTAAGAACAATAAAGTTCCGCAGCATTAACCGTAATCGTGACACGAACTTTAAATTAACTGCGACATTTATAATCAGTGCCCTGCAGTTCCACAATTGAGTATAAGCGCCCAATCATCACGAAGTCGACTGCGACGTCGGCAGAGCAGCCAGCGACGCCGGCAGAGCTGAGCGCAACTGCGGCAAAGAGACGCGCTCTCAGTCGGGGTCCGCAAAGAGAACGAACAAAAAGTACTTTTGGGCTCTCCCTCTCTCGCCATGTCTCAGCTTGAAAAATGCGGGTGAAGGCAAGGAGGCTCAGCAATTAAGATATATATACTTTTGTGCACCCTTGCCTTTTAAATAATGCGACATTTTTTCGTAAATGTTAAAACAACCAATTAAAATAATAGGTTTAAGTTTTAAAATTTTTGTGTTTCTTAAAAAAATGTATATGTCTATTAATATTATATATTTATAACGTTTGCATAGTCGGATATGTCTATAAATACCCTGATTTTATGTGCAAGGTGCATAGACCAAACGGGACATGACAAAAAAAACAAAGCAACAACGGATTAGCAGAACCGTCGTTGTTGTTGCTTGTTGTTTTTCTGGAAGGCAGAAATCAGTGGTTTAAAAGTGATACCTATACGATTCCCAGGTAAGTCTGTCGCTGACCAATATTTATCTAAACAGTGAGAGTAAAAACAAGTTAATGTATATTAAAAAAATGGAAAATACAAGATTCCCAAATCCGTGTCGGAAAAAAAAATAACTGTGAAAAATATTAATTTTTGTCGTGAAAAAAAAACAAATAAATAAGCAAATAAATGAATCTGTGAAAAAATTTAAAAATCTTGTTGAGTGTAGTTCCTAGGCAGCAAAAATAAGAGATGGTTGTTTTTGTAACTTATGTTTGTTTGTATTAATAACATTAAAGCACAATTTTTATTTTTGTGTACGTAAACAAACATGGCTTTTTAAATAAAAATCTCGAACATCTCTAATTTTAAATTTTCCCTGAAAAAGGTTTTATCTTTTCTCTACAATCTCTGCATCTGCAAAATAAATAAATGTTTTAAAAAATATTAAAAGAATACATAAATAATGTGTGGTATATTTTTCTTAATAATTTTAAATAAAATAAATAAAGTGACCGAAAACAAAAGTTTGAAAATTTCTTCTTGATATTTTTTTAATTTTCTTATATTTATAGACAAAGCTGATGGTAAATCTATTAAAATATGGCTAAGGCTAATTCGTTCCATTTTAAGCATATTATCCGAGGAACTTGTTCTGTGCCAAAACGTGGAGGGGGGACAGAACCAAAAAAAGCTGAAGGTCTACCAAAATTTCGACGGCGCCTTACTAAGTTTTTATTGGGCCGAAAGTAACTATTATCTCAATGTTTAATTTTTAAAAGACCAATCAATCGATAGGTATTGACGAGACCAATACTTTTTAGTTAACATTTTTTATCTAGCATGAAAATTGTGGGCGCCTCAGGTTTGGGCGGTTTGTGGGCGTTAGAGGGGGCGCGGCATATTCGCGTAACAAACTTGCGCTGCGTGCAAGGCTACGGAATCTAAATCTGAGATCCCAGTTCTCTATCCGTGATAGTTTCCCAGATATCCACGTTCATACTTACGATTTGTTGAAGTTTGTGGGCGTTAGCATGGGCGTGGTAAACTTTTTTTTGGGTCAATTGATAGGTATTGATGAGAAAAGTTCATTTCAGTTAAAATTTTCATTCAAGCATCAAAACTGTAGGAGCGAATGTTTTGGGCGGTTTGTGGGCGTTAGAGTGGGCGTGGCACTCTGCTGAAACAAACTTGCGCTGCGTAAGAAGCTCAGGAATCTGCATGCCAAATCTCATATAGGCCTAGCTCTTATAGTTTCCGAGATCTCAGCGTTCATCCGGACGGACAGACAGACGGACATGGATAGATCGACTTAGCAGTGATCCTGATCAAGAATATATATACTTTATGGGGTCGGAAACGCTTCCTTCTGCCTGTTACATTTTTTCCGACGAATCTAGTATACCCTTTTACTCTACGAGTAACGGGTATAATTAAATATAACTGAAATTTTATTTGCTGCTAAGCGCTCAAAAGGTGCTGAACGTGTGCTTTTTCTGCTGCTCAAAAAAGCGCTCAGTGCGTGCTCGTTTTTGAGCACTGATGAACCCTAGGACATGCCTATGTCAATCTAAGCACTCATTTTCATACAAATTGTGCTCTCATTGAGCGCTCAGTGATGAACTTTTTGCAGTGATTGAGTGCTCAATAAGCGCTGAATGGTACTGCAGGGTGTATACACACCAACCGAAGACAAATACTGACAAATAGATTCTTGCGAAGACACTCCGCGTATTGGTGTTGGTGTTTCTTGTTAAAAAAAAACCAAGAAGAACAAAACTATATTCTGATTCCACGGCTTGCCTTTCTGCCAACTAAGGCTGTGAGTAGGGGCATAGCTTGCGAAAGCAAATAAATTTTCCCTCAAGAGGCAGAGATGCTCACAACCGAAATCAATTTCGCGAACTCTTAAAAATACTTCCACAGGGAGATGATACTTCGGTATGGTGCGGTGGCGGTGACATAATATAAAAAAGACATAATATGGGTTCAATGTGATAATTGCAAAACCTGGTACCATTTCTCTTGTGTGCGTGAAGAAAGCGCAAATAACCTTAAAGGCTGGGCCTACCCTCCTTGCGAGAAGGGTGATACCGACATCGTAAAGACCAATACAACTGCACATCAAGGCTCCGCCGCGCAGGGATTGCAAAAAGAGACGAAAATGAGTTTACAAGAAACACCCGGTATAAACACGTAAACTAACGTTCTTATGTTACACATGCTAGAGGAAAAACGAGAAGCTGAGCAGAGATAAATTGAACAAAAATATAAATTCAACCTCATACTCAAGGACGAATAATGTACATACTTATACCAGCTTCAATGTTGTACACCCGCAACATGTAGAATCGGAGGAGCACCCACACAATTCCTATCGATCCGAGAACTCACCTTGCTTCGTATGCCAAAGCGCACAGCATGAAGTCGCTTAATGTGAACTATTCAAAAATCTCACATACGAAGGAAGGCAACAAGTTGTTCGCGACAGCAGGCTCTGTTTTGAAGGCCTGAAAGTTCATGGCCGTAGATGCTCTTTTACTAATCCATGAGGTATTGGAGGATGTGAGTCAAGGCATCATCCCCTACTTCACAAAGGCAAGCCAATTATCAACGTTGTCACGTCTCACCAAGACATCAGCAGAAGTTAAACAATATTATCGTATCGTGCCAATACATATCCAAGGTGACAATATTAAAGTTGACACCTTTGCTTTCCTGGACGAAGGCTCTTCGGTCACACTAATTGACGAATCCTTCTTTAAGCGTTTAAACATAAGTGGCACCCCCGAACCGATCTGTATGCAGTGGACCAATCAAACCACCAGAAGAGAGGGCAATTCCGTACGCTGCAATATTTGAGTCGCCGGGGCAGGCGCCACTAAAACATATTCGCTAAATAATGTCCACACTGTGAAAAACCTAGGCTTGCCAAAACAGACGTCAACGTACAATCTTATTCGAATGCCGTACCAATGATTCTCATTGGAACCAACAACTGTAGGCTTGCTGTACCACGAACGCTCAGAGAAGGAAAATACAATGTTCCCATTGCGTCTAAGTGTATGCTCTGTTGGGGACTGCAAGGCTTCACAAGCACCAAGTCTGCATTTTCCATGCACTACTGCACCACTGGGACGAGATTGAAAAGAGCATTAAAGAAATTTTTTGCGATGAAACTGTTACACCAAAGACGTTTCTTTCCGTGGATAATAATAAAACTTGTTTAAAAAATTAAGTTTATTATCAAGTCGGTCTTCTTTGGCGCGAAAATAATCCAACTCTTCCGGAAAGCTACAACAATGCGGCTAAACTGTCTAAAGGCTAAGATAAACCGAGAACCTGTACTTTTTGCCAAAATTGAGATGCAAATAAATCGAAAAAGGGTATGCATCCGAACTGTCCAGTGCCGCACTTGTTGAACAGCCTGAACGCGTGTGGTACCTTCCAATATTTATAGCCCACAATCCAAATAAACCTCAAAAGGTCCGTCTCGTCTGGGATGCGGCTGCTAAATCTCACGGGAGGACACTCAACGACCCGATTTAATACATCCACTTACCGAAGTATTAATGGCGTTTCGAGTTGGTAAAATAGCTCTTTGTGGCGACATTGCTGAAATGTTCCACCAAATTCGAATCCTGGAATCAGATGCGCACGCTCAACGTTTTGTATGGTACAACAGTCAGTCAGTCGCCAAAGGAACTCGGAGATCCAGAAAAAGTTATCGGTATGTTTTGGGAACCAGTAACCGACATATTTAAATATGTTTTCAGATTTGCACGAATGAAAAGAAACGTCCTTTCGGAAGAAGCTTTGCCAACCAAACGCAAGGTACTGCAGGTGTTGATGTCCATATTTGATCCATTAGGATTCTTATCCTGCTACACCATTGGCCACAAAATGCTCCTTCGGGAAATTTGACGCACAGGCATAGGCTCGGGCGACATCTTAACAGGACCTCAGCTGAGTTTTGGACGAAATGGATAGTCTTGCTACCCCAAGCTACAACTATTCAAGTACCGCGTCATTACTCGCCCTTACTTCTTATGGCAGATTTTATTGAACTACATACATTCGTGGATGCCAGTGAGTACGGATATGCCGCCGTGTGTTACTTTCGTATAGGATCGCAGCAAAAACTAAGGTGGCTCCCCTCAAGCCACTTTCCATACCCCTCATGGAACTACTTGCTGCCGTAATCGGTGCACGTTTATCCTACAAAGTGCGGAGCACTCGCAACATAAGCGTCGATCAACACACTTATTGGACCGATTCAAGGACAGTACTTTCCTGGCTGACGGTGGACCCGCGTAATTTTTACGCTTCCGTAATGCATCGCGTAGGAGAAATTCTGGAGACCACAAACACTAGTCAGTGGCATTGGGTACCAACGAAGCAGACATGGCGACAAAGTTTATCAGCAAACCAAACTCACAAGAATGGATTATCTGCGCATAATTTCTTCAACAGTCAAAGGACCAGTGGCCAAAACAGCCCACTTTATGCCCTTCTAACAAAGTCGACCATGATGAGATTCGAAAAACGGTCTTGATAATCAGAAAGGAATGCCTAGTAATGGTATCATTATACCTTGACCGTTTTTCTGATTGGAATTCCGGGCAACGGCACATTATACTTGCACATTCTTCGAGCTAGATGCAAAGCTGAGAAAATCCAAAAAATGCTTACGCTCAAGCAACTGACGTCGGCCAAAAACCTACTCTTCAAGAAAGCACAAAAAGACAATTTCAAATCGGAACTCGAGACTCTTCAATCAAGCGGATTCATAATATTGATTTGTACATATGTATGTAGATAGTGATGGAATAATGCGTACTCAAGGCCGTTCAGACACCATAAATCAAAGCCGAGACCAAATTGTCTTGCCAAAGCGCCACCACATCACTAAACTTAAAGTAAGGGAATTTCACGAAACAAACCATCACATGCTTCACGAGTGAACAATTAATCTAATCCGCAGCGTACATTTTATTCCCCAGTTACGTGTTGTTTACAAATCCGTACGGAAAGCGTGCCAAAGATGCAAAAATAATACGGCGATCACGGAACCACCTCAGATGGCACCACTACCGCCAACTAGAGTCGCTAGCTTCGAAAGGTTCTTTACATACACTGGAGTGAATTTCTTCGGCCCAATTCTCGTTAACGTAGGCCGACACAAAGAAAAACGTTGGGGTGTTTTCCTTACATGCCTCACTCTGCGCGCAGTTCATAAAGAGATAGCCCACAGCCTTGACACTAGCTCATGCATAATGTGCCTGGCAAACTTTATGCCGCGACGCGGGACGCCCAAGGAAATATTTTCTGGCAATGGAACAAATTTCAAAGCAACTGAAAAGAGTGTTAAAGAGGAGCTAAAAAATCTTGAGTTCGACAAGCTCGTTAGAAAAAAAAGACAAAATTAAATGGCGCTTCAATCCACCTGCCGCACCACACATGGGCGGGGCATGGGAACGTTTAATTCGATCGATTAAAATAGTACTCAAATCCATTTCCCCGAACGCCAATTACAACGACGAAAGTCTCAAAAATGCTCTTATAAGTGAAGAATACGTAATAAACTCGGTTCTCGGCCAACGTTTTATGCGGTACTTTTCCTGTAATGACAGTTTGACTTAGTGTCCCTTTTTTACTATAATTTGAGAGGGTGAGAGGGCAAAGAAGTCATTAAACAGAATCAGAGCATTAAACATAAAAGTAAAAAAAACTTACTTTTTATATATTTTTAATATATATATTATTTGATTATTATGTTAATATGTTACAACATGTTAAAAGTCCTGTTCAGGCCCACTGTCCGGCGAATCTGGACCGGCCCCGCTATCCAGCTGCACCGCTCTCTCGCGCTCCCGCTCTCCTGCGCTGTTCCCAGCTCCCTCCATGAAGTCTCCGCTGCGCTTGGGAGCGCAGAGCGGAGCTTGGACTTAGTTAGTTCGATTTTGGAGCTCAATAGAAATAAACCGCGGTCGCACCCCCGCCTACTATTACCAGTTAACTTTAGAGCGTAACTTCTTTCCGGTTAAGGGGCACTTCGCGCAGCGTGTGTTTTCTCCCCTACAGCGACCACAAGCAGATCGCCGCATCCAACGCCCGTCAGCCGCACCAGCAGCCCTACGCCGAAGCCCACCGCAGCAGCCCGCCGACGCCGTCAGTTTCCCGCCGTCGCCTCCCACGCCATTCCACCAGCGCCGTACCCCGCTACCCCCGGGCGTACATTTTGGTCCTTCGAGCCGGATAAGATAAGTAAAGCTTTTTCGTCTCATTAATTGCCGGTCTGCAGTCAGCCACTCGAAAATATAATTCGTTTGACTTTCTGTACGATTTGTCCAAAATCCAAGTCCGATTAAATCCGACAACGGCAATTAATAAATTACTTCGCCATTTTTTTCTTCGATTTTCCTTTTGCAACGTGCGGCCATATTGCCAATTTTTTCCGACTCCTTTTTTAATTGCATTTGGCCGCTCATCCATACATACATACACTTGTATAAAATCGACAAAAAATATTCCAAGCTTAGAGAAAATATTGTGCAAATACAAGCCAAGCATACAGTGAGAATTATTTAATTTATTATTTATTAATTCAGGCCCCCAAGACCATCCAAGATTTTCTCACTGTATATCAGCAGCCGCTAAAGTACTTGCACATATTTTTTCGTTTTTCCAAATACAGTCCACATACAAATAAATCGAAAACGTCCACAACAACACATACCCCGCCGGCAATAACTATTTAATAAATTTAAAACCGGCGAAAATTACATACATACATAAAAATAACTACATCCATACAAATATCTACATCAATACAAATATCTACATCCATACAAATATCTACATCCATACAAATATCTACATACATTCACATATAATTTTTAACTCCACCATCCCGTTCCGACAAATTAAAGTTTTCCGTCGGCCATCCGGTCAAAAATAATAAAATAACAACCGACGTGAAAATTTTCTTTGGTCATTGTGTTTTATTTACCATCAAACTTTTTAGTATTTTTTTCGGTATTTGGTATTTAAAAAATTTATTTTATTTAAATGAGACAAAAAACCAGCACTCCACCGCATGCATAGCATCCTCCGTCCACCAATTATTTTGGTATATATTTTTAGTATTTTTCCCTTGGAATATTAAATCAAATTAAAGCAATACTCCAATATTCAATAATCAACCGATCGCATCCTCCAGCCAACAACTTATTGGCATAATTTGGTATTTTTTCTTCATTCAGAAGTTTAAATAAAGGCGAAATATTACAATTACTCCACCGGGGACTATATATTAACACATAGTTGGTATTTTTCCCCCTCAATTTATCCAAACGCAAAAAATACCAGCAAAAATATACCAAACTTGATCCCAACCATAATACATATACCAAAAGGGTTAAATATTATAGTATTACTTCTCAACGGGTGATATTCGAACTCCTTACTCACCGTTCCTAATCCGTATCATTGGGTTTAATTCCGCAAAGTAACCAGGTCGGTACTTGCTTCCAATTTATATTTCTCCGATCCACTACTTTTTTGTGTCGACACCTCGTTCCACTGTTCCCGAAGTGGGCCAGGTTTCCTATTTCTCCGACATAAACAAAGGCGAGCAGATTCTGACCCAAAAAAAAAAAGGTCATTTCTTTTTAAATGTCCGTTGGAAGTGATAACAAGTTGTCTATTCCACCTGCCGTAGTCCCAGGCATATCCGTAGATCTGCCCACACCCGAACTAACCGCCCAGACCTCGTCGCCCCGAAAAAGGGCCACCCGTGCAAACGTCAAAATGGCACTAACAGCTTCCCAAATCGCTCTAAGCTAATTTACTGAGGTCTCAGATCGGCTGAGTGAGTTTGAATCCAGAGCAAACACTCCTTCGCCGATCCCTCCTACTATGTCCATGCTGAACATCCGCCGCGAAGAAATACGCGCGTTATGGGACCGCATCAAAGCAGAATACGATGAATGCACCGGGTGCATAGCAGCAGCCGGAGACAGTGCAGCTGATAGTTTGCCAGTTCTCAATGCTAAATACGGCTACTGCTATTCCGTTTACGAGAGATGTGGGGCTCAGATCGCGGATATGATAGCCCAGGCTCCCCAAGTTCAAGCTGTTCCTACCCAGACTTACATTTCCTCTGGATGTCGGCTGCCTCCGTGCGATACCGAGGTTTTCACCGGAGATTATCTGCGGTGGCCGACCTTTAGGGATCTGTTTACGGCCATATATATAAACAATCCAAGGCTGACGCCAGTCGAAAAACTGTTTCATCTAAATGCCAAAACAAGCGGCGATGCACACACGATAGTGTCAAACTCCCCCCTTACTAACGACGGCTTTCGCTCAGCTTGGGCTAACCTAACTGAGCGTTTCGAAAACAAGCGGTTGTTAGTAAATAGCCAATTAAAAATACTTTTCATTGTGCAGTCCGTTAATCAGGAATCTGGGTCAGCTATCCGTGAACTTCAACGCACCATCCAGGGTTGCCTCACGGCTTTAGAAATGTCCGGAATTGAAACCGAAAATTGGGATTGCCTCTTAGTGTACATGTGCTCCTCCAAACTTCCTAAGCTCACGCTATCCTTCTGGGAACAGTCCCTGCACAATAAGAAAGAGAATCCGACGTGGCAGGAACTGAACGCCTTCCTTACGGAGCGTCACCGGACCTTAGAAGCCATAGACGACGTACGGCCGACAGGCTCGAGTCAATCTCTGCCAAAAACATCCGCCCCCACTGCAGCGCCTCGAAGAATAAATTCTTACGAGACAAGGGTAGCACCCAAGCCAAAAGGATGTGACCTTTGTAAGAAGGAAAACCATCCTGTCCGCACATGTGCACGGTTTCTCCAGATGACGGTAGACGAGCGGTGAGCATATATAAAGAGGAAGCAGCTGTGTCTGAACTGCTTCGCACGAGGGCATCAGCTGCGTGATTGTGAAAGCACTCATAGCTGCTTTACGTGCCGCGGCCGCCATCACACCTTACTACACAGAGGCAACTCCTCCCAATCGCCTTCGAATCCCGCCCCAAGACCCAGATCAAGACCAAGTACACCAGTTGCCACCGCTTCCCGGTCCACGGACTCTACAGTCCAAAATTACTTCGCGACGGGGAATAGATCCGTCTTGCTGGGCACCGCCATAATTGACATATGTCACCTGGGGTCGAATTTTAAAGCTCGTGCCTTGATAGATTCAGGATCAGAGGCAACCTTTATTTCTGAGCGGCTGTTCAAATTAATAAAGTTGCCTCACCAGGTAATCCGAGCCCAAGTATCAGGCTTAAACTAGACAGTATCCGCTGAGTCCAAAAAGCTCTGTCAGTTTACCATCCGTTCTCCGACCAGGCCTGGCTTGCAAATAAACACGACGGCCTATGTTCTTCCTCAATTAGCTGGAAACCTTCCATCTTGTCCGATTCCGCAACAGTTTCTACGGGATCTTCCCGAACTGTCACTAGCGGATCCAAAGTTCTACGAGAGTGCACAGATAGATATTCTGGTCGGGGCCGACATACTGCCATCCATTCTCCTAAGCGGCACTCGGCCGAATATTTGTGGCTCTCTCTTCGGGCAAGAAACCATTTTCGGGTGGATCCTAACAGGACCCGTTCCTGCTCCAACAGAAAATCCGATTTCCGTTTTTTCCACACGAATCTCCCACACAGTTGACACGTCCCTGGATAGGCTTCTCACCAAATTTTGGGAGGTGGAGGATCTGCCAGTAAAAGTGACAAAATCTTCCGATTTGAAATGTGAGGAAAATTTTCTCCGAACGACTACGAGAGACGATAACGGCAGGTATGTCGTAAGTCTTCCGTTTCGTGATCCTCAGAACGTAAAATCCGCCCTCGGTCACTCCAGATCCTCCGCGTTGTCGCAGTTCCTAAGAACCGAGCAACGCCTAAAGAGGGACTGTCAGCTGAAAGCCAAATACAACTCCGTGATTCAAGAGTATCTCGACCTCAATCACATGAAAGAAGTCCGTCCTACCCATAATTCTGCCAGTTATTACCTTCCGCATCATGCCGTGCTCAAGCCGGAAAGTACAACCACTAAGTTACGTGTGGTTTTCAATGCCTCCAGCCCTTCAGAGAATGGGGTCAGTTTAAATGATATCCTTCATGCTGGCCCAGTCTTACAGTCCGATCTAACTATCCAGATCCTGAAGTGGCGATATTTCCGATACGTCTACAGTGCCGATATCGAGAAAATGTATCGGCAGATATGGGTAGATCCGAAGCATTCCCCGTTCCAGCGCATCTTATTCCGCAACAGCGAGGGGCACATTCGAGATTTCGAATTACAGACGGTAACTTTTGGAGTCAATTGCGCACCATTCCTGGCCATTCGAGTCCTGCAACAGTTGGCAACTGACGTGCAGCTCAGCCATCCAAGAGCGAGCAACGTCATTCGAAATCATATGTATGTAGACGATGTCCTTTCGGGAGCTGACTCCGCCGAGGACGCTAAGTCCATTGTTCGCGAGCTAGAAAGTGCTCTAGATTCCGCGGGGTTTCCATTGAGAAAATGGACCTCCAACAACAAAGAAATATTAGCTCATATCCAAAGCGATTATCTTCTGACAACCGACTTCCTCGACATCGACACTGAGAGCACAGCCAAAACTCTCGGCGTACGATGGAAGGCGACGTCCGATGAGTTCTTTTTCGTCCCACCAGATTTAGCAACGGAAATCTCCCACACGAAACGCCAAGTCCTTTCCCAAATTGCCAAGCTGTTTGATCCAGCAGGCTGGCTCGCTCCATTTGTTGTGTGTGCCAAAATCTTTATGCAAGAGATTTGGCTTCAGGATCTAGGCTGGGACGATAAACTTCCAATTGAGCTGTGCCAAAGGTGGAACAGCGTTCTCCAGAGCTATTCGGTCCTAGACCAGGTCAGAATACCCAGATGGGTTTCCTTCCGTCCAGAGTTCCGCGTAGAGCATCACGGATTCTGTGACGCCTCGCAAAAGGCAAACGGTGCTACGATCTATGTGCGCGTAGAAGTGGGCCACAAGACGATGGTGCACTTGCTTACGGCCAAGACGCGTGTGGCGCCAGTCAAAACGGTGTCCCTTCCCAGGCTGGAGTTATGAGGGGCTCTCCTTTTGTCAGAGATGGCCGAAGCCATTCTTCCTAATATGCCGAGGCTGACCTCAAAATTCCATTATTGGACCGATTCCACGATTGTGCTAGCATGGTTAGCCAAACCAGCGTGCCATTGGACAACGTTCGTTGCCAACAGGGTGACGAAGATCACCGAGTCCACTGAGACGGCCAATTGGTCGCACGTTCAGTCCGAACATAATCCTGCTGATTTGGCTAGTCGAGGAGTTCCCCTTCAAGAGCTGGTGGATAACCCGCTTTGGTGGAATGGACCCACTTGGCTGCAACGTCCACGCGATCATTGGCCCAGCCAGGGAACCGACCTGCCGGTGACTGAGATCGCATAGCGTGCCGTTAAAGTCCATGTGGCGTCTATGCCGACAGATGATTTCCTAGATCGCTTTTCCAATTTAGATAGAGCTTTGCGGGTCCTCGCGTATGTCCATCGATTTGTCCAACGATGTCGAAGACGATCACCGCTTTCCGGGGTCCGTCTAGAGGCCCAGGACGTTGCCGCCGCGGAAGAACTCATGACAATTTGCACTCAGCGCAGGTATTTTTCTTTATACCGCTGCTTGAGTCAGAAGCGTCCTGTGCCCGCGGCAAGTTCGATTCTCTCCCTGAACCCCTTTCTAGATAAAAAAGGGGTAATCAGGGCATGCGGCCGCGTAAGGGCCTCCGACAGCTTGCGGTATGATGAACGACATCCGATAATCCTGCCGTACGAATGTGCACTCTCGCGGCTTCTGGTAAAATTCACGCATCTCATTACGTTACATGGTGGTAACCAGTTAGTGGTGCGTCTCACTCGGTCCAGATACTGGGTTCCGAGAACAAAGAACTTGGTAAAGGCAGTGGTTAGCTCCTGCAAGGTCTGCGTTATCCACAAAAAAAGATTGCAAGTCCAGATGATGGGAAGTTTTCCGAAAGAGCGAGTGTGTTTTTCCCTTCCGTTCACGTACACAGGGATGGACTACGCCGGCCCGTTTGATATAAAAAATTATACCGGAAGAGCTTGTCTCATTACGAAAGGGTATGTGTTGGTTTTCGTTGGTTTTTCTACAAAGGCCATCCATCTAGAGCCTACATCCGACTTAACGACTGAAAAGTTTCTTGCCGCTTTCGCTCGTTTCGTCTCTAGAAGAGGGTGTCCTCGTCAAGTCCAGTCCGACAATGGAAAGACCTTCGTGGGCGCCTCCACCCGAGACTTCCTGCAAGCCGTTAAGGAGTCTGTGACCGATGCGTATCAGCAGCTCACCTGGCAATTCATTCCTCATGGGGCACCCCATATGGGAGGCCTATGGGAAGCTAGTGTCAAGAGCTTCAAGACCTTGTTTTACAAGTCCACCGCTACACGGAAGTACACCTTTGAAGAGCTGTCCACCCTCCTAGCGAGAATCGAAGCTTGTCTGAATTCCAGACCGCTATCTCCCATGCCCGAGGATCCAACTGATCTCTTAGCGTTGACACCAGGGCACTTTCTTGTTGGTGGACCTCTTCTATCCATAGTGGAACCTGAAGTAAAGGGCGAATCCAAGTCCATTCTGAACCGGTGGCAGCACTTAAAGTCTCTCCATCAACAATTCCGCACTCGATGGAAGGATGAGTACCTTAAGGAGCTCCACAAGCGCAACAAGTGGCAAGTCCCCACAGAAAATCTGCGTGTTGGCGATCTGGTCGTCATTAAGGATGACAATTTGCCCTCAAATGAGTGGCGACTCGGAAGAATAGACTCCGTTATTCCGGGAGCCGATGGCAATGCCCGCGTAGTCGACATTCGTACGACACGCGGCATTGTCAAACGTCCAGTGACCAAGGTGGTTCTTCTTCCAAGAGAGCCGCCCAAAACTACCTCGTAACGAGCCGCGTTTCTTATACACCTTAGTCCGTATCCATTATCCACGTCATTGTAAATCAGCCCTGTTTGTTTTTTCCTTATCCACACTCTAAACAGGAAAATCGCTCCCCGTCCACGTAGCGCTCAGGCTTTGGATAGCAGACGTACTAGAGGTACTCAGTCCTACCGATGCCGAGTCTGCCGCGGAATCCATCCTCTTCGGAAGTGTCAGAGGTCAGAGGTTCCTAAGGCTGAGCGCAGAGAAGCGGCTGCGGGCAGTTCTCATAAACAAGAGCTGCGCGAACTGTCTCGCACACGAGCACTCCACTGGGAGCGTAGCGGTGACCGGTGCAGAACGTGCAACCGGAACCATCACACGCTGCTGCACATGCACGATCTTGTTTCCCGGAAAAAGTCCGGCACCAAGCAATAGCCCGCTTCTCCGCAGCGTTCGCGCCGGCAAGATCCGCCAACTCGCCAAACGCTTGCCCCTCCACCGCGCTCAGCATCCTAGACACCAGTTCCGTCGCTCGCCGCACTTCTCCAGCGTCATAGCGTCAATGTCCTTCCGACTGCTTTGGTGATCGTCGAGACCGGAGAGAAGACGTTCGACACCGCCGCACTCATCAATCCGTGCACCCCGACAAGCTCCATCGATGCATCTCTGGCCGCCGCGTTTCGTTTGCCGACAACAAACGTGGACGATGAGAGCATATGCACGGCGACGATTCGTTCGAAGGTCGACGAGGCAATCAAGCTGGAGGTGGTCCTCAAGATCGAGTCGAACGTGCGCATCCGCACCCCCATCCGTGCGCTCAGTGAGAGCGTCGTCCACCGGCCAGCCACTATTTCATTGATCCTGGGCGCGGACGTCTACCCGAAGGTGATACAGCCGGGCTTCCACATGGTCGACGAGGGACTGCCAGTAGCCCAGAAGACGGTGTTCGGGTGGATCCTCTCCGGCGCCTGTACGCAGGCTTGAGGCGTAGGCGACTGGCCGAAGTTCCGTCTCCCTTTTTTTTTGCAACGCTAGCGATTGCAAGGGGGGCGGAATGTTCAGGCCCACTGTCCGGCGAATCTGGACCGGCCCCGCTATCCAGCTGCACCGCTCTACCGCTCTACCGCTCTACCGCTCTCCCGCTCTCTCGCGCTCCCGCTCTCCTGCGCTGTTCCCAGCTCCCTCCATGAAGTCTACGCTGCGCTTGGGAGCGCAGAGCGGAGCTTAGACTTAGTTATTTCGATTTTGGAGTTCAATAGAAATAAACCGCGGTCGCACCCCCGCCTACTATTACCAGTTAACTTTTGTGCGTGACTTCTTTTCGGCTAAGGGGCACTTCGCGCAGCGTGTATTTGCTCCCTACAGCGACCACAAGCAGATCGCCGCATTTAACGCCCGTCAGCCGCACCAGCAGCCCTACGCCGAAGCCCACCGCAGCAGCCCGCCGACGCCACCAGTTTCCCGTCGTCGCCTCCCACGCCATTCCACCAGCGCCGTACCCCGCTACCCCCCGGCGTACAAGTCCCATTCTTTAAACTTTCACAAAAAAGAAAAATGAATGTTGACTTTTCCTGGGCTCGAACTCACGCCATTTAGATGATATTGAAAGTTCAACGCACTAGACCGCTAGGCAACCGACTTTGTTATTTTAGGGGAACTTTTCTAGTTTCAATGGGAGATATCAGATGACTTTTTGTTCTACGAGAAAATATGAATAGCATATGCTCGGACAAAATTTGACTTAAATAATAAAAAAGTTTGGAATTTAAGAAAAATAATATCTAAAAAAATGTTTTATGGCGATTTTTCCTATATTTAGGTCGAGTTTTCTGAATTGTAGGGCGATTTTATTTTTAGAGCGATTTTTCTAGTACTTAGAAAAATAGTTTTATGAGTGTAACAATGCCATACACTCAGTAGCCAAGTATACACCGTTTGAATTCTTTCCAATAAATAAATAAACAACAAGAAACACGACTACCTATAGAAACATATAGAATTTTAAAACACCCTATATTCAAAAGTTGAGGCCAAACTAGATAACAAAGTGAATTCTAGAATCGACAAAATGAATGAGAGTTAAGCTAAACAACCACAGGAAATACTGACGATGTGGTAATTAGAAAAGAGAATGGATGAACACAAAAGTAACACAAATCCAAATTTAACAAGATACCCTTCAGTTCTGCAGTAGGGATGCGGTGACATGGCTCAAGGCAAAAAGCTAATTGTTTTTTTGTGCTTAAAACGCTGTGCCGCTGTTCACGTTAGCAGAGAAGTCGGTGCAGCGTAGAAGACTGCCTACCCTCTCTTTCTTTGTCTTATAATCTGCCTGCACTCGGCGCTCTCAGAGATTAATTTCGGCCTATCCGTTATTTCTTTTGCGTCTCTCTGTTATGTTCGGCTAGCGACTAACATTTCGGAGGAAAAATTTTCGTGGAGCAGCGACATGTGAATGCCCTAATATTTTAGGAGCATATTGTATATCGAAAAAAAAATAATATTGTTTTATAAAATTAAATTATTTGATTATAGTAAAATTAAGTAAATTGAATTTACTTATAATGTTATGTTTACTTATTATACATTTTTATTACAATATAATTTTTTTAGTGTAGTTATAGAAATTTAGTCCTTTAAAATTTATTTAAATATTGAAAACATTTTATATTAACATTTTTAAAATATTAATATTGTATTTTTTACTCAAGAAGTAAAAAGTATATAGTTGAATATTTTTCGCCTTAGAAAGGATATGGGTCCAGTGGCACGCGCCAACAGAGAAAACAAAAGGAATCAAGTAAAGGGGTGAGAAGAAGACTTGGTGCATTCTGTTTGAGTGATTGAAAGGGAAGCATCCATTTTAATTGTGCGCAGCAGAGTAACTTTAATCGTTTCTTTAAGTTAATATATTAAAGTCAGGTAAAAGCTACATTAAGTTTAAGATGTTGTGCATTTTTCTTAGTTTAAAGTACGTAAATTTTGAAGGTATTCAATGGGTTGAAATGTTTTGTGCCAAAAAAATCCCGCTAAGAGTTTATACACAGCTCTAAAAGATAAATATACAAATAAACAAGTAAACGCATTTTCTAATCATATGCCCATACATTTTTTCAGGAGCGTTGGTTAAGGACTCCGAGGAATTTTCCGAATTTTTCCCCTGAGTTTTCACTTATGAAAATATAGAATTTAAAATACATACATTTTTAAATACATTTAAATTCATTTTAATTACATCGTATTATTTAGATTTTCAATAAAGGGACAATTATTGTTAGTATTTCTGAGTTTTTGTTTTGGGTCTTCCAGCTCCGCTTAAGCTGCCAAGTAGATGGTGGTGGTGGTGTACGGAGTCCTAACCCTTCATTTCCAAAAAAAAAAGTGTCACTTGTGAATCACCTTGTGAATCCCGTGGGACAAGAGGACATTGCACAAGTGAAGAACAAGTGACACTCCATATAGAAAATTGTATGGGATGTCCGCAATTTCACAAGTGAAAATTCAAATGAAAATTTTTCGAAGTCCCACGGGATTTCACTTGTTCCTTATACTCATTTTTCGTATGGCTTGTCACGTGCCGGTGACACGTCCCACGTGAAATCACTTGTGAAAATCAAAATATTTCCAATGAGTTTTCACTTATGAAATCACTTGCGTGACACGTCCCAAGTGAAATCACTTGTGAAATTCAGAATATTTCCCATGAGTTTTCACTTATGAAAATATAGAATTTTTAATACATACAATTTTAACTACATCTTAATTCATTTTAATTAAATCGTATTATTCAGATTTTCAATAAGGGGACAATTATTGTTAGTAATTCTGTTTTTTGTTTTGTTAGTTTGTTTTTCACGTTCGTCATCGCCTTTCTCAAACATTTGTCCGGGTCGTCGGAGTCCTTGGCCAACGCTCCTGAAAAAATGTATGGGCATATGATTAAAAAATGCGTTTTACTTGTTTATTTGTATATTTACCTTTTAGAGCTGTGTATAAACCCTTTGCGAGATTTTTTTTGGCACAAAACATTTCATCATCCACTTTCGGCTAACGGCACCCATTGAATACCTTCACAATTTTCGTACTTTAAACTAAGATCAATGCACAACATCTTAAACTTAATGTAGGACTTACCTGACTTTATTATAATAACTAAACGATTAAAGTAACTCTGCTGCGCACAATTAAAATGGATGCTTCCCTTTCAATCACACAAACAGAATGCACCAAGTCATCCTCTCACCCCTTTACTTGATTTCTTATGTTTTCTTTTCGCTGTTGGCGCGTGCCACTGCACCTATACCCTTTCTAAAGCGAAAAATATCCGACTATATAGTTTTTACTTCTTGAGTAACAAATACAATATAAATTTTGTAAAAATGTTAATACTAAATGTTTTAAATATTGAAATCGATTTTAATGGACTAATTTTCTATAACTACACTAAAAAATTATATTGTTATGAAAATGTATAATAAGTAAACATAACATTATAAGTAAGTTCAGTTTACTTAATTTTACTATAACCAAATAATTTAATTTTATAAAACAATATTAGTTGTTTTTTTTTATATACAATAATGCTCCTAAAATATTAGGGCATTCACATGTCGCTGCTCCACCAAAATTTTTCCGCCGATGTATTAGTCGCTAGCCGAACAAAACGGACAGACGCAAAAAAAATAACGGACCGGCCGAAATTTGTCTCTGCGAGCGCGGAATGCAGGCAGATTATAAGACAAGAAAGAAAGGGAAATCTCCGAGTATCTGCCTTTTTTTATTGCATGACCGTTTTCGTAGGCAGTCTTCTGAGCTGCGCTGACGTCAACAGCGGCACAGCGTTTTAGGCACAAAAAAAAACAAAAAAGCTTTTTGCCTTTAGCCATGTCACCGTAGGGACGCTGCAGAACTGAAGGGAATGGAGAGGTCGTCGGAGATCACATTACTGGTTGTTCTGCTAAAAAGATAATTTGATAAGTACAACGCAACCAAATTCTTTTGGCCAGATCTTACTTTCTTTTCGAGGACACGCCCGGCAGGATGTCCATGTAGAGACCCTTCAGTTCCAAAAAAAAAAGTTTCACTTGTGAATCACCTTGGGAATCACGGAGGACATGTCCTCTTGCACAAGTGAAGAACAAGTGACGCTCCATATCGAAAATTGTATGAGATGTCCGCATTTTCACAAGTAAAAATTCAAATGAAAATTTTTCGAAGTCCTACGGGATTTCACTTGTTCCTTATACTCATTTTTCGTTTGGCCTGTCACGTGCCAATGACTCGTCCCAAGTGAATCACTTGGGAAAATCAGAATTTTTCCATGAGTTTTCACTTGTGAAATCACTTGCAAGTGACACGTCCCAAGTGAAATCACTTGGGAAAATCAGAATTTTTCCATGAGTTTTCACTTATGAAAATATAGAATTTAAAATACATACATTTTTATTTACTTTTAAATTCATTTTAATTAAATAGTGTTATTTAGGTTATCTTTTAAAGGACAATTATTTTATTAAGCCTAGTTTTATGTTACGTTATTGGCTTTTTACATTGGTCATCGCTTTCCTTAAACCTTTGTCCGGGTCCTCCGAATCCTTGGACAACGCTCCTAAAAAATGTATAGGGATATGATTAAAAAATGCGTTTTACTTGTTTATTTGTATTTTTACCTTTTAGAGCTGTGTATAAACCCTATGCGGGATTTTATTTTGCCACAAAACATTTTGTCATCCACTTTCGGCTAAAGGAACGCATTGAATACCTTCAAAATATACGTACTTTAAACTAAGATCAATGCACAACATCTTAAACTTAACGTAGCACTTACCTGACTTTATTATATCAACTTAAAGAGACGACTAAGGTAACTCTGCTGCGCACAATTAAAATGGATGCTTCCCTTTCAATCACTCAAACAGAATGCACCAAGTCTTCTCACCCCTTTACTTGATTTCTTTTGTTTTCTCTTCGCTGTTGGCGCGTGCCACTGCACTTATACCCTTTCTAAGGTGAAATATATCCGACTATATAATTTGTACTTCTTAAGTAAAAAGTACAATACAAATTTTTTAAAAATGTTAATACTAATACTACTAATGTTTTAAATATTGAAATCAAATTTAACGGCCTAATTTTCTATAATTACACTAAAACATATGTTGTAATAAAAATGTATAACAAGTAAACATAACATTATAAGTAAATCCATATTACTTAATTTTACTATAATCAAATAATTTACTTTTATAAAACAATATAAGTAGTATATTTTCGATACACAATAATGCTCCTAAAATATTAGGGCATTCACATGTCGCTGCTCCAAGAAATTTTTTTGGCCGAAATATTTGTCGCTAGCCGAACATAACGGAAAGACGCAAAAAAAAATAACGGACCGGCCGAAATTTGTCTCGACGAGCGCGAAGTGCAGGCAGATTATAAGACAAGAAAGAGACGGAAATATCCGAATATCTGCCTCTCTTTGTTGCACGATCGTTTTCGTGGGCAGTCTTCTACGCTGCGCCGACTGCTCTGCTGACGTCAACAGCGGCACAGCGTTTTAGGCACAAAAAAAAACAAAAAAAGCTTTTTGCCTTGAGCCATGTCACCGCGTCCCTACTGCAGAACTGAAGGGGAGCGAACTCCCACTCGGAATGTTCCTTCCCAGTGGATCTCCTCCAGCACATCAACTAATCTGCGGATTTGCCCCTGTTGGGGTATTGCTTCCTGTCGGTGAAATCTCACAAGTCCCACACCTTGGATTATGCGTCCTATTTCGTCTGCACTGACCTCCTGCAGTCGATTTTAAGGTTTTCCTTCTATTTTTAATTTATAGTATTACATTTCTTATTCTGTGGGCCGCGGCTAACGGCGATCATCGAAATTCACTCGCAAAATCTGGTATTTTTTCCGGTATTTCCTTAGTTCATCCGAGTACCACGCTGAAAAACAGACCCGACGAAAAGCATTAGCCGCGTATTTGCCTCTCGCTCACTCCTATGGTTAGCTCGCAGTTTTCGTCGATATGAGTACTAGGCTTACAAGTAAGAATATAGATGCTTAAATTATTTTAAGGACTTCCGTAATATTAAGAAATTGAATCCAAATATTGATTTTGAAATGGAAAATGAACAATATATTTTATATATATATATACCCTTCAGTTCTGCAGTAGGGACGCGGTGACATGGCTCAAGGCAAAAAGCTTTTTTGTTTTTTTTTGTGCCTAAAACGCTGTGCCGCTGTTGACGGCAGCAGAGCAGTCGGCGCAGCGTAGAAGACTGCCCACGAAAACGATCGTGCAACAAAGAGAGGCAGATATTCGGATATTTCCCTCTCTTTCTTGTCTTATAATCTGCCTGCACTCCGCGCTCGCAGAGACAAATTTCGGCCGGTCCGTTATTTTTTTTTGCGTCTCTGCGTTATGTTCGGCTAGCGACTAATATTTCGGCGGAAAAATTTTCGTGGAGCAGCGACATGTGAATGCCCTAATATTTTAGGAGCATTATTGTGTATCGAAAATATACAACTTATATTGTTTTATAAAAGTAAATTATTTGATTATAGTAAAATTAATTAATATGGATTTACTTATAATGTTATGTTTACTTTTTATACATATTTATTACAATATATTTTTTTAGTGTAATTATAGAAAATTAGTCCGTTAAAATTGATTTCAATATTTAAAACCTTAGTAGTATTAGTATTAACATTTTTAAAAAATTCGTATTGTATTTTTTACTCAAGAAGTACAAATTATATAGTCGGATATATTTCGCCTTAGAAAGGGTACAAGTGCAGTGGCACGCGCCAACAGCGAAGAGAAAACAAAAGAAATCAAGTAAAGGGGTGAGAAGACTTGGTGCATTCTGTTTGAGTGATTGAAAGGGAAGCATCCATTTTAATTGTGCGCAGCAGAGTTACTTTAATAGTCTCTTTAAGTTAATATAATAAAGTCAGGTAAGTGCTACGTTAAGTTTAAGATGTGCATTGATCTTAGTTTAAAGTACGTATATTTTGAAGGTATTCAATGGGTTCCGTTAGCCGAAAGTGGATGACGAAATGTTTTGTGCCAATAACAATCCTGCAAAGTAACCCTTTGCACACAGCTATAAAAGGTAAATATACAATTAAACAAATAAAACGCATTTTTTAAACCTTTTTTTTTTTAGGAGCGTTGGCCAAGGATTCAGAGGACGCGGACAAAGGTTTAAGAACGGCGATGACTAACGTTAAAAATAAGCTTAAAGCAAAAAAACAGAAACAATAATTGTACAATTTTTGAAAATCTAAATAATACCATATAATTAAAATGATTTAAAATGAAATTAAATATGTATGTATTTAAATTCTATATTTTTATAATTGAAAACTCAAGGAAAAATTTTGATTTTCACAAGTGATTCACTTGGGACGTGTCTCTTGCAAGTGATTTCACAAGTGAAAACTTAAGGAAAAATTCTGATTTTCCCAAGTGATTCACTTGGGACGTGTCCCTTGCAAGTGATTTCACAAGTGAAAACTCAAGGAAAAATTCTGATTTTCCCAAGTGATTCACTTGGGACGAGTCACCGGCACGTGACAGGCCATACGAAAAATGAGTATAAGGAACAAGTGAAATCCCGTAAGACTTCGAAAAATTTTCATTTGAATTTTCACTTGTGAAAATGCGGACATCCCATACAATTTTCTATATGGAGCGTCACTTGTTCTTCACTTGTGCACGAGGACATGTCCCAGGTGATTCCCAAGGTGATTCACAAGTGAAACTTTTTTTTTTGGAACTGAAGAGTACCTAATTAAAATATTCAGGAGTTACAATTTTTATGGTATATTTTGCAAAATGAAATAGTATATTTTAGATGGATACATGGTATAATTCGTATTGTTCGGCACGGTCACGCTGTTCGGTTCGGTCTGCAATCCACACGGACCAGTCAGCGACCAATACGTATTAAATTGCGTGAAAAACTTTTGTTTAATTTTGAAACATCATAAAAGGAGGAAAAGTCGCTGCTTATTGATATGTAAGTGGAACGCGCTTGAAAAATTTTAAAAAAATCGCACCCGCGGTAACGTACTTTCTTGTTGAGCATTTCGAGAGCAAAAGCCTTGTGACTAAAGGGTGAAAAGAAACCTGACCCACCTTTCTTCGCCTGACGTCGCCCCGAATCAGATAAAATGTGCTGGCGTGGCAGTGTAATGCTAAATTATGCAGGTCTTCCGTTTTAACCCGCTCCATTTTTTTCAATTCCGCAGAACAAGTCCAATTCCCACAGTCAGGCAATTAAGGGCCCTGCAGTTTGAACGCCGCTACTGCGATTTCGTTTTGTATATTTACACACATATGTTAGAAGAGTTAAGTGAGGTACATAGATCTGCCTAAAATACGAGAGGTACCTTCTGAACATTGTACATGTGTATGTCTGCCGGATTGACCTAACATGTGGCGTCACTTGTTCACTTTTTCATCGGATTGAGTTTCGAACTCACCATGCATAAATAATGTTCAAGCACCTTTAATAAAGTTGGCTTTTATTGGCTGACCAAAGTGCAAGTGGTCTTTGCGTAATGGCAATGCCAACTTTCCATTCAACCTATGTACCTGTATTTTGTAATAACATGCCCATTGTGCGTTGTGTTGATCGTTGCTCTGGTTTCGATCTTTGTTTTTAGTGTCCTAAGCATCATAAACCGCTGCCGAAAGACCACTGTGGGCGGCAGTCCTCTCAGTGACGAAGCGCACCAGGAAAGTGTGTGAAGGCGACTACTATGTGTACACACGAAGAATTGAAAATCTGCAGTGATGATCCGATCATAACGAGTGATACACCAATCGAAACGTATCCCAAAAACCAAAAGGTTTGCAAGACAAGGAAAATTAATTTGAGAGAAAGATCGGTGAAGTGTAAAAGTGAATGAAAACAATTTAAAAACAGTATTTATTATTATTATTAAGCCTTTTTCGTCCCAAATTTGATATCAGAACTTTTGTCTATTGAAGGTTTAAAGATGTTTTTGATATAATATTGCCCAACTATACAGGTGCATACATAACAGTTTAATAGCAAAAGCTTCTTTATTTTCATTTTCTGTTGCTTTAGGCAAAGCGTTGCCTTTAATTATTTCTAAATCATCTTGGATCAAGTGATCGGTGAAACACCATCTGGGCACACCTGTTTTCGTTTTAAGTCTGTTTGCTAGCTACTTTCCAATTGACGGGCTTAAGACCTGAAGCGCGTGCCTCAGAGGCCCTAAGAAGCAGAGTCACTGGAGTCCAATTCTGCAGCAGTATAGCGTAGATCGATCGGGCTATTCTTTAAGCATACACAAACATCAGATAAAATAACGGTTATTTAGCTGGGGTTGCCATATCATTGCCTGCGCCCGAGATATCTGCCAAATTCCGGCCGATAAAGCTTTAAGTAGCCTCAACGATTTTCTCTACATTTTTGCCTTTTCATCATTGCCTTGCAGACCGAAAACCGAAGAGGAATCAAGCACAGAAGCGACTCCATTATGACGACACCCACCGACCAACCTCAGCGGTTTGATAGCGCCGCGATCAACAGCTCCGAAGAACCCCCAACACAGCAGGAGCAACCGCAGCAATCTCAATCGCAAAATGTGCAGACTAAGCTCTTGCAGCATTTTCAGACAAACCGCATCGATTCGGCGCTGTGGGCCCTGCGGCTGCTGGTCATCTTCTTCACAGTCAGCTATGTGTTGCCCATCTTCACGTGAGTACAAGGTTTTGCACATTGAACTCTTTTAATTTCGACTCATACCACAACAGTTCTCAACAGAGCGCATTTAGTAAGGTCCTGCTGGCCAATGCGGCTATATCTGCCCTGCGTTTGCATCAGAGAGTGCCCGCGTTCTCCTTCAGCCGGGAATTCCTTACCCGATTGTTTGGGGAGGACTCGTGTCACTATATGATGTACTCCCTCATCTTCTTCAACATCCGCCAATCGTTGCTTGTTCTGATCCCTGTGATGCTCTATTCGATTCTGCATGCATCCAGCTACTCGCTCAAGCTGCTCGATGTAAGCATATTATTATAACAAACGTACACTTAATTCAAATAAATTTACTTCCAGCTGATTGGTCACAACTCGTGGTGGGGTGCTCGTTTTATCATATCCATTGTCGAGTTTCAAGCGGCAAATATTCTGAAAGCCACCGCTTTCTGCGAGATCTTCATCATGCCCTATGCAATTGTGCTGACCTTCATGTAAGTTTTCCATATTTTTTCCATTTGGGATATTCTTTAATGCCAATTTTTTCGTGGAACTTTAGGAGTCACGCAGGATTGATGACCCCCATTATTTACTATCACTATCTGGTAATGCGCTACAGCTCGCGCCGTAATCCCTATCCGCGCACCGCTTTTGCCGAGCTTCGTATAATCTTTGAGGCGCTGGCTGCCCGATCGCCGCCCGCTGTCGGCAAGATCATTCGCGGAGGCATCGGGTTTGTCAACCGCCTAGCGCCGCCACAGCCACAGCCACAGCCGGCCCCTGCCCAACAATAAAAGACGGGTTTTTAGCGGATAGCAACTAATTACATCCGAAAAGCTTACTTAAAAACCGATCCACTTATATAGACGTTAACTCAGGAGAGTGGGGTTCATCCGTATTATTTGTTAGTCCAAATTCGTTGCACCGTTTGCAAGCTCGTATTACACTAATTCGCAAAATAAAATCCATGAAACGCTCACACTCGTCTTATGGCAAATTCTGTTAGTGTGGCACAGCTTTTTTTATACATTTTTTTTTAAACTTTAAAATATTAAATGGACTTTTTCGTATGTTTTTATTTAATTTTACAATCAATAGTTGAGAGCTTAGCTAAGCCTTACAGATTAATATGATTGGATAAGTAACGCCAGCGCAGAAGCTGGACAAAGATGAGAAACGTTTATTTCGGACGACTGTAAGTAGGCTGTACATACCGTTTAAAAGGTTAAGGGCTATGGGAGCTAAGCGCAGGACTCGACAAAAATTGGCATTACAGTATGTCAATATAGACGTATATAAGCTTATCTGCAATCTTAGATTTCGATCCTAAATCGCGGCTTTTATAATTTGATTAAAGATTTCCTTGTGAGTAAGTACCCACTTTTATTAAGTATTAGTTCCCTTTCATTAGATTCGCATTTAAATTTTCAAAATTCCTTAAATCAAATATGAGTAGTGTGTTTTAATGTATTTGGTTCACCACTATTCACAAAACTTACGTGATGACTATGATGCACTAAGAGGCATCTTTACCCGATTTATTAATAGCAACTATCATTGTACATCAAAGGAAATCTTAAAAAGTCAGAGTATAGGAAGTATTTGAGTATGATTTCAAGTAGTAGGCTTTTAAAAAAAGGGGGTAGCTATTCGAACTAGGGAATGTAATCATTAGTTATATAATATAAATTAACTGATAATGATAAAATTTCATTTAAAAATTTTTTTTCAAAAATAATCTGTATTTTAGGTATATATAATAAAACGTAGACCATAATCATTATTTTTGATAACAAAAAATTAAAAAAAATGATGACTTTTTCTTAAAATAAAACTGATCAGAGTTCCAAGGTTTTCGTGTAAGACTTTCCGCCAATCTAATTTCTAATTACGATTTTAATATTATTACGATCTTTTGAGCTCATCAGAGTCCCGAGTCATGTAAATGAGGCATCGAAATTTCGTTTTCTAAAACTGAAAATAACTATTTAAATAAAATATAATAAACAAAAATAATGTTTATAGTTATATGGCACACAACATTTTACAATTTAGATGATTATGTATTTAAAAAATCTTGGTGGTGGTTTTGTGTAATGGGATTTAAAATTTGAGCTTAATTTATTTCAGTTCTCAATTTAAAAGCTGAGTAACGGGTTCTGATAGTCGACACACTCGACTATAGAGAACTCTCTTGTTTTGCATTTCGATTTATTAAAAATCTTTAAAATTTTAAATTTTTAGTTTTAAATTTAAAATATAACACTGTAGAAGGCTATAGTCGAGTGCCTTGACTATCAGATACCCTTTACTCAGCTAATTTTATTTTTAGGAGCCTGAGTTTTGGTCGATTTGTGGGGGTTAGAGTGGGCGTGGCATATTCGCGTAACACACTTGCGCTGCGAAGCTAAGGAATCTAAATCTGAAATCTCAAATCTATAGCTCTCTTAGTTTCCGAGATCACAGCGTTGGTGTTGGCGATCACAGCGACAGGCGGAGATGGCTAGATCGTCTCGGCCAGTTCTTGGAATTATTTGAATTCTAGAAACCGTTGTCTTATTTGGCGGGTTTCGAAGCTGATTCCATAATTCCTAGAAGGCGGCCTATTCGTAGAATCCATAAAGCTCATTCTTTCTGAAGAACGAGACCGCAATATTAGCGAGATGGTGTTACCAGACCTTTTGAAAAAGTGTGGGCCGGTTGCGCAAGAGCGAGAGGGAAGATGAGCTCGGGGAAGGAGAGGCGTTGTCGTTGAAGAGCTCGACACTTCGATTTGAACTCTTGCAGCGATCGGGACTTGATTCGCTAATTAAAATGGACAATTCCGAAAATGTCAATACTCCGATATCAGAAGTGGGATCGGCCCTGCCACAAGACAGTACAAGTGTTATGGCTGCATTGGAAGTCCAGAATCGCGCGTTGATGGAACTAGTGAAACAAATGAACACAACACGTGGGCCGGTTTTGGGAGTGAAAACTACTTCAATAATGTTGCCGAAATTCGATCCTGGTAGGGAGGGCGCTGATGTAAGTGCGTGGTGCAATGCGGTCGAATTAATTTTCGCTGAGACATGCTCACAGGAAGTGCACTTGTTATGGCCCTAAGCAAAACTATGCTAGGAAATGCGTCACAGTGGTTGGTGCAAATTTGTTTCAGCGGCAGGACCTGGCCGCAATTCGAGGAATTGTCGGAATCGAAACTCCGGATGCAACTTGGATGAACATTTTCAATGGGTGTTCTAATCCAGAGAATAATATTCCCGAATACGGTAGCCGCCTTGTGACGTCTCATGGATAAATTCAAGTCTATTGAATTTGAAGAACTCGTCTTATCTATCGTCTTGACACACCTCGTTTTTTAAATCCATGTTTACGGCTACCGTTAAAACCCGTGACGATTTGCATCAACAACTAAGGGCTCATGTGTATACAAGGCGAATCGAATCTGTGGGTGGCAACGAAGTCGAAAAGACCAAGATGGAAGAGGCCATTTCAAGTAAAGTGCCATCACTGTGGGCGAACTAGACATAAAATCGCGCACCATCTCAAAAACCTCGTCCGCAGAACAACAGGACATGCTACAACAGGACATGCTGCCTAAGGAATCGTCATAACCTGCAAGAAGTCGACGCTGTGAAACGTATGAACTTGGTGGCCATAAAACCTAAGGGAATTCTAAAGCAATTTGGTGAGTGCATTCCATTCTGTTTTGATTCATGCGCTGAATGTTCTCTCGTAAAGGAAAGCGTAGCGGCGAAGTTACAAGGAAAACTTCTGACATGCGGTATAAGTGCGAACGTAGATGCACGCTCCGTATGCTCGCATGGAAGCGCCAGCGATACCATGTATTTCTGCAGGGACTTTGTCGTCTGTATGAACGAATAGCGGTACCTTGATTTTGGGCAGCTGCAACAGCGTTCCCTTAAAAGCATCCCAAGATGTCTGCAGTTGCATCGGCAGCGAATCGTCCCAAAGTGATCTTAACTTATTACTACGAGTTTTTCTTCCGTGCCGTTTCTCTTAAAGCTTTCGGCGCCAACAAACTCTCTCGCTTGGAACCTGGTTCTAACTATTCCTGCTCGCAGGTTAGAGTGCAGATCTTGTGAACGTTGGTGACCAACCAACCATTCCATCCGGTCCTGGGTGTGTCTTTGCACTACGGCCTAGAGCCCACTGGCCCGGACGACTGTGGTCCTAAGCGATAAGCACAAGAATTCCGGGTTTTATATTATTGAAGGCTGTCTTCAACTTAGATCGTTCTTGCAGCAACGTGAGTACTCCAACGGCCAACGTCTCCAGAAGGAGTGGAGAACTGCTATGATCCTTTTTTACCAATTGGTTGCTGAGAGCTTCACATTCAAGTTACTTGGTTCGGCGAGTCCAATACGACATGGAGCTTACTGCAATTCTTGACGACTCGGTTCCTTTTGTCCCCATACCATCAACTCCTCTTCGACAGCCTTTAACTCCCGCGATGCCCGGACAAAGTTGGTGGCATTGTTGCAGAACAACTGCTTACTTATTCCGCGGCGTGAAAAAAATCTCTTGAGTGTTGCTATGAAAGCATTGGCGCTGAGGTCCGAAACCAGCTCCAGATGACAGGCCTTTGTAAGGAAACATACAAAGCCGCACAAAAAAAATGTGGTTTGGTCTTCGGCCCCTCTGATTAAAGTGCTTCCAAGGGGGCCTGCATAGTCCAGTCCAGTGCGCTCGAAAGGATATATTCCGTTGCCCACTCTGCTTCCGGGAAGTGGTCTGCAGTATGCATATATTTAATATCTACTGTACCAAGAGTACTTAAAGTGAACACACTGTAACACTTTCTTGCTGTGTTTACATAAACAAAGTCCCGGTCAAAAACCTAAGTGGCCGAAACATGAGTCGATCGATGCGCTCACAGAAAGTGCAAGTGTCAGCATTCTGTTGCACGCGCAGACCGCTTAACCGAACTCCAGTTTATGCATATTCCCCAGCGCTCCAGCTTAAGAGAGCATAATTATATACATATAATATATAAGATATACATAGCCGTCTCTGCTGTCCAACTGTGGGCAGCGCAGCTACGAGACTTAGGCTTACTTAGAACCTAAGGGTAAATGTATGAACAGAAACAACTGAACGTTGGTAGCGGCACTTTTGCTGCTCCACATATAATAAAAAGATTATTCAAGTAAATATAGAGGACATCTTTTTACTACAGGTCCCAGCAGCTGCTGTACCAGTACCGACCGTTGTCGAAAGCAGGCAATGCAATTCCGTACTGTTCTTCTCGCATTGACGACCCAGTACCTCTGTTGCACAAAAACGAATACAGTTTGCGTGTGTTCAAATAACTACAATGTGGTTATTGGGCAATAAAAACGGGTGCTTTGTGGCATAAGGAGCATCAGATTGCAAAAGTCGACCACCTACTCGAATAAGCTCTATGCCCTGAACGTTGTGGAGAAAAGGATTGAGGCCCTGGATTTTTGTTGATCTTACAGCTTCCTGTTTTTGTAATTTGGCTAGATCTTCTTGGAAATGGAACCACTTCATCAGCAGTTAGAGGCCGATCCTTAATTACTTCGATATTAGCTGAACGTCGGTGCCATCTATATATGTATCCGAACACCCGGATAAGCTTAATGAAATCCTTTGCAAATTTTGTATCCCCAACTAAGTCGTATATCTTACAGAGTGAGCTCGCTACAAAGACAAATTTCGACCGCTGCTGCCCTGGGAGTTCTTCTTTAGCGACCCAACACGTCGATGGCCATTTATTCCTAGACAACTTCAGAAAGGGGTTCCCTTGCCACCACATAGACAATTCTTTTAGTTCGCTAGTCAACAAACCACGCTACACTATATAGGCCGGATTCGATTTAGACTCTACCTTATACCAATCTTCTTTCTTGGTCGTCTTTTGAATAATTGCTACTCTATTTGCTACGTATGTTTTTCATCGGCTAGAATGAGGAGATCCATCCCAGCACCGTACTAAAATCCGTAAAGTAACTAGTTTTAGATACTGCCCTTTAACAACACATCCTTATTTTTTCTATTAACTCCGTTAACAGCCGAGCGCCTTCTAGTTTTAGTCGAGGTATTTAAATGGCACTCGCTGGAGATACCTTGGATTTGGCACCTATTAACGTAACATGTACTACTCCTAGCGGGTCAGTCGCTCGAGCGTATATGGCCGCTTCCGTCTAGGAAGTTGGCAACTATCTACTTGACTTAATTCTCTTCTATATTTCTCCCACTGCAGGGCCAAGTTTGGTGGTAACTCATGGACTCAATCGATTTTTAACCGCCACAACTCCTGCATGAAGATTTTTCATAAAATTATGACTAGACTTATCCCAGCGGGTCAAATAGTTGAGCTAATTCAGACAGCACCCTGTGCTGTGTAATAATGGTCGTTCCGTCTGCCGAGGAGGAAAACCGTGTCCTCAACTGCTGCCCACAAAGGCATAAATGTCGGCCGTTTCGAAGTCTAAAAGCTCCGAATTTAAAGTCTTATCCCTGTAAGAGTCGCAGTTAGAGCGCCACTTGTGAAGTTCGAACCGGCCCAAATTCAGTATTTCGCAGACTTCCTTTTTTAGGTTTATTAATTCAACTATAGATTCGGCTTCGCACAGCATGTCATCCATATAAAAGTTTCGCTCTATTGCATCCCTAGCCATAGGGTATTGCTCACTGTGAAGCTCAGCTAAGTAGCTGTAGTAGTAGTAGTTGCGAATTAGTGCCATAAGTAACAGTCTTCAGTCGCAATACCTTTATAGGCTCTTGGGTTGTTGCCCGCCGTAATATGCATTGATACAGCTGGTCTTCAGGTTGAACTAGAATCTGTCTGTACATCTTAGAGATGTCGGCGGTAAGGCATATCTATAAAATCGGAACCTGGTCAAAGTGTTGAACAAATCTGGTTGCAGGGTTATGTCATTAAGAGACCTCCCGTTACTGGTCTTACAAAAGGCTTCAAATACGACTCGCAGCTTGGTTAAGCTGTCAGGTCGAATGACTGGGTGATGCGGACAAATGTGCTTTACTTCACGCACTGCCTCCGGAGGAACCTCTTCAAGATTATTCAACCTGCGATATTCTTCTAAAAATTCGGTGAAACTAACCTTCAGCTCTGGGGAACGATTAAGCTCTCTTTCCAGATTAATGAAACGCTTGTGAGCTATCTGAAACGAATCTCCTAGGTAAGCCTTCGGTTCCTTAAAGGGCAGCGAGACTATGAGCCAATTTTTATGGTTCTTTGTTACCGTTGCAATAAACAGCTGCTCAAAAAACTCCTCGTCTATGGTACGACGGCTTGTAGGCCTAGGGATTTCTTCGCACTCCCAAAACTTCTGAACAAGATAAGTTAACTCATCTACCTCATTAGATTGATCAACTGACATGAGACAGGATTGGCTCGATGGAGTGTATTCGCCAACAACTATACAACCTATTAGGGATTTTTGCAGAACCGGTAAGTTAGTGCTCATTTTAACTTGTCCTGCTACTATGAGTTTAAAAACAGATTCACTCCAATTAGCATGTTAATTTCCTCTGCTGAGTAATAAGACGGGTCGGCCAGCTTTATTTGTTCTGGGATTTGAAACCCATCCGCTGCAGTTTTGGATGTCGATCTTCAGCGTGGCCCCAAAATTGGCTGTCACAAAATTCAGTTGACTACTGAACAAATATGGCAAAGCCCCGAGCAAGAGTTTGGTACGGAAGTCACTAAGCTAATCTTTTTGGTGTCGCCTTTACTCTGGAATCTACTGTTCGCTGACTTCCTAACTTCTCGTCCTGCTAAGTTGACCCCTCGATTATCTAAAAATGTACATAGCAATGGCCACGACGGTAGCTTTCTGCAGTCATATTCTTGTTCCCATCTTTCTAGCGATTCCTCATCTTGATTACTGCGCGCTAAACGAAATATAACTGCATTGAGAATTTCGGAATCTGTTCCTAAAGATCTGAGCGCGGTGAGTCTACTAGGCCGCGTAAGGAATCGTCATCATCAACCCTTACTCGACGAATTTGAAATATCTCCCTAATATGAGATTGCACTATCAGAGCTCGGTTTTCAAACCGATCCTTCAGCAGCTGAATAGCTTTCCGATAGTTACTCTGTGACAATTCCAAGCAGTCAATTGTCCGCAGGGGAATAGGTCCTAAACATGATTTCAGATGTACAAATTTAGTAAGGTGGCGTCCAAGGTGGCATCCGAATCAACTAAAAAGGTAAAGGAGTTGAACCAACTGGTCCAACCCGTATGTTTGCCACAAAATTCTGGCAATTTTACAGTTGACAACTTTGCCACAGGTGTACCGATGATTGACGCACTGTTTCCTCCCGACCCAGACGCCAGCAATGTTTGTCTCCCCACCCAGACGCCAGCGATGTTTGTCTCCCCCTTACCGCCAAGTGCCCTAATATCGCAGCCTTGATGCGACAAAAGCTTTCCTCAAGTCCCTGTCTACATTCATATTCTAAAGCGTTTTGCGCACTTTTTCTGTTTGGCTTTGTACCTTACACAACTGTACAAGCACAGACTCCAATAAACTAAGCCGAGCCTCGAACTCTGCGGCGGTCATGCTCTGACCATTTTTATACCCGTTACTCGTAGAGTAAAAGGGTGTACTAAATTCGTCGGAAAGTATGTAACAGACAAAAGAAAGCGTTTCCGACCCTATGAAGTGTTTACTCTGGTCGGCATAAGTATTTTTACGAAACAAAAGTTAAGTACACTCATAATTTGAACTTATTTCTTCTAAACTTTGGCATCAGTAGAAAGGTAATTTAAATGTCGTTTGAATGATACGTACTTATTGAAAAGGACAAATTTGTGTAAAAATTTACTTTTTAAAATTTTTTCCTCGTCTTTAAAACTTAAATTTATTGATGCAAAAGTTTTTTCAAACAAAAATAATAGTAGGTGCAGAAAGAATTTTTCAAAAATCATTTTGCTTATATTTTTTATGATTTTTTGAAGGTGACAATGTCAGAGAACATTTGTATGAAAAAAGAAAAATATGGCTCAAATGCACGTTTGTAAACAGTTTCAAAAAATCATAAAAAATATAAGCAAACTGATTTTTGAAAAGTTCTTTTTGTAGTTACTATTAATTTTGTTTGGACAAACTTTTTGCATCAAAAAATTTAAGTTTTCAAGACGAGGAAAAAAGTTTAAAGGGTAGATTTTTACACAAATTCGTCCTTTTCAATAAGTATTGTTGTATTAGCCATCATTCATTCATTAATAGAATTGTCATTAGTTAAGATTTCCGTAAACACGGTCTTTATTGGGTAATGGTCAAAATATGAATATTTTACAGCTAGCTATTTGCGGCTGCGCTGCCTGCAAACATTGGCAGCGGCCGTCATATATATTGAAGTATATGCTCTCAATTGTATTTGTGCTGGTAGCACTGAGAGCGCGAGAGGAGTTGTACATGCATGCTTTGTATGTGTCCGCACTCAGGCCATGGGAATATGCTGACACTAGCACTTCCCACAAGTTGGGCTCCGAGGCGCATTCATATTTCGGCTGGCCGCAAAAGTTTAGCGACCGGCACTTTTGTATTTGTTTAAGTACACTGTAACACAATGTTGGTGTCGGTACAGTGGGTACTCGCTACAATGATACATGCATACTACATCTCCCTCCTTTTGAAAAATAACGTAATTCTATGAAGTTATTTTCTTACTATATGTGTATGAAATATAAATGAACATCTTGTTTTATAATAATATATATATATTTTTTTTTTTTTTTTTTTTTTGTTATTTATTTAATTTATTATTTTTTTTCGAATCAATAAGTATTATATATTTAAGTATTTTTTTTTGTTTTATATTTCCATTATAATTATGGTTCTCAATTTATGTATGGCTATACGAGATATATTTATAAGAGAATTAAAGTGATTATGAAATAAAAATTTTTAATCTATCCTTATGTACTGTTTGTTTTTTATTTTTGTTATTTGAAATTACTATGTTATCATTTTCTTCTATATTTTCAACCTTATAAGGTCCAGTATATTTGAAGTCTAGCTTATGCCCTGTTTCATTTTTCAATAGAAACTGATCTCCTATTTTTAAATCAAAATCTAAGGTATTTTTGTCATATCTAATTTTTTGTTTCTTTTTATGAGCTTCTAGCATTAATCTAGCTCTCTTAAATGCTTGTTCTAGTCTAAACTTAGATTCTTTTGCGTAGTCATCCACATTATATAGGGGTTTTATTTTATCTATGCTATTAAAATGTTGAGGTAAATTTGGAGTTTTACCAAAAATTAACTCATATGGACAGTAGTCATGTGCCACAGATGGTGTTGTGTTGAAACAATATACGAAGTACTGGAGCCATACATCCCAATCTGTTTTATCAACTGAGATGTATGAGCGGATGAACTCATTAAATGTTCTGTGGCTTCGCTCCACGGTTCCTACAGTTTGGTGATGGTGTGCGGTAGAAGTTATGTTTTTTATATTTAAATTTTTACATAATTCTTCAATTATCGAATTTTTATATTCTGTTCCCATGTCCGTTATGAACGTCTTCATTGGACCGTAGGTTAGAATAAAATCTTCGAATATAGCTTTTGCTACTGTTTTTGCACTTTTGTTTTGGATTGGTATTGCCACAAGGTATTTAGTTAAATCGCAGATTAGGGTTACTGCATATTCGTTTCCTTGTTCAAATTTAGGTAGTGGACCGATCGTATCCACAATTACCCTGTCAAAAGCCATTTGTGGCGTTTTAGTTATAGTCAATGGTGTTTTTTATGTTTGGTTGTTTTGGATTTTTGGCATTTTGGGCATTTTCTTATATAATTTGTTATAAATCGGGTCATATTTTTCCAATAATAATGCCTTTTTATCTTTGCTAATGTTCTAGCTATGCCTGTATGACCTCCTTGAATTGGATCGTCATGGAATGTAAACAGTAATGCTTCTTTCTCTTTATCATTATTTGATAATAGGGTCACCGGCTTGAGTAGCGCTACTCTTAGAGATTGTAATGTTTTATTGCCCATTATTTTAAAAGATTCTATTGATTCAGTGTCAAAGATCTTTTCGCTCGGTGCCACTTTGAGTTTGCTGATATTAAGTATACCGGCTTCTTTTTCAAGCCTTTGAAAGAACTGACCTAAGTCGAGAATTCCATTGGTGTACATATCGCTAACATCAATTCTTGCTATAACTTTTTTTCCATGCTTAAGTAAACATAGTGAATCTGTTATTCGCAAGGTCACTACTTTTCGTACCTCGTCATTTACAATGACTTCGTATACGTTGGGCTGAGAAGCTTTATTTAGAGTTTGCCTAGGCAAATCTATTTTTTCTTTTTCTTTTCCTGCGCAGGAATTTTTCTGTTTACTTTGGTTTCTGGTAGTGACTGTCAGAATTTTATTATTCGTTTGAATATTCTTTAAATCCGTTATGGTTATTCTTGAAAGCGCGTCGGCTATATGATTGTCTTTTCCCTTAAGATATTCCACAGTAAAATCATATTCTTCTAAGTCTAATCTCATTCGGGTCAGTTTTGAGCTCGGGTTTGTCATCGAAAATAAGTAGGTTAATGGCCTATGGTCTGTCTTGACTGTGAAATGTCTTCCATAAATGTACGGTCTAAAATGAATTATCGCCCAGTGGATAGCTGCTAATTCCTGTTCAGTTGTATTTTTGTTGCTTTCTCCTTTAGTAAATGATCTTGATGCATAGGCTACTGGTAACTGTGTGTTATTGTAATCTTGAGTAAGAACAGCTCCACACGCTTGTTTGCTTGCATCTGTTGTTATACAAAATTCTTTATTAAGATCTGGGTATTGTAGAAGTGTAGGTTTCATCAATTGAATTTTAAGGTATTCGAATGCGTTTTGACATTCATCTGTCCATTCGAATTTAACATTCTTTTTACATAATCTAGTTATGTGTCGTGAGTAATCGGAAAAATTTTTAATAAAACGTCTGTAGTAATTGCAAAATGCAACGAATCTTCTAGCGCTGTCTGCGTCCGTTGGGACTGGGTATTTTTTTATTACATCGTATTTTTTATTATCTGGCAAAATACCTTTGTCAGTACACTTGTGTCCAAGGAAGGTCACTTCGTGTCTGAAAAATGTGCACTTTTCTGGGTGCAATTTAAGGTTGTGCTTCCTACATAAGTCAAAAACGATTGTAAGATTTTTAATCATATGTTTTTCTGAACAACCGATGACAATTAGGTCATCCATATACAAGAATGCCTGTGAAGGTGTTACGTGGGCATATTAGTGCCCGAGTCCTGACAAGGACTTGGGCCGAGGGAGAGGCGTCCGATATTCTGGCACCATTTGCCGGCATAAGCTACGTCGTATTCGGGTCGTGGGATCTTGGTAAGCCTTTCTCCTCTCCAACATAACGAGAATAAATATTAAAAGTGCCTGGAAAATAATATTACTTCATAAAGTTCGTCGGTCGTCAGTCCACACTGCCCCACAAGCTTAGCTGTCGCTTGATCGCATTACGATCATACATCAGCAAAATGCTGACTATTCACGACTACAAAACGTCGCTCAGAGAGCTCTTGCAATTGTACATACAACAACAAGGCTGATACTCGCCGCTGGAAAAGTTTATATTAGTCTATAAAACTGTAGGATACTGCACGGATATTTATATATGTATGTTTATAAGAAAGGAACCGTGTTCCGACAAACTTACCCCCTCTTTAAATCCTGGGCGATGAGATCTCGACGCTCCGGATCCTGGGCTTTGGAAAATATTATATTGGATATATATATATATAAATATACGTGCACCAAAATACGGCTGTTCTTAGGTATACCAATTCACTTAAACACAAAATATATAGTTATATTATGCCAGAGGCATGCGACTTCTTCAACGGCTGTTCATCATGATTCGCACTTTGTCTATCGATTCGGTTGGTTTAAATGTATTTCAGTGCATGTTTGAATGCTTCCAATGTTTTTTTGTTGATTTTCACTTGTTCTTCAATTGTATTATAAGAGGATATTGGTCTTGGGTTATGCTTCACTTTGGTTGGCTCGATTAACACATTTATATTGCATCACTACTTTCTCCGACGTATGCTATTGGTCGCTACGCCTCTGAACGGATGGCTCCTACAGCTGAACAATTTTTAGGAGCATGGGGATTACGGGTACTGCGGCTACAAAACATCACAGTATGACAGCTGTCGTCCTTATTATTGATCCTCTCCACGTTCTTTGATGACAATGGCGGCGCTGGTCCAACACATAAGAATCTTTCGAGCAGCGATTTGTGTCCTCCTCAAGGACTGTTGGATATGGTGGCTGGTCCTGGTGGCAGAAGACTCCGTGGACGACTACCCCAGGGAAAGTCGTCTTCCCTCGGAGCTGCCGGCTTCCGTCAGGAAGACACACAAATGGATTCTCCTCCCAGCTCTATTTGTCTAAGGTCTTTTATACCAGACTAGAGCTTTTACTTGGCTGCCGGTATGGATCGGATAAACTAGGTGTTCCCACCTAGGATTACTGTTTCTTGATATCTGCTATCTTGGGAGTCAACGGCCGGCTGTTGCCCCTTGCCAGCTACCGGAGTATGGTTACCAGTAGGTTGATCGTGGCCGTTGTTCTGGCCACGCGACACCCGAGAATTGCCGAATTGCATTTTCTTCTGCCTTTACCAGTATGAGTCTGGTTAGTCACATGCACCCCTCCTCCTGTCTAAAGATTCGTCGTTGTTTCTCTTTGTGAATCTTTCTATGTGGAGGGCGTACGTAACAGGCTCGAAGTGATCGATGCGGACCGCATGGAATGACTTCGCAAAAGGAATCTGCGTACGACCATCGTTGTCTGTACCGTGTTTCTTCTCCTTTTTAGGCGCCCGTTCACGTGTGGCTTCGACCCACTTCTCTGATCAAGAGTCTCATGTTTTATCGGCTGAGCTGTTCGGGCTGATATCTCCACTGCTGTTGCTTTATGTTAAAGGTATATTATGTACTCTAGTATTTTTCATAAACTTGGCTTATGGAATTTGGGTTATGATGTTTCCTCTTTTGATCTAACTGACGACCGATTAAATCACATTTATTAGAAATGTTTGATTTATATGTTTATAAGGTGTAAGAACGTTTGTACTATTAGGAAAGCTTTGTAGTGCTGGGCATGTTTTTCGCAGTACTTTTTAACCAGCGGTCCACTCGGAGACCCTCCCTTTTGAATTCCGCTAACGAAGTTAATGGGGATGTTAGCAGCAAGCCGCCCATCTGGGAGTTCATGTTGTCTTTCAAAAGCTCAACAAATTCATCTTCAGCGATTTTATGCTTCAGTTTGAAATGCAAGTTGTGCATATCGGAGACATAATCGCTGAAGGTTTCGTGCTGTCCTTGCTTGCGTTCCATTAATTCCTTGACTTTCATAAGGTCACTTCCGGTAGTGGAAAACGCTCGTTCCATCTCCTGTGTCAACGAATAGTAGTCAAAATCGTAGTCTTCTGCCTTGTCCTCCATTAACTGCCAATACCATTTGGTGGCCGCACCTGCCAACAGAAGATGGAACTCACGAAAGACTTGTTGGCGACTGAGGTCGTACAATTCTTGCAATCGGTCTACGCGGAACAGGAAACTCTCAACTGTCATGCCGCGACCGCTTCCATCGAACTTTAGGTTCCATCTGTCCAATCTGACGTCTTTTGGTCTTGGTCCCTGAAACGATGAGTTCCGATCGATCTCTGGGTGCAGTTGGTGACTCGTCTCCCTTTCATTTGTTCTGGATTGCCTGTGTGACGGGGTGTCAACCCGCCTGGGTGTTCTTAACCGGTGCATCTGGCTACTAAGCATGTCCTGCGTTACTGGTTCCAGAGGCGGGGTCTCTTGGTATATCAAGAAGCTGTCCGTTGGATTCGGAACAGTTCGGGGCGGCGAAGGCAGTCCCTTCTGTTCGGGTCTCCTGGATGTCGGAGACTGCAATTCTGTTATTTGTGCCTTCAGCGCTTCTATCTGGGCACTCATTCCACGCTGCATTTCGTTGCTCTGTCTCAAGAGCTCCATCAACCTTTGTTCACGTCGCTCGGCAGCCTCTAAGTTGTCCTCCTCGTGCCTCTGAAATTGGGGAAGCATACTTGATCTTCCTTTCGGCGGTCCTAGGGGTAGATTCTCTCCACCGGCGGCTCCTTCCATTTCAGTATATTGGTCCAAATTGTTTTCTTCGGACAGGGTATCTACCTGTCCTGGCTGATTCTGTGCGAGCTCCCACGGCTCTCTTTCAGATGAGTCTCCTAGCCTTGGCGCGCTCGCACTCCGGGGTTGGTGGTTGTCTCCGCGCGTTGTTGCTCGGGTCACTCTTCCGGTGCTGGGTTGGAATAGGACCTTCTTCTTGGCCCCCTTCATTTATATTATTTGACCTTCTTTAAAGGCCTTCGCTTTCTTTTTATAGATTGTAACTTTGTGCGGATTAATACCCGCACTAAAATTTGTCTTCACTTTTTTTGCGTTTTGGTATAAAAAGTTCACGTGATTCTTTTCAAAACACCCGGTCAGCGATGTATACGCTGAATAAGTCGACAATAAAAATGTTTATAAAATGGGGGTGCTTCTCTCTGCTTCTCAAGTTTCTCTTCGGTCAAGAACCGTCCGATATTTAAGCCCCAAACAAAAACAAAATAAATTTCCCTAACTAGGGGTGTTAGCCGCTTCTACACAACGCGGTTCCGCTAAGCTAACATGCCCATACTTTCCCTTTTTCTAGACATCCCAAATGTTCCAAACGGAATGGCTGTGTCTAGATAAGGAATCTGTCCAAAAACCCCCTCCCGCCAGTCGTCGGAAAACGAGTTGTTTGACCGATCATTCTCGGGCTCCACAACCGTCTCCTATTTCTCTGGACTCGAACCAAGCAAACGACCTGACCAACTAGCCTAATACGTTGTGGGGCGTCGGCCAGAGAAACTAAAAATCGTCCACCGCCCAAATATGTCAAGGGAAACAGCAAAGACTCGAACCAAGCAAACGACCGGACAAATGCCCAGTACGTTGTGGGGCGTCGGCTTTGCGTATCCTGTCAGTTCCCCCACCCCCATTCTGTCCTGGATCGACAAACGAACAGTAGACCCGCACCGCAACTGCTAAATGCGTTACCGTAATGCTTGCGCTCCTGCTCTTTCTGGACTCGAACCAATTCAAACGACCGGGCAAATGCGTAGTACGTCGTGTGGCGTCGGCCAGAAAGCACCTATAAATTGTATTTACGTTAATTTTAGCAAGTAGTCGTCGACACTTAGTTATAGGTATAGTATTATAGAAAAGGATAACTCATAGTTCTTGATTTAAGGAAATTCCGGTAAATTTGTCCACGAACAAAACAGGGAATTCTACAATTGTAATAGACAAAAATTAAGTTATCTTAAAGTCAAGCCTCTATTCTGAGACAAAGTTCTGGTTGAGAGGCCTCTCAACACTGACAGTCACAGAACTTGGGGACTTTAAAGTTACTAGTTGAAAGACAAAATAGATAAGTATGCGCATATTTAAAATTATTTAAGTTCCCTGCTCTATAAAACAGTCAAATTACTCATGGCAAATGAAGATGAAAGCTTTGCCATACTTAGGTGCACCCACTCCGATACCGCAGGCATCGAGATGGTTGACCCTAATAAAATTCCTTAAGGAATATGAAAAATCCTAGCGTTGGGCGCCAATTCTGTTACGTGGGCATATTAGTGCCCGAGTCCTGACAAGGACTTGGGCCGAGGGAGAGGCGTCCGATATTCTGGCACCATTTGCCGGCATAAGCTACGTCGTATTCGGGTCGTGGGATCTTGGTAAGTCTCTCTCCTCTCCAACATAACGAGAATAAATATTAAAAGTGCCTGGAAAATAATATTACTTCATAAAGTTCGTCGGTCGTCAGTCCACACTGCCCCACAAGCTTAGCTGTCGCTTGATCGCATTACGATCGGGCTGTGTTTTGGCCATATTCCCTCCCCTTCACACATTCGTGTGCCAATGGATCGTCGCGGGCCGCGCAATACGATCCCCTATTGTCAAGGTTGTCCGTCAAAAGTTATGTCATTGTTCTTGACTTACTCCACTTTTCGCGTCAGCACCCCCCCTTAATAGAGCTCTAGCACTTCATGTTTTGATGTCCTTTTACATTACAAATTTATTGGATAATATTTATATCGGCGAGTGCCGTGAATGAATAACATAATGTTGGCTAAATCATATGGAAATTAAACTAATTGACAATATTTGGTTAGCGGAGAGTATCGAATTTACCACCGGTGAAGGTGCACACATCAGCAAAATGCTGACTATTCACGACTACAAAACGTCGCTCAGAGAGCTCTTGCAATTGTACATACAACAACAAGGCTGATACTCACCGCTGGAAAAGTTTATATTAGTCTATAAAACTGTAGGATACTGCACGGATATTTATATATGTATGTTTATAAGAAAGGAACCGTGTTCCGACAAACTTACCCCCTCTTTAAATCCTGGGCGATGAGATCTCGACGCTCCGGATCCTGGGCTTTGGAAAATATTATATTGGATATATATATATATAAATATACGTGCACCAAAATACGGCTGTTCTTAGGTATACCAATTCACTTAAACACAAAATATATAGTTATATTATGCCAGAGGCATGCGACTTCTTCAACGGCTGTTCATCATGATTCGCACTTTGTCTATCGATTCGGTTGGTTTAAATGTATTTCAGTGCATGTTTGAATGCTTCCAATGTTTTTTTGTTGATTTTCACTTGTTCTTCAATTGTATTATAAGAGGATATTGGTCTTGGGTTATGCTTCACTTTGGTTGGCTCGATTAACACATTTATATTGCATCACTACTTTCTCCGACGTATGCTATTGGTCGCTTCGCCTCTGAACGGATGGCTCCTACAGCTGAACAATTTTTAGGAGCATGGGGATTACGGGTACTGCGGCTACAAAACATCACAGTATGACAGCTGTCGTCCTTATTATTGATCCTCTCCACGTTCTTTGATGACAATGGCGGCGCTGGTCCAACACATAAGAATCTTTCGAGCAGCGATTTGTGTCCTCCTCAAGGACTGTTGGATATGGTGGCTGGTCCTGGTGGCAGAAGACTCCGTGGACGACTACCCCAGGGAAAGTCGTCTTCCCTCGGAGCTGCCGGCTTCCGTCAGCAAGACACACAAATGGATTCTCCTCCCAGCTCTATTTGTCTAAGGTCTTTTATACCAGACTAGAGCTTTTACTTGGCTGCCGGTATGGATCGGATAAACTAGGTGTTCCCACCTAGGATTACTGTTTCTTGATATCTGCTATCTTGGGAGTCAACGGCCGGCTGTTGCCCCTTGCCAGCTACCGGAGTATGGTTACCAGTAGGTTGATCGTGGCCGTTGTTCTGGCCACGCGACACCCGAGAATTGCCGAATTGCATTTTCTTCTGCCTTTACCAGTATGAGTCTGGTTAGTCACATGCACCCCTCCTCCTGTCTAAAGATTCGTCGTTGTTTCTCTTTGTGAATCTTTCTATGTGGAGGGCGTACGTAACAAAGGTTCGATACCTGAAAATGCAATTGTCATCATTCTTTGGAAAGAATTTGGCGCTATTTTTAAACCATAAGGTAATCGCGTGAAGCGATAGGAGCCCTTGCTCGTGGAGAAAGATGTTATATTTCTAGACGTTTCTTCGAGTTCTATTTGATGAAATCCTGACATTAGATCTAAACATGAAAAGTATTTAGCTCTACCTAATTGGTCAAGAATATCGTCTATTCTTGGTAGTGGAAATTTATCTGATAACATTTTTTTGTTAATTTGGCGGTAATCAATTACTAAACGCCATCTTTTAGTGTCACAATTTGGTAATGATTTTTTCGGGACGATTAGTAATGGACTGTTGTATTCAGAAACTGAAGGTTCTACTATTTTGTCTTTAATTAATTTGTCTACTTGTTTTTCTACTTCGTCTTTTTGACTGTGGGGAATTCTATAATTCTTTATGTATACAGGTTCATCATCTTTCATTCTTATTTTTTGTTTGTAGAAATTATTTGTTGATATTGATTCGGATTCTTTTCCGAATATATCTATGTATTTTGTGCATAGTTCGTTAAGAATTTCCTTGAACTGCGGTGGAAAATTTTTGTTCAATTTCTCTATAATTTCTTCTTTGTTTACATTTTTATTATATTTAACTATGTCGTAATCATCTAATGGTTCAACTTTCAGTGTATTTTATTGAATGATTGCAGTTTTATTAGTTGTATTCAAAATTCGGACAAAAGTGTTTTGAGAATCTCCAATGGAATTTCCAATGAATACTCCATTTTGGATTTCTTGGTTTGGTATTTATATATACCTGGTTGCTGAATTTATAGCAATTTTTCGGGCTACTTCGGATCTTGCTGGTAGAATTGTCAAATTATTTTCTAGTGTATGATTTATTGGAATATGTATCGGATTATAGAGGTTATCTGGTCTCAGTATGAGCCAATCGTTTTCTGGTTTTAAATCTATTTGACAATTATATTTTTTCATAAAATCTACGCCTATGATTCCATCACATGGAATAGGAAAATTTGATGTTACTAAATGAAAAGTATGTGGTATAGCATAGTTGCTTGAAAGAAGTTCTATTGATACTAAACCTTTTGAGTTGGTTGTTCCTTCACCAACACCTGATATTTGGGTAATATTTGTATAATCAACATTGTTAAACGAGTCCGAAGTTTCTTTTATTAAGGATATGTCTGCACCTGTATCAACTAGTAATGTATATAATTTATTTGTGTATTCATTTTTGAGAGAAACGAAAAGATTGAAATTAAGATTGATAGTATGAACCGTATTCTTTACTGGGTTTTTTATCTTAAGGGTCTTTATTGGTTTTCCGACGTGGTTTGTACTTGTCGGACATTATTATTATTTTGTCTGTTGGTGTTCGTATTTGCATTGTTGGTGTTTCCACCACGGTTGTGTCCTCTATAATAACCACGACCTCTATAATTGTTGTTGGTCTGATTATTATAGTTTCGGTTATAACTGCCATTATTATGGTAATATCCGTTATGCTGATGATTACCTCGGTTATTGCCCCTACCGCGGTAATTATTTCTGAAGTTGTTACCGCGATAGTTGTTTCCTCTTTGTGTGTACAGTATTGAATTTGCATTGCCTGTCATTTCAGTACTACATTGTATATACTTAGTGACGGCTTCATTCATAGTTGTGAAGTTGCCTGCCTCTAAAATTGTTTTTAGGCGGCCATGCTCACAATTTTTAACCATTGTGGTAATGGCTTCTTTTGTGCTGAATTTGTCAGCGTGTTCGGCTGGTAGGCCTTCGTCAATGTACGAAGCTTCAAGGAGCTTTCGTAAGATGTCTATTTCTGAAGTAACCCTTCAGTTCCAAAAAAAAAAGTTTCACTTGTGAATCACCTTGGGAATCACCTGGGACATGTCCTCGTGCACAAGTGAAGAACAAGTGACGCTCCATATAGAAAATTGTATGGGATGTCCGCATTTTCACAAGTGAAAATTCAAATGAAAATTTTTCGAAGTCCTACGGGATTTCACTTGTTCCTTATACTCATTTTTCGTATGGCCTGTCACGTGCCGGTGACTCGTCCCAAGTGAATCACTTGGGAAAATCAGAATTTTTCCTTGAGTTTTCACTTGTGAAATCACTTGCAAGGGACGGGTCCCAAGTGAAACACTTGGGAAAATCAGAATTTTTCCATGAGTTTTCACTTGTGAAATCACTTGCAAGGGACACGTCCCAAGTGAATCACTTGTGAAAATCAGAATTTTTCCTTGAGTTTTCAATTTAAAAAATATAGAATTTAAAATACATACATATTTAATTTCATTTTAATTCATTTTAATTATATGGTATTATTTAGATTTTCAAAAATTTTACAATTATTGTTTCTGTTTTTTGATTCATAGGCTTATTTTTAACGTTAGACATCGCCGTTCTTAAACCTTTGTCCGGGTCCTCTGAATCCTTGGCCAACGCTCCTGAAAAAACATATGTTTAAAAAATGCGTTTTATTTGTTTAATTGTATATTTACCTTTTATAGCTGTGTTGCAGAATTTTTATTGGCACAAAACATTTCGTCATCCACTTTCGGCTAACGGAACCAATACCTTCAAAATTTACGTACTTTAAACTAAGATCAATGCACAACATCTTAAACTTAATGTAGCACTTACCTGACTTTATTATATTAACTAAACGATTAAAGTAACTCTGCTGCGCACCATTAAAATGGATGCTTCCCTTTCAATCACTCAAACAGAATGCACCAAGTCACCCCTTTACTAGATTTCTTTTGTTTTCTCTTCGCTGTTGGCGCGTGCCACTGCACCTATACCCTTTCTAAAGTGAAATATATCCGACTATATAGTTTTTACTTCTTGAGTAACAAATACAATATGAAATTTTTTAAAAATGTTAATACTAATACTACTAATGTTTTAAATATTGAAATCAATTTTAACGGACTAATTTTCTATAATTACACTAAAAAAATATATTGTAATAAAAATGTATAAGTAAACATAACATTATAAGTAAATCCAAATTACTTAATTTTACTATAATCAAATAATTTACTTTTATAAATCAATATAAGTTGTATATTTTCGATACACAATAATGCTCCTAAAATATTAGGGCATTCACATGTCGCTGCTCCACGAAAATTTTTTCGCCGAAATATTAGTCGCTAGCCGAACATAACGGAGAGACGCAAAAAAAAATAACGGACCGGCCGAAATTTGTCTCTGCGAGCACGGAGTGCAGGCAGATTATAAGACAAGAAAGAGAGGGAAATATCCGAGTATCTGCCTCTCTTTGTTGCACGATCGTTTTCGTGGGCAGTCTTCTACGCTGCGCCGACTGCTCTGCTGACGTCAACAGCGGCACAGCGTTTTAGGCACAAAAAAAAAAACAAAAAAAGCTTTTTGCCTTGAGCCATGTCACCGCGTCCCTACTGCAGAACTGAAGGGAAATTTCTCGGCTGTTTTGCCTTTCTGGCTTGTTTTCGCCATTTTCGCTTTGACTACGTCGGATGTTTCGCCGACAATAGTGTCTTGCAATTTCTTTATTATTGAATTTATTGATGATTCGTTCTGTACTTTGTATAGTGTAGATCCTATTATTTTTGATTTAATGACTTCTACAGCTAAATCTTCGAATGTGCCTTTAGTCAAGTTAACCAACTTCAAGGCTGTTATGAATCTTTGAAGATGTATCTTTTGCCCGTTAAATTCCGGGATGGCATTCGAGATATCTTTTATATATGCCCTTTGGGCTGCTGGATCTGCCATTATGTTTTCTTTTGTGTCTGGCACGCTTACATCTGATTCTATGTCTTCTTCTTCTTCTGCTTCTGTTACTGTTATAACTGCAGGAATTGTTAGATCGTGTAGATCTTTTTCTTTTATTTCGATTCCTTCGCTTGAATCGGAATCTTCACTTTCTGTTAGGTCTATGTCTTGTTCTATCGTCAAAGGTGTATTTAAAATTGTCGGTATCGATATATTTAAATTATACCTATCTTTGACAGTTATTAGATTTGTACGTAATTTGATCAATAATTTAGATAATATTGACCAATTCGTTTTATTAATCGCTGCCCTATTTTCATGTACTAAAATTCTTGCAGTATTGAAAGAATCTACAAGAATTTTTGCATGTTTATTAAAAGTGTCTTTATGTATTGGCCTATTTTGGCTTATACATTTGTAAGACTTGTCAAATGTGTCCTTTAATTCTCGTATTTGGGTAGATAATTGCTCCCATTCCATACTAAGGACTTATTATATTTTTTTTTTTTGTGTATTAGTTGCGCATAATTTTTAGCACAATTATATGTCCTAGCACTGGGTGTATGTCTACTTCCGAAAATACTTTACAGTTTCTTACTGTAGACAGTACTATTGCTTTTTGCGTACCGCTGCAATGAATAAGCGGGGAAAAAGCTAGGTCGTACCTATTCATATACTCTTCTTCAAAATCTGATATTGATAAAGGCTCTGTTCTATTTCTAAGTATGGCTAATACCCTATTCTCAAAAGTTGGGTGATTGGCTTGAATAATTCTTATGCAATTTGTGGTATTCATATTGTTTGTTAATATGTTTTATTTTTATTTTATTTCAAAATTTTAATTTTCTTATTTTGGTATTTTGTTGCATACATTTAAAAATTTGGATTTTAATTTTTGTTTTGAAACATATTTTTATAATAATTGTTTGTGCTCTGTTAATTTAAATCTTATCCAGATCGTTGGCCTGGCTTCTATTTATTGCTCTTTTTGATACACACTTATTGTGGTATACATATGCTTTATACAAAATGTATGCACTCATTATAAAAACAATTATTGATAATAATATGTTTGTTAAATCGCTATCAATAGTTTTTGATTCGATTTTATTAATTACGTTGGCAGTGGAGTCCACTGTTTTAGTATCAATTAAACCCATTTTGGGTATTATTTCTGTAACGCATTCAAAATCTGTCTTGGATATTGCGTTACTTTTCATAAAGAAAAATGTTCATTCATATTTATATATTCTATTTTTATATTTTTTTTTTTTTAATTTTTCTTATGACACGTATATTCACAAGCTGTATTTTCGAAAGGCCCTTTACAATCTGCAGGGCACTTTGGTTTTCTAGCCTCTTTCATGTCATTTTTATTTTTGTAGGCATCTAATTCCCTATACGTGTTCTCTAATTCTTTCTTAATTTCTACATTTTCATCCCAGGATACTGGGGTAGATTTTTCAGCATATAGCTGCCTATTTAACTCTTTAATTTTTAAATTCAGGAAGTTCTTCTGACCTCCTCTCCTATTTCTCTTATTATTTTTTTTTGTCTTAGGCATTTATATATGTGTTATTTAATTAATTAAAATTTTTTTTTTGATATATATGTATGAAATTTTACATGTATCCCTACCTAGGTAAAAAAAAATTAAGACCCGCAGCTAGAAACTGCCTGGTCTGTACAATTGTTGTTAAATATAATGTTTTGCATCGCAGATGCATATAAAAATAATACAAAAAATTTATGATGTGCGCTCTTGGAAGCGCTGTCGGTTCACTTCTCCAGGGTCCGGCTTGGAGCGCCGAACGGGGCCGGTGCTGGCTGCACAGGCTTCTCCTTCTCCAGTGTAAGTTCTTCGTTTATACTCGTGTGTTTTCTATCGTAGGCGTAGGAGGGTTTGCCATTCCTCCCACACTTCTTATCCTTCTTGTAGTCCTTGGTGTAGGTCTTCGTTTATGCTTGGGTGTTTTCCATCGAAGGCGTAGGAGGATTTGCCATTCCTCCCACACTTCTTATCCTTCTTGTAGTCCTTGACCTATGGTTTTAGGTGGCGCCGGTGCTGGTCCTCGCACAAGCGGTAATTTTGTTTTATTATTCGTTGATTGGCCTATGGTTTTAGGCGGTGCCGGTGCTGGTCTTCGCACAGGTGGTGATTTAGTTTTGTATTTGCTCTCCTTGGATAGAATATCTCATATCTGTCATACTAGGACACAATAGACACACGTTGTTTCACGTAAACATTTTCGCTCGTTCTCTTTCACACAAGTGGATGTAGCGGCAATCGTTCATAAACTTTCATAACTGCTTGGTCGGCTCTCTTCCGGCTTTCCTCGCATTTCTTTATTTGTTGGATTGTTGTTTTTTTTTTGAATTTTTTTTTTGCTTGTTTTGTTTTGTGTTATTATTGTGTTATTATTGGGTCCATGTGTCCTGTCACGGTCGCCATGTTGTATTAGCCATCATTCATTCATTAATAGAATTGTCATTAGTTAAGATTTCCGTAAACACGGTCTTTATTGGGTAATGGTCAAAATATGAATATTTTACAGCTAGCTATTTGCGGCTGCGCTGCCTGCAAACATTGGCAGCGGCCGTCAAATATATTGAAGTATATGCTCTCAATTGTATTTGTGCTGGTAGCACTGAGAGCGCGAGAGGAGTTGTACATGCATGCTTTGTATGTGTCCGCACTCAGGCCATGGGAATATGCTGACACTAGCACTTCCCACAAGTTGGGCTCCGAGGCGCATTCATATTTCGGCTGGCCGCAAAAGTTTAGCGACCGGCACTTTTGTATTTGTTTAAGTACACTGTAACACAATGTTGGTGTCGGTACAGTGGGTACTCGCTACAATGATACATGCATACTACAGTATTGAATGAGTTAAGAAATGTATTGTATCATTCAAACGGCATTTATATTACCCTTTCATTGAATCCAAAGTTTAGAATGAGTAAGTTTGTACGTTTGAACGCGGATATCTCGGAGACAAAGATAGAGAATTGGGATTTCAGATTTCGATTCCGTAGCCTTGTACGCAGCGCAAGCTTGTTACGCGAATATGCCACGCCCACTCTAACGCCCACAAGCCACCCAAATCTGTAGCGCCCACAATTTTTATGCTAGATAAAAAAAATGCTAAAAAAAATGACATAGTAGCCAACTCCAAATTTTGCTAATTCTTTTGCTGCGCTTCAAAGGGTTTTAAATTAGTACACTCATTTAGCTCTCTCGCATCTCTTTCGTATTTCATTGACCAGTCTGGGCTTCTTAGGGTGGATTGCCGTCTGTGGAATTCGTCGCTAAATTTTAATTGAAAGCAGAGAGTGCGGACGCGTTCTAAAATCGCTCCGTTTATTCCTTAAACTTTTCAGCATAAAACAAGGAAGAACGCTATAGTCGAGTACCTCGACTATCAGATACCCGTTACTCAGCTAAAGGGACCAAAGGGAAATGGAGATCTGCAAGCAGCAAAGCGAGATTTAAGTGCGCCACCTACCGGCGGAAGACAGATTTAAGCATTGTGGGCGTTAGGGTAGGCGTGGCAAATTTTTTTTTGGATCAATCGATAGGTATTGACGAGACCAATACATTTCAGTTAAAATTTGTTATCTAGCATAAAAATTGTGGGCGCCACAGGCTTGGGCGGTTTGTGGGCGTTAGAGTGGGCGTGGCATATTCGCATAACAAACCTGCGCTGCGTACAAGGCTACGGAATCTAAATCTGAAATCCCAATACTCTATCTTTGATAGTTTCCGAGATATCCGCGTTCATATTTACGGTTTTTTGAAGTTTGTGGGCGGTTTGTGGGCGTTAAAGTGGGCGTGGCAAACTTTTTTTTGGGTCAATCGATAGGTATTGATGAGAACAATTCATTTCAGTTTAAATTTTTACTCTAGCATCAAAACTGTAGAAGCCACAGCTTTGGGCGGTTTGTGGGCGTTAGAGTGGGCGTGGCACTCTACTGAAACAAACTTGCGCTGCGTAAGAAGCTCAGGAATCTGCTCGCCAAATCTCAATAGCCTAGCTTTCATAGTTTCCAAGATCTCAGCGTTCATCCGGACAGACAGACGGACAGACGGACAGACGGACAGACGGACAGACGGACAGACGGACAGACGGACAGACGGACAGACGGACAGACAGACAGACGGACATGGCTAGATCGACTCGGCTAGTGATCCTGATCAAGAATATATATACTTTATGGGGTCGGAAACGCTTCCTTCTGCCTGTTACATACTTTCCGACGAATCTAGTATACCCTTTTACTCTACGAGTAACGGGTATAACCAGGAGCGCAGCCGGCCATCCGGCGTGGAGCACTTGGGACACGCACCTGGACATCAGCTGGTGGACGGGAGTCCGTGGACGACATCCAGGAGCAGCTTGGGAATCTATCCCCAACAGGTTGGGCGGCCATGCAGGGGCCGGTCGTAGATGAGGGAAGGGAGGCATCTCTGCCTCTTAATACTTTCCACTCGTTGTTTGTTTAGCAGTTGCAAATTTTTTTCACCCGCGCTTTCTATTTTCGCAAACACTGAATCAGTGGTGGAAAGCGCTTGCGCGACCAGCTGATCGTAGTGTGCGAAAGGGGCTGCGGGTGCTATAGCAGCAAGCTTCGGACAGGGTGCAGACCAAGCACATAAGTGCGTGCCGTAGCACGTAGGGAATTTTGGGCGGCTCTTTAAAAAAATTAGAAAATAAAAACCATAAGCCTTATTACTAAGACTTATCCCTTTTATTAAATAATTCATAAAAATATTAAAGTCCGATCGAAAAACAGCAGATACTGCGGGTAAAGATCCAAGCTTCCTGCAGTACCATCGAACTCCCCAGGCGGAGAAATGGCGGGCAGGGGATCGGGGGCACAACACCCTGGCGCTAGCCTAGGGGTTGGGCCAACCAATAGTGGAGGCACGCCGGCAAACAAAGGCCTGGCGGCGCCGGCTAATGCCGACGGCTTCCACACGCCTTTGTCCAGTCCACCTGACTGGGCCAACACGGGAGCTGACCCGTTAAAAAAAAGCAGTGTAATGCGAGATCGCCAGAAAAAAGGGTGGAGTGCAGTGGCAGGCAGCCTGGCACCCCCCAGGAGGAGATAAAAGCAGCCCAAAAGCTGCTGATGAGGAGCAGGGGGATATGCTGAAGCAGCTGAAGGGCCTGGGATCAAAGGCCAGGGAGCTGAAGAATCTAAAGGAAGGAAAGCGTTCCATTACTAACCCCATGAGGGATATAGTCGACGAAATCGACTATCTCCAGAAGGAAGTCCTGTCGGCTGAAGAACAGGAAAAAGCTAAGGAGATAGCAAAAAAAACCTGAGCAGAAGTGCTCGCGAGCGGCACCAGCAAGCGACCCAGGGGTCAAGAAACTGGGATGACGTTAGCGGTACCAGCGAAAAAGGCGATGCATAAGGCACCGGCAAGTGATGTCAGTCAAGGTGTAAAGAAAGGGAAACATGCTGGGACAGTTAGCACCAGCAAGCCCCAAAAACCTGGGAAGAAGCCAGAGGAGTGGACACAGGTGAAGCAGAAGGCCACGGAACGACGCGATAGTCATCGCAGCCTCTGCTGGAGGGTCCTATGCCGACATCCTTAAAAAGGTTAAGGCTGAACCGCAGCTTAAGGAGCTAGGACAAGCAGTACAGGCCGTTAGGCGAACAGCAAAGGGGGAACTCCTAGTGATTCTAAACAAGGTCTCTGACCTTAAAACCGTAGAGCTTCAGACCACAATGAAGGCTGTCCTGGGCAACAATGTCGACGTCAGTGCGCTGACTGAAACAATGCTGATCGAGGTAAAAGACATCGATGAGACCACCGACAAAGCAGACATCTTATGTGCGGTTCAATCACAATTCGATGTGGAACTGCCAGAATCCGCGGTGGTAAACCTAAGGGTGGCATACGGAGGCACCCAAACCGCCACACTAAGAGTTATGCCCGACATAGGGAGGCGACTCTTGGAGAAGGGCAAAATAAGGCTGGGATGGACCTGGTGTAGAATCCACCCAAAGCTAACACCTAAAAGGTGTTTTAAATGTATGGAGCTTGACCATATAGCAGGGAATTGCAGGGTCCAGGAGGACTGCTCATAATGCTGCTACAACTGTGGCGCAAAGGAGCACCAAGCCAGAGGCTGCAAAGCAAAGGCCTGCTGCATGCTATGCAAACGCAAAAAGGAGAAAGATTGCGATCACCCAACAATGAGTGGGAAATGCCCGTACTTCAGGAGGGCTATGCAAGGGCTTAGGGGTAAATGAAGTTCCTTTAGATTAACCTTAACCATTGCGAGGTTGCCCAATCGTTGCTAGAGCAAAATGTCATCGAGAAAAACGTAGACATGGCACTCATAAGCGAGCAATACAGGAATAAAAATTCCGGAGAATGGGTAACAAATAATAGCAAAAAATCGGCAATATGGAGCTGCGGTAATCCAAGGCGACAGATTAGCAAGAAAAAGTGCGGAAATTGCTTCGCCAGGGCCCAAGTGAATGGTATAGCTTTCTATAGCTGTTACCTGCCGCCAATCCTTAGCCTTCCCCAGGCAACATCTGCGCTCGAAGAGATTGCAGAAGACGCCCGGGAAAATCGCCCCGCCGTAATTGCCGGGGACTTTAATGCCTGGGCTACGGAGTGGGGCTCCCCCCGAACCAACGCGAGGGGAATGCGCTACTTGAGAGCTTCGCCGCACTTGACACTTGATCTGGAACAAAACCGACTTTTTCAAGAGCCGGCACCAGTTCTATCATTGACCTCACATTTGTGAACGGTGGATTGGCCTCGGGCTCCAGCTGGGAGGTTAGTGACACCTACACGGGTAGTGACCATGCAGCAATAATCTGCACGATAAATTCTAGAAGTGGCCCACCACGAGTCCCTAAGACCGTGCTAGGGTACAAAATAGATACGGTAGACGTGGAGATGGTACAGATGCTGTTCGAGGACCTCTCCACAAGCGGCTCAGCTGAAGAAAGGGCAAGCCACATTGTAGAATATACCAAGGTTGCCTGTGATGCATCTATTCAGGGAAAGGGGAAAATCCCATCAAGAAGCGGAAGCCAGGAAAGACTGCCACAGGGCAAGACGCGCATACCAACGCTCAAGAGGAAGGCATGAATTTGAGGCACTTCAAATATACTTCAGGGAAAAAAGACGAGCCCTGGAAAAAACTATAAAAGAGAGCAAACGCAGGTGCTTTAATAATATATGCGGAGAAACCCAAGAAACCCAACCCATGGGGCTTCGAATATAAACTCGTCACAAAACGGCTGCGGGCATTTAGTAGGCCATCACCGACATGCCCAGTCAGCCTAAAAAGGATAGTGGAAACACTATTCCCAGAGCAAGAGAGTATGACGCGAACCTCACTGATCGTGAACACGGCGAGCATTAAGCTCACAAGTGCCGAAGAAGTCCTCCGGGTATTGAAGACAATACTGGACGACAAGGCACCGGGACCAGATGGAATCCCGAATAAAGTTCTGAAAATTGCCATAAAAGCAAATACTAAAGAGTATGTTGACATGTATAATGCATGTCTAACAGAAGGTGTGTTCCCTAGTCGCTGGAAAACACAGCGGCTGGTACTCATACCAAAGGGGGAAAAACCCGCGGAGGAGCCCTTTTCGTATAGGCCACTCTGCATGCTAGATACGGTGGGTAAAATTCTCGAAAGAATAATCCACTCCCGGCTAGAAGGTGCCCTTGCCGAAACCAACGGCCTCTCAGAGATGCAGTACGGTTTTCGGAAGGGGCTATCCACCATGAAAGCCGTCGGTAAACTTTGCGAAATCGCAGACAAAGCGATCGGGGGGAAAAGGTGGTTGTACGGCACTAAGCAGTACTGCATAGCGGCAACGTTGGATGTTAAAAACGCATTTAACTCCGCTAGCTGGCACCACACACTAAATGCACTGAGCAACCTAAATGTACCAGTGTAAATATAGAGAGTAATAGCGAGCAACTTCGAAGGCCGCCTGCTCCTGTACGAAACTGATTCCGGGCAATCGACCCACAGGGTCAGCGGGGGAGTCCCCCAAGTATCAGTCCTAAGCCCTTTGTTATGGAATGTCATGTACGATGGAATCCTTAGGATCACGATGCCCGAAGGGGCACGACTCATTGGTTTCGCGGATGACGTGGCCATAGTAGTTACGGCAAAGAAACTCCCAGATGCGGAAGGAATCTGCAAGGGACTCGCCTTGGCAGCGCACAAGACTGAAGCAGTCCTGATAAGTAGCAGTCAGAAAGTGGAGGCAGCTACTATCAAAATTGGAGAAGCCACAACTACATCGCGTCCAAGCCTAAAATACTTGGGCGTCATGATCGACCACCGGCTTTCTTTCAAAGAACATCTAGCGTACGCTAGTGGCAAGGCAAGTAGGACCGCGGCCGCGATCTCGCGAATTATGACGAACACTCTGGGACCAAGGCAACCAGGACGTAGATTACTGGTTAGTGCTGTCACATCGACGCTGATGTACGCTGCTCCCATATGGGCTCGAGCCACAAAAAATGGAAGTTATATGCAAGACGGCGACTCCGTGCAGAGATTGTGTGCACTACGGGTATGCTGTGCGTTCCGCACGGTATCCCATGACGCGGCGCTGGTAATATCGGGAGGCATACCGATTGATCTGCTGGCAGTGGAATCAGCTAACATCCGCGCAGGCAGCACAGGGGTCGCAACTGCAGAATCCGTACGGAAAAGGTGCAGAGAACTCACCATTGCTAAGTGGCAAGAGAGGTGGGTAAATAGTAGCAAAGGACGATGGACGTATAAGCTTATCCCAGAACTGCAGAGATGGCTGGGACGGAAGCATGGACATGTGGACTACTACTTAACGCAACTGTTGACGGGACATGGATGCTTTAAATACTATCTGAATAGGTTTAAGCATGAACGTTATCCGCACTGCCCACTCTGCGAGTCGGATAATGAAGACGCAGAACACGTGTTTTTAGTCTGTCCGAGATTCGAAAATGAACGAAGAGATCTGAGCATAAGGGTTGGGAGGACGCCAGCCGCTTGTAACCTGGTGGACATTATGCTTGAATCAGAAGTAAATTGGTCTGCGGTATGCAACATGGCCACAATAGTACTCAAAAAACTGCGCATCGCAGAAAGACTGCGAAATTCCAATAGGTTAGAATCCTAGAGAGCCCTAAGGGCATTCCCCCCCCGGCGAAGTAATACCTAACGGCAGTACCGCCGGGGAAGCGGGGAGGGGGTGGAGTTTTTACTGGGTTAGAGTCCCAGACTTCGGCAAGCTAGTTCAGTTCCGAGTTGGCTTTCGATGCTTTAAACCACCACTAACACAAAAAAAAAAAAAAAAAAAAATTACTTGACATAATTCGATCCCAATATTGGCCTATTGGAAGGAAGACGGTAAACAAGACAGTTAACAAATGCGATTAGTAGAACATATAATGACGGATCTTCCAAAGGAGCGACTTGATAAACCTCATGCATTTGAAGTCACTGGCATTGATTTTTACGGGCCTTTCCTCTATAAGTCGGAAGTGCGAAACATGCCTCCAGTAAAATGCTAATTTTGAGTCTTCGCTTACTTTGCCACGCTAGCTATTCATGAAAAGCTGTTTAAGGATCCCTCGATGATGTCGTTTCTTCATGGTCTTAAACGATTTATATGCTCCAGAAGAAAGCCGCGGCAAATTTGGTCTAACAATGAAAGCAACTTTGTTGGCGAGCGCAAAAAGCTGCTTGAACTGACGCCTGTTCCTCAGCCACGATCACCACAAATCAACATTGGAATTTTGCTTGATTGGTGTTTATTTTTCCGCGGTCACCGCACATTGGTGGTTCTTGGGAAGCGGCTGTGCATCATTTCTATCGCTCTGTTGGCCCTTCAGTTATACCCTTTAATGAGTTGCGGACCCTCGTGTGCTATATTTCTGCAGTAGTTAATTCTAGACCCTTAGTCTCGATTACAGAGAACCCTGCTCCCATGAAGTGGCCCCTAGCAAGATTGGTCGAGCTTCTGGTCGGTGGAGACTTGCCCCGAAGTTCTAGTTTCTGCACTACCTATCCCAGTCAATGAGTGACTTATCTTTTGGATGTCGAGCTTCAGCGTGGCTCCAAAATTGGCTGTCACAAAATTCAGTTGACTACCCGAATCGAGCACGCATCTGCATGACTGATAGTTGCCCTCTCGATCTTGAACCAGAACTGTTGCTGTCGCTTAAAAGCTTGTCGATCGGTTTGACAAGAGAGCGCTATGCAACGAACTGGAGAATCTTGGATCGTTTCCAACATCAGCTCTTGCGTTGCCTGCCTCTAGATCTGCTCTATGTAATAAGTCACGATGTGGTTTATGACAAAAGACACATCGCATCGCGTTGCACTGTTTGGTCTTATGGCGCTTGCTAAAGCACAGCAAACACAAATCATGCCTTTTAACTTCTTGATATCTTTGAGCCGGGGTTAGGGATCTAAGCTCCTGACAAGCCTTTACTCGATGAGGTGCTGAACAAATATGGCAAAGCCCCGGGCAAGAGTTTGGTACGGACGCCACTGAGCTAACCTTTTTGGTGACGCCTTTACTCTGGAATCTACTGTTCGCTGACTTCCTAACTTTTCGTCCTGCTAAGTTGAAACCTCGATTATCTAAAAATGTACATAGCAATAGTTACGACGGTAGCTTTCTACAGTCATATTCTTGTTCCCATCTTTCTAGCGATTCCTCATCTTGATTACTGCGCGCTAAATGAAATATAACTGCATTGAGAATTTCGGAATCTATTCCTAAAGATCTGAGCGCGGTGAGACTACTAGGCCGCGTAAGGAATCGTCATCATCAACCCTTACTCGACGAATTTGGAATATCTCCCCAATATGAGATTGCACTATCAGAGCTCGGTTTTCAAACCGATCCTTCAGCAGCTGAATAGCTTTCCGATAGTTCCTCTGTGACAATTCCAAGCAGTCAATTGTCCGCAGGGGAATAGGTCCTTAGCATGATTTCAGATGTACAAATTTAGTAAGTTCGTCCAAGGTGGCATCCGAATCAACTAAAAAGGTAAGGGAGTTGAACCAACTGGTCCAACCCGTATGTTTGCCACAAAATTCTGGCAATTTTACAGTTGACAACTTTGCCACAGGTGTACCGATGATTGATGCAGTGTTTCCTCCCGACCCAGACGCCAGCAATGTTTGTCTCCCCACCCAGACGCTAGCGATGTTTGTCTCCCCCTTACCGCCAAGTGCCCTAATATCGCAGCCTTGATGCGACAAAAGCTATCCTCAAGTCCCTGTCTACATTCATAGTCTAAAGCGTTTTGCGCACTTTTTCTGTTTGGCTTTGTACCTTACACAACTGTACAAGCACAGACTCCAATAAACTAAGCCGAGCCTCTAACTCTGCGGCGGTCATGCTCTGACTATTTTTATACCCGTTACTCGTAGGCTCGGCTGAGGAACTTGTGAGATGGTTCCAAATTCGCCTAGCTGGGGCAACCGAGCGGGTCGCAGGTTGCGGATAGCGGACGACCTCTCTCGAGGCCAACTGTGAATAAGCTGGTGGGAGAAGTCAAACACGGAATCGTGGACGGAAACCCCAGTAAGTTAACAGTCCCGGACAACCAGCGGGTATATTGCAACGAAGCAATACCGAGTTGTTCAGCCGCATCTAAATAGTTGCTTTACACAAACCCACTCCCAACACAACACCTACCCATCTCCCCTCCCAAACAACATCTCACTCCGGACCGAACTACGGTGTAATACGGACCGTGCCAAGAGTCAGCCTGGCTGGGGGCCCGGATCAAAAACTAGCCCAGACTCAAACGGTGTGCTCAGGGACATGGCGACCCCCTGTTCTAACTATCGCCTTACCCGGCCATCGCGGATCTCTGCCCGGGCGGACTTTTACTTTTACTTTTACCTTACAAATTAAAATAATAACACATAACAAAACACAGAGACGGGAACTCTCAAAAAACCCTCGGATAAGCTGAACACAGGTTCCACCATCCGCACCAGCACGGTCCCGAAAGGGCCGCATCCCAAACTAGGGATGACGTGTGGCAGAAAGCCAGCCGAAAACGCCTCCGCCACGGGCGCATCTGCGCCTAAAGGCCACCCGCTGGAGCAAACAAATATACTTACAAGGAAAGGCGGACTGCCGCCCAGACTCTGCGCTCCCATACTAGAAGCACCGTTGCCACCTTCGCCTGAATGGCTAAAAAAGGTAGAGTGGGCAAGGAAGGTGCTACGGGCAGGATAAGCTCACTCAAGAAGGGACTCAGGCGAAAAGGCAGCGATCCCTCGAACTACCCGGACCATCGGCGAAGAGATCTAAGATCCAGCCATCGGTCTTGTTCGCCGAAATCACGAAGAACCGTGTCCTACTCGGAAAAATTGACAGGGGAAATCCGGAGGGCAGGATCCCCAGGAACAAGTGGAAGGCAGTGGAGTCCCACCTTTCCCTCATCTGCCTCCGCATGGTACGGGAGAAGCCAGGCACCTCGCCCTGCTGCATGGACGCGGGCTGGTACCAGGGCAGCGTCAAGGTGGCCGACTTGTACAAAAGGCGACGAGCAAGCTCGGTGAGGTCTACGAAGGGGCGAACATCGTCGCGCTAGACGGGTGTGATGTCTCCAGTAGACCCCGAGCCGGAGGCGCCTCTTCATGTTGCAAGAATGCAACCCTCACCTCCCCACGAAGGACTGGAGAGTCGACAAGGTGGAGGAGCATGAGGGGGACGTCAGCCAGGCGGTATTGGTCCTGAACAAGGAGTCAGTTGCTCCAATCGAGACTGCTCGAGGAGTGCTGAACTTCAGATTCAGTGCGATTCACATCAAGGTGTACAAGGGCGACTCCAACGCCGCTAGCAGCTCTGCCGGCAAACCACCCGAGCAGGTGCTTGCTGAAAAGTTGGAGGCACCTGGTGGGCCGGAGGACGGCTACTCTACCGATTCGTCACCAAGCTTTTTTTTTTTTTTTTGTGTTAGTGGTGGTTTAAAGCATCGAAAGCCAACTCGGAGCTGAACTAGCTTGCCGAAGTCTGGGACTCTAACCCAGTAAAAACTCCACCCCCTCCCCGCTTCCCCGGCGGTACTGCCGTTAGGTATTACTTCGCCGGGGGGGGGGGGGAATGCCCTTAGGGCTCTCTAGGACTCTATCCTATTGGAATTTCGCAGTCTTTCTGCGATGCGCAGTTTTTTGAGTACTATTGTGGCCATGTTGCATACCGCAGACCAATTTACTTCTGATTTAAGCATAATGTCCACCAGGTTACAAGCGGCTGGCGTCCTCCCAACCCTTATGCTCAGATCTCTTCGTTCATTTTCGAGTCTCGGACAGACAAAAAACACGTGTTCTGCGTCTTCATTATCCGACTCGCAGAGTGGGCAGTGCGGATAACGTTCATGCTTAAACCTATTCAGATAGTATTTAAAGCATCCATGTCCCGTCAACAGTTGCGTTAAGTAGCAGTCCACATGTCCATGCTTCCGTCCCAGCCATCTCTGCAGTTCTGGGATAAGCTTATACGTCCATCGTCCTTTGCTACTATTTACCCACCTCTCTTGCCACTTAGCAATGGTGAGTTCTCTGAACCTTTTCCGTACGGATTCTGCAGTTGCGACCCCTGTGCTGCCCGCGCGGATGTTAGCTGATTCCACTGTCAGCAGATCAATCGGTATGCCTCCCGATATTACCAGCGCCGCGTCATGGGATACCGTGCGGAACGCACAGCATACCCGTAGTGCACACAATCTCTGCACGGAGTCGCCGTCTTGCATATAACTTCCATTTTTTGTGGCTCGAGCCCATATGGGAGCAGCGTACATCAGCGTCGATGTGACAGCACTAACCAGTAATCTACGTCCTGGTTGCCTTGGTCCCCGAGTGTTCGCCATAATTCGCGAGATCGCGGCCGCGGTCCTACTTGCCTTGCCACTAGCGTACGCTAGATGTTCTTTGAAAGAAAGCCGGTGGTCGATCATGACGCCCAAGTATTTTAGGCTTGGACGCGATGTAATTGTGGCTTCTCCAATTTTGATAGTAGCTGCCTCCACTTTCTGCCTGCTACTTATCAGGACTGCTTCAGTCTTGTGCTCTGCCAAGGCGAGTCCCTTGGAGTCGAGCCATGCGCTTGCTCGTTTCCCCGCTTCGTTGCAGATTCCTTCCGCATCTGGGAGTTTCTTTGCCGTAACCACTATGGCCACGTCATCCGCGAAACCAATGAGTCGTGCCCCTTCGGGCATCGTGATCCTAAGTATCCCATCGTACATGACATTCCATAACAAAGGGCCTAGGACTGATCCTTGGGGAACTCCCCCGGTGACCCTGTGGGTCGATTGCCCGGAATCAGTATCGTACAGGAGCAGGCGGCCTTCAAAGTAGCTCGCTATTACTCTCTGTATATACACTGGTACATTTAAGTTGCTCAGTGCATTTAGTGTGTGGTGCCAGCTGGCGGAGTTGAAAGCGTTTTTTACATCCAACGTTGCCGCTAAGCAGTACTGCTTAGTGCCGTACAACCACCTTTTCCCCTCAATGGCTTTATCTGCGATTTCACACAGTTTACCGACGGCGTCGATGGTAAATAGCCCCTTCCGAAAACCATACTGCATCTCTGAGAGGCCATTGGTTTCGACAAGGGCACCTTCTAGCCGGGAGTGGATTATTCTTTCGAGAATTTTACCCACCGTGTCCAGCATGAAGAGTGGCCTATACGAAGAAGGTTCCTCCGCGGGTTTTTCCCCCTTTGGTATGAGTACCAGCCGCTGTGTTTTCCAGCGGCTAGGGAACACACCTTCCGTTAGGCATGCGTTATACATGTCAACGTACTCTTTAGTATTTGCTTTTATGGCAATTTTGAGAACTTTATTCGGGATTCCATCTGGTCCCGGTGCCTTGTCGTCCAGTATTGTCTTCAATACCTGGAGGACTTCTTCGGCACTTGTGAGCTTTATGCTCGCCCTGTTCACGATCAGTGAGGTTCGCGCCATACCTTCTTGCTCTGGGAATAGTGTTTCCACGATCCTTTTTAGGCTGACTGGGCATGTCGGTGATGGCCGACTAAATACCCGCAGCCGTTTTGTGACGAGTTTATATGCGAAGCCCCATGGGTTGGAGTCTATTTCCTCGCAAATATTGTTAAAGCACCTGCGTTTGCTCTCTTTTATAGTTTTTTCCAGGGCTCGTCTTTTTTCCCTGAAGTATATTTGAGTGCCTCAAATTCGGGCCTTCCTCTTGAGCGTTGGTATGCGCGTCTTGCCCTGTGGCAGTCTTTCCTGGCTTCCGCAATGGATTGGTTCCACCAGTATGCAGGTCTTCTTCTTGATGGGGTTTTCCCTCTTCTCTGCATAGATGCATCACAGGCTACCTTGGTGTACTCTGCGATGTGGTTTGCCTTTCTTCAGCTGAGCCGCTTGTGGAGAGGTCCTCGAACAACATCTGTACCATCTCCACGTCTAGCGTTTCTATTTTGTACCCTGGCACGGTCTTAGGGACTCGTGGTGGGCCACTTCTGGAATTTATCGGGCAGATTATTGCTGCATGGTCACTACCCGTGTAGGTGTCACTAACCTCCCAGCTGGAGCCCGAGGCCAATCCACCGTTCACAAATGTGAGGTCAATGATAGAACTGGTGCCGGCTCTTGAAAAAGTCGGTTTTGTTCCAGAGTTCAGCAGCACTAGGTCAAGTGCGGCGAAGCTCTCAAGTAGCGCCTTTCCCCTCGCGTTGGTTCGGGGGGAGCCCCACTCCGTAGCCCAGGCATTAAAGTCCCCGGCAATTACGGCGGGGCGATTTTCCCGGGCGTCTTCTGCAATCTCTTCGAGCGCAGATGTTGCCTGGGGAAGGCTAAGGCTTGGCGGCAGGTAACAGCAATGGTTTAGGTTAATCTGAAGGAACTTCATTTACCCCTAAGCCCTTGCATAACCCTCCTGAAGTACGGGCATTTCCCACTCATTGTTGGGTGATCGCAATCTTTCTCCTTTTTGCGTTTGCATAGCATGCAGCTGGCCTTTGCTTTGCAGCCTCTGGCTTGGTGCTCCTTTGCGCCACAGTTGTAGCAGCATTTTGAGCAGTCCTCCTGGACCCTGCAATTTCCTGCTACATGGTTAAGCTCCATACATTTAAAACACCTTTTAGGTGTTAGCTTTGGGCGGACTCTACACCAGGTCCAACCCAGCCTTATTTTGCCCTTCTCCAAGAGTCGCCTCCCTATGTCGGGCATAACTCTTAGTGTGGCGGTTTGGGTGCCTCCGTATGCCACCCTTAGGTTTACCACCGCGGACTCTGGCAGTTCCACATCAAATTGTGATTGAACCGCACATAAGATGTCTGCTTTGTCGGTGGTCTCATCGATGTCTTTTACCTCGATCAGCATTGTCTCAGTCAGCGCTCTGACGTCGACATTGTTGCCCAGGACAGCCTTCATTGTGGTCTGAAGCTCTACGGTTTTAGGGTCAGAGACCTTGTTTTTTTTGCTATCTCCTTAGCTTTTTCCTTTTCTTCGACTATGCATTGCACAGCCGACAGGACTTCCCTCTGGAGATAGTCGATTTCGTCGACTATATCCCTCATGGGGTTAGTAATGGAACGCTTTCCTTCCTTTAGCATGTTTCCCTTTCTTTACACCTTGACTGGCATCACTTGCCGGTGCCTTATGCATCGCCTTTTTCGCTGGTACCGCTAACGTCATCCCAGTTTCTTGACCCCTGGGTCGCTTGCTGGTGCCGCTCGCGAGCACTTCTGCTCAGGTTTTTTTTGCTATCTCCTTAGCTTTTTCCTGTTCTTCGACTATGCATTGCACAGCCGACAGGACTTCCCTCTGGAGATAGTCGATTTCGTCGACTATATCCCTCATGGGGTTAGTAATGGAACGCTTTCCTTCCTTTAGCTTCTTCAGCTCCCTGGCCTTTGATCCCAGGCCCTTCAGCTGCTTCAGCATATCCCCCTGCTCCTCATCAGCAGCTTTTGGGCTGCTTTTATCTCCTCCTGGGGGGGTGCCAGGCTGCTTTAATATTTTTATGAATTATTTAATAAAAGGGATAAGTCTTAGTAATAAGGCTTATGGTTTTTATTTTCTAATTTATTTTTTAAAGAGCCACCCAAAATTCCCTACGTGCTACGGCACGCACTTATTTATGTGCTTGGCCTGCACCCTGTCCGAAGCTTGCTGCTATAGCACCCGCAGCCCCTTTCGCACACTACGATCAGCTGGTCGCGCAAGCGCTTTCCACCACTGATTCAGTGTTTGCAAAAATAGAAAGCGCGAGTGAAAAAATTGGCAACTGCTAAACAAACAACGAGTAGAAAGTAATAAGAGGCAGAGATGCCTCCCCTCCCTCATCTACGACCGGCCCCTGCCTGGCCGCCAAACCTGTTGGGGATAGATTCCCAAGCTGCTCCTGGATGTCGTCCACGGCCTCCCGTCCACCAGCTGATGTCCAGGTGCGTGTCCCGAGTGCTCCACGCCGGATGGCCGACTGCGCTTCTGGTTTTATGCTGAAAACTTCAAGGAACAAACGGAGCGATTTTAGAACGCGTCCGCACTCTCTGCTTTCACAACTCTCTCATTCGTCACCAAGCAGAGAAATGCGAGCGCTCGGACCTGTTATCGAGGACGTAGACCTCAGCGACACAGAGGAGGCCGACGTCACTGTGATGGAGGTTGAAGCTGTAGATGTCACTAAGACTTCTACAAATAAACCTTCACCACAGTAAAGCAGCGACTGCTGCACTTCTGCTCCGCCTGACCGAAGGCGGAGCCGACCTAGTCCTTGTACAGGAACCTTGGGTAGTAGGAGGCAAGGTTGCTGGACTAGGAACAAAGGAATACAAGCTTATGCTTGACCCCAAAGAATGTAAAATTCGAAAATGCATATTAGCCAAAATGCATCTTAGTATATTTCTACTTCGCAATTACAGCAACGGAGACAACACCGCAGTAAGCCTGGAGCTTGGCCTTTGAAAAGGAAAACCCCCAAGATGCGCTGGTCTGGTAATAGGCTGTGACGCCAACGCCCATCACACTCAGTGGGGTTGCCCAAACAACAACGACAGAGGTGAGTCTCTTTTCGATTACACCCGTTACTCGTAGAGTAAAAGGGTATACTAGATTCGTCGGAAAGTATGTAACAGGCAAAAGGAAGCGTTTCCGACCCCATAAAGTATATATATTCTTGATCAGGATCACTAGCCGAGTCGATGTAGCCATGTCCGTCTGTCCGGAAGAACGCAGAGATTTTGGAAACTCTAAGAGCTAAGCTATTGAGATTTGGCGTGCAGATTTCTGAGCTTCTTACGCAGCGCAAGTTTGTTTTAGCAGAGTGCCACGCCCACTCTAACGCCCACAAACCGCCCAAAACTGTGGCTCCTGCAGTTTTGATGCTAGAGAAAAATTTTTTCTGAAATGTATTGCTCTCGGCAATACCTATCGATTGATTCAAAAAATATGTTGCACGCCCACTTTATCGCCCACAAATAGCCCACAAACTTTAAAAAATCGTAAGTATGAACGTGGATATCTCGGAAACTAAAAAGAGAATTGGGATCTCAGACTTAGATTCCGTAGCCTTGTACGCAGCGCAAGTTTGTAACGCGAATATGCCACGCCCACTCTTACGCCCACAAACCGCCCAAACCTGTGAGGCCCACAATTTTCATGCTAAATAAAAAATTTTAACTGAAATGTATTGGTCTAGTCAATACCTATCGATTGGTCAAAAAAAAATTTGCCACGCCCACTCTAACGCCCATAACGCTTAAATCTGTCTACCGCCGGTAGGTGGCGCATTTCGATCTCGCTTTGCTGCTTGCATATCTCCATTTCCCTCTGGTCCCTTTAGCTGAGTAACGGGTATCTAATAGTCGAGGTACTCGACTATAGCGTTCTTCCTTGTTTTCCCTTCCCAATGACCCTACATTCATAACTAAAGCTTGCCAAACGATCATAGATCTAACTTTGGTATCAGAGTCACTCGTAGGCGCAGTCAAAAACTGGGCTCTGACGAGCACTCCTTTTCGGACCATAGATTCATAGAAACCGTATTGTCCCTTGATTCGCCCTTGCCGGTCAGCTTCGCTAACCCCAGACGAGCCGACTGGCACAGGTATAAAGAAGAAGAATATCCTCCCCATGGAACCGTCAGAAAGCATCACAAACCCACAGGAGCTGGACGGAACAGTATATAAATTCACAGAGGCATGCAACACTGCCTTCAAAGTGGCATGCCCCACAGGGAAACCAAGGAGAAGGAAAAAACCCCCCTGGTGGACCCAACAACTATGAATCCTCAGAACCAACTGCAGATGCCTGTTTAACAGAGCAAAGGCGGGCAATGAGGACACTAACTGGCTGAACTACAAGTATGAACTAGCCTCTTACAAAATGGCCATTAGAAGAGCAAAACGAACTGCATGGCAGACCTTCTGCTCTGACATAGAAAAAACAACTGATGCCGCAAGGCTCAGGAAAATACTCTCTAAGACAGCCGCGCCTTTGGGGTATCTTCAAAAAGCAAATGAATCATGGTCAGATTCCAGTAAAGAGTCCTTGGACCTGCTCCTAGACGCTCACTTCCCGGGGAGCCAACAAGCAGGTCATCCTCATGAAAGAGGAGCAGGAGAGGGAATCGAATTAGATCCACTAGACCGCAACATGAAATGGTCCATTCATAGTTTCAAACCATACAAATCGCCGGGACCGGACGGGATAACACCGGCTCACATCCAACAAGGAGGACAAATAGCCATAAACTGGTTGAAAAAAATCTTCCAATCCATCCTGGCGGTAGGAGAACTACCAATAGCGTGTCAAGAAACAAAGGTGGTTTTCATTCCCAAGGCAGGGAAGGCCACTCACACCACAGCAAAGGATTTTAGGCCAATAAGCCTAACATCATTCCTGCTTAAGAGCTTTGAAAGAATGATAAGCCTACACAAAAGGGCCACCATAGACCCGACACAAATTTCAGAAGCACAGCACGCTTACACCAAAGGTAAGTCAACCGAATCGGCGCTACACTTGGTGGTAAGCAGCATCGAGAAATCACTCAGCATCAAGGAATACACACTGATCGCCTTCCTGGATATAGAGGGAGCCTTCAATAACGTGCTCCCCACTGCTATAATAGAATCTCTCACAGAACTAGGGGTTGAGCCGCCAATGGTGAGGCTAATACATAAATTGATGATAAGCAGAGTGGACACAGCCACACTAGGGACCTCAACCCAGACTAGACTAGTTAACAGAGGCACCCCGCAAGGAGATTTACAATCACCCCTCCTGTGGAATATCGCAGTAAATAAACTACTGCGGATTCTGGAAGGAGGAGGTTCTAAGGTCGTGCCATACGCAGACGACGTCGCCATCATCTTTAATGGAAAATATCCACAAACACTTTGCGATCTTATGACCGCTAAACTTAAAATACTATCGGAATGGACGATAGCGAACGGACTCGGGGTAAATCCCTCGAAAACGGAACTGGTTCTATTTACAAACAGATACAAAATTCCACAACTCAACCCACCCATTATAAACAATTGTAATCTCTCTTTTAGCGATCACGCCAGGTACTTGGGGTTAGTACTAGATAAGCGCCTCAAATGGGGCTTAAACAACCAAGAGAGAACCAAGAAAGCGACCATTGCACTTTACTCCTGTAAAAAAGCAATTGGGCTAAGATGGGGCATGTCCCCTAGAATAGTCAAGTGGAGCAGGGCCGACCGGGCACGAAGGACGTAATCTGTTTCCATACAGATGGCTCCAAATTAGAAGGCCACGTTGGCGGAGGAGTATACTCCGAACAATTTGATATCAGGAAGTCATTCAGGAGGTCCACGCTATAAAAGAAGCACTAACCTGTTTAGGGAACTTAAGCCTCCAAAGAGGACACCCAAACATATATAGTGTAACGAACTGATTTTTATGGTCTGCTCGCTACGAGATTCGTGCGGCTAGCTCGGTACATTGTGTGTTCGTCCCACCAAATTTATATTAACGTGACCGCCCAGTAGCTCAGTGAGAAAGCACAGAATTCACGGGTTCGTATTGGGTTTATTGCGGGTATATTATTACAAGTGTCTTAGTCGCTTGGTTGGCCTTGACTCGTTGCTTGTGACCTTCGGTGCTTCCGACGGTCCTGATTGACTCGACGACCTCTCGCCTTGATGACTCGGTGCTCTAGTCCTGTAGCTCCCTGAAGATACTCGCAGCTCCCTGAAGATCCTCGCCGCTCCCTGAAGATCCTCGCAGCTTCCTGAAGACGCTTGGTGACTGCTGGTAACGACTCGGACTCGCGAGGGGTATCGGCCGTACGGGCTTAGGGAAGCGTCACCGTTCTCAGACTAGGGTGAACAGAAGCTGCGCTCTCCAGGATCGCTCCTTTCGACACACCGCCGCCTGTCCCTTGCCCTGTCCCGGATGGTCCCACTGGGGTTTCTGCTCAGCCCGCGCGGACAGTCAAGGCGGAACGCCAGGAAGCTGCATCGCGCCTTACTTCGCTTCCACGCCTAGTGTAAGCGAACGTTCCACCCTAGCCTCACCCTTTTGCTTTTTGTCCGGGACGTTTCCGCGTGGCTTTTGTACTCGGGGTTCGGGCACGCCGCTCCGGGACCTCGCAAGTCGAATCCGTAGGGCTCTCCTGGATAATTCCACTCGAGACCGTACCGATCGACCGCTCTCCCTTCTGGCTTGTTATACTCGGGGTTCGGGCACGCCGCTCCGGGACCTCGCAAGTCGAATCCGTAGGGCTCTCCTGGACAATTCCACTCGAGACCGTACCGATCGACCGCTCTCCTTTCTGGCTTGTTATACTCTTTCCAGGCGTAACGCCAGGACTTTGTGGACAGTGTTAATCGACCGCCTTGATCTAGCCGTGTGATGCCCTCTGGATCTCAGCTACCTGCGTCTCAATTCGGAGATTCCTGGTATCCCAATCCCGAACGTCTCGACGTAGCAATCTCGTTCCTCGAAGGCTCTCACAGCGCTGCTTCTCTGGCGACTCGACTTACTGTTGTTCCCTTGTAGATTATCTTGTTGTTTGATTGTTCACTTTGGTATCTGAGTGATCTTGACGGTTTGACTCCTTGTGATCGATTGATCCAGCTGCCAGTGCTCTGCGGCCTTATATAGGGCCTCTGGGAACCGTTATTTCCCTTTTGCGCATGGCCCGCTGGATCTCTCCCCTCCGGGTCCAAAGTCCGTGCCTCCTTCGCGTACCGCTTCCAAGCGATGCTCTGCCCACAGCTGCCGTCCCGCTGATTCCCATGATGTTTGTGGCACGCCTGTGTGCCACTCCACTGCCGAGATGTGGCACTTCTTCTCCCGGTCCAAAGTTCACGGGGGAGTCCGGTGGAGTTCCGTTATCCGCTTTTGCACACGGCACTCTTGCTCTGCCCGCGAAGTTTCCATTCTCTCTCGATCTCCATCCTTGGTCTCCAAACTCTCTCGCTCTCCTTCATTGGTCTCCAAACTCTCTCGCTCTCCTTCGTTGGTCTCCAAACTCTCTCGATCTCCACCCTTGGTCTCCAAACTCTCTCGCTCTCCTCGCCGCGCCGTTACAACGCGAATTCGCCGCGTATCTGGTAAGCGGCCGGCCATCTGCTGCTGTTTCTATTTGTGGGGAGTTATTCAACTCCTCACATTCCCCCCTTACTTCGGGAAACATTTAAGACTGGTTCCTACTCTCCGGCGTTTCCTTGCTTATCCCAGCCTTCGAGTCCTTGTGATTCCCACGGCGCTCCCTCGTTGCTCCCTCGATGCTCCCTCGACGCTCTTAACTCCGTTGAGTTCCTACAGCGCTGGTCATCCTCCTCGTAGCAACTTGAATCTCCCGCGCCGATATTCTCCCTGACTCCACTGGGACATACTCGTGGGTTATCGATCCCCAGCTCGCTACTCATTGCTGCGTTCTACTCCTTTTATTGGTTCCTCCGCCTGGTCACACCATTCGTGCGTGCTCGATGTTTATTAGTTTATCGATACCGACGGTGCGGCGTTGCCACCTGCTCGTTGCGATATTTCCACCTCGGGCCGATATTACCATTTGACGTGTACCCATCGATCGCACTTTCATCTAGTGCCAATCGATCGCCTATCGAGGCGCCCCCTTCCCTGGCTCATGGTGATTTTGCAACATTCATGGTAAGTTTCTTTAAAATTTGTTTCCTCTCATCTTTTTTTCTCTTCCGCCCTTCACTCGTCAGCCTGATCATCGCGCATGAGTCGCAGGAAGGCGCTATTGACGCCATCGCCTCGTTTTCCAATAGCAGAGTGACCATCTCAGGGGACACCGACATGCCCCACACCTTGCTCCAATCGTCCTCCAGGTGCTGTTCCAGTGGCGATTCCGGCTGCGGTTCTACCAATTTTGACACCGTCTGCAGGATGAACCGATTGCTGAACATCGTGTTGCCCAATGCTCCAGCCGTTCCACCTCCTCGGCGTCATCGTGGGTGGGTGGGGCGTGGTCGAGGCGCTGCTGGCGCTGGCAGAGGCTGTGGCAGAGACGTCGCTTACCTTGTGGGTCGCAATTTCCGCGGGGCACATCGACCGGCAGTATGCGATAATCAAGTTTTTACTTCCTTTGGCCTCCCCTTCTTCCTACCTAGATCTACGGATCTACGGTACAGCTCTCTGATCTGTGCCGTCTACCCCCTTCCCTGGCAGACTGTTGATGGGTGTTTTTCTTTCCTCCAATCAGTCCCAATCGAGCTTGCTCCCTTTGTGTTCTTGACGTTCTCCTGATGTCCTGTATGTGTTTCATTGCGCCTTTGTAGTTGCCCTGTAGTATCCTTGGAGTCGGTTTGTAGTATCCCTTTCGAATCCTTGGAGGTATCCTTGGAATCTGTTCGTAGTATCCTTTGGGAATCCTTGGACTCTTTCCGTAGTATCTTTTGGGAATCCTTGGACGTATCCTTTGACTCCTTTCGTCGTATCCTTTGGTCATCCTTGGAGGTGTCCTTGGACTCCTTTCGTAGTATCCTTTGGGCGTCCTTGGAGGTAACCTTGGACTCCTCTCGCAGTATCCTTTGGGCATCCTTGGAGGTATCCTTGGACTCCTTTCGTAGTATCCTTTGGGCATCCTTGGAGGTATCCTTGGACTTCTTTCGTAGCATCCTTTGGGCATCCTTGGAGGTATCCTTGGACTTTTAATGTTGTTTTGCGTCTTTTGTGTCTGCTTGCTGTAGCCGTTCGCTTGTGTTTTCCGTTTGTTGCTGTTTCAGCTTACGTGGATGGTCCGCTCTTTCTTTGTGTTTATGTGTCGTATTTTGCAGATTACTGGTGACGCAAAACCTATGACTTGGTAAGGTCCGTCGTATCTTGGGGCCAATTTTGCTGCGAACCCCTCGGCCGCTTTTGATAAGTGGTGTTCCTTGGCCCACACGACGTCACCCACCTTTGGCGTCCATTGCCTCCTCCTTAGGTTATAATGCCTAGCCTGGTCCTGGGATGCTTTCTCCAGGTTCCGCCTTACAATCTCGAAGATTTCCCTGAGTTTGTTTGCATTCTCTTCCGGGGTCTCTGTCGGTCGTCCGGTCCCTACGGTTTCTCTGTCGTATAGGGCGCTCGGTAGTCTTGGTTCTCTGCCTTGGGTAATGAACGACGGTGTGTAACCTGTGGATTCTGAAACGCTCGTGTTTACTGCCAGCATGATTTCTGGCCATTTTTCGTCCCAGTCTCTTTGGTTCTGCCCTGCGAACTGCGCTATCATTGTTTTCACCGTCCTATTGGCTCTCTCAGTCGGGTTCTCCTGGGGGGTGTATGGAGCTGTGAACTGTTGCTTGGCTCCCATTTCGGCCAGGAAACTCTTGAAATTTTTGCTGGTAAACTGGACTCCGTTGTCCGTTATGACTATTTTGGGGACTCCATACCTCGCGATTATGCGTTCTTTAAAAGCTTTCTTTAGGGACTCGGCCGTCGCGCTTCGCAGCGGCACCAACTCAGTCCACTTGGAGAACCGGTCTATCAATACCAGCAGCATTTGGTTGCCGTGCTTCGAACGCGGCAGGGGTCCGACGAAGTCCGCACATACCGTAGCCCATGGTTCCTCTGGCACCTGCGTAAGCATTTTCCCAGCCATTTGCATCTGATTCGGCTTGAATCTCATGCATGTCTCGCATACTCGCACGTGGGCTCGGGCGTCTCTGTGCATTCCTGGCCAGTAGTACCGGGCTGCCAGACGTGCTATTGTCTTTCGTGGTTCTCCTTCAGCACCGTTTCCCGTAGAGCTTTCGGGACGCACATCTTCCATGTTGCAACATCTTCGCTGCCCGCTCTATGAGGTATGTTCCTGTACAGGGTGTTACCCTCCATCACGTAGTCCGGATACTTTTGCGGCTGGGTCCTTATCTTTTCGCGCATTTCCAGAATCCAGCTGCATGCTGCAGAAGCTTCCGCCGCCGACGTCTCCTTGATCCCTCGAAGCGTTTCCGGCAGTGGCTGCCTTGACAAAGCGTCTGCCACCACGTTGAGTTGCCCTTTCCTGTACGCTATTTCGAAGTCGTACTGCTGCAACTCCAGGGCCCATCTGGCGATCCTCCTTGAAGGGCTCTCTATGCTGTTGAGCCACTTCAGTGCCATGTGGTCGGTTACTACTTTAAAGTGGTAACCTTCCAGATACGGCTTGAGCTTTCGGATTGCCCAGACGATTGCCAAGCACTCCTTCTCGGTCGTTGAGTAATTCTTCTCAGCGCCGTTGAGCGTTCGGCTTGAGTAAGAGATTACCCTTTCGCCTCGTTCAGTTTCCTGGGTCAAGATTGCCCCGATGCCGTAGTCGCTTGCGTCAGTTTGCAAGATGAATGGTTTGTCGAAATCCGGGCATGCCAGTACGGGGTCTGCGACGAGTCTTGCCTTCACCTCTTCGAACGCCGTCTGATGTTCCTGTGTCCACACCCATTTATTGCCCTTGAGTAGCAGATCATTGAGAGGTTTGACTATTTTTGCGAAGTCAGGTACAAACCGGCGGTACCATGATGCTACGCCCAGGTACTGTCGGAGCTCTCTTACTGTCGATGGTGGTTCGGCGATGGCTGCTACCTTTTCCGGATCCGTGCCTATTCCTTCGCTAGTCACTCGATGACCGAGATAAACCAGCTCTTTCTAGAAAAATTGGCACTTCTCCGGGTTTAATCTCAGATTTGCCTCCTTTAGTCGTCGGAACACTTCCTTTAGGTTGGCCTTGTGTTCTTCCAGCGAGCGCCCGATCACTATGATGTCGTCCTGGTAAGCAAATGCGTGCGGCGACATTTCGGGGTCGATCACCCGGTCCAGCACCCGTTGAAAGGTCGCAGACGCCGAATGAAGTCCGAATGGCATTACTTTCCATTGGAATAAACCTTTCCCCGGCACTGTAAACGCCGTATACTGCCTGCTGTCTGCTTTCAGTGGGATTTGCCAGTACCCATCCTTTAGGTCCAAGCTGCTGATGTACCGTGCTTCCCTCAGTTATATATGATGGACTACGAGCAGTACAAACAAGTGGCCCAACGACACCAAGCACGTGCTTGTTACGCGCGGGGCCCTTCTATAAATTTGGGCAAGAATGCGAGTTCGCGAGGAAGATACAAAAAAACAAATAGAGACGGGACACAAATGATGTCGTGCAGACAAAAATTTGATGTACATCGTGGCAAATTTAGGGGATAATAATTTCGTGTTAGTCTAGCAGGGACATGGAAAGTTAGGCGGTTTACAAGTTCTACAGAATCAATATCACCTCTAATAAGATTTTGCATAAAAATAGTACCAAGCATTGTTCTACGATTTACAAGTATAGGTAAATTAAGCAATAGTAATCTACTCTGATAGGAAGGTAGCCTTACGTTTTGATCCCAGTTCAAACTACGAAGGGCAAAAAGAAGAAATTTTTTTTGTACCGACTCAATACGGTCAATGTGCACTTGATATTGTGGACTCCAAACCGAAGAACAATATTCCAAAATAGGACGGACAAGGGAGGTAAATAATAATTTGGTTGTATAAGGGTCATCACATTCTTTTGACCAACGCTTTATAAACCCAAAAACACTCATGGCCTTGTTGACAGTGGACATTATGTGGCAGTCAAATTTAAGTTTTGGGTCCAGAAGAACGCCTAAGTCATTAACGGAATATATACGGTCGAGTGACGTATTTTGAAGAGAGTAACTAACAAAAGTAGGAGTACCCCTATAAAAAGTCACACCATCCCTGAAAACAATCAATATCTGACTGTAAGTTGAAACCCGACGCTATATCGTTATATGATAAACAAAGTTTAACATCATCAGCATACATTAGTACACAAGAATGTTTTATGGTAGAGGGAAGATCGTTAATAAACAAAGTAAACAGCAAAGGACCCAAATGACTACCCTGAGGCACTCCAGATGTCACGTAGATCAATTTTGAAACAGCGTTCTTGAATATAACCCTCTGAGTCCTACCATTCAAATAACATGAAATCCAAGTTAATAGCTTACATGGAAACCCAAGCTGATTTAATTTGAATAATAGAAGAGAGTGGTTGACAGAGTCAAAGGCCTTACTAAAATCTGTATATATAACGTCAGTCTGCATTTTTTTCTTAAATCCATTTATTACAATAGATGACAAATCAAGAAGTTTGGTGGTGGTCGATCTTCGCTTAACAAAACCATGCTGACACGGTGATATTAGCGAGGAACATAAATGTTGCAAATGAGAAGTAATATTACGTTCAAATGCTTTAGGAATTGCCGACAATTTGGAAATACCTCTATAATTCTGGGCAACCGCCTTCGCACCCTTTTTGTGAAGTGGAATGATAAAAGAGTCCTTCCAGATAGTAGGAAAAACTGATGATGAAATAGACAAATTAAAAAGTTTAAGAATCGGTTTACATATGGTTGACGCACAAAACTTAAGCACACACCCGGGGAGTCCATCTGGACCGGGAGAATAAGTTGGCGTTGTTGTTGCAAAGTCTCTTATGAGAGAACTTTCCGTAATTTCAGGGGTAAAAATACAGTTTGCCCTATTTAAGGGATTAGGGTAGTTAGAATTTGACCACGCAACCGAACTATAAGTAGTTTGTAAAAACTCGGCAAATAAATCAGCAATTTCAGAATCCGTCGATGCCTCCATTGAGTTAAAACGTACAGATGAAGGCAATGCCGACGACTTACGCTTGGCACTAACAAAGTTATAAAACTGCTTCGGATCATTTGAAAATTCGAATTTACATCGACTTAAATACATAGAATAGCAATGACTATTGAGAACATTAAAGTCCGATCGAGCCACCACATATTTCGAAAAATCAGATGGCTTACCCGAGTTTTTATACTTTTTATAGGTGTTTGTTTTAAGGTTTTTAAGTCTTTGAAGCGCATTGGTAAACCAAGGAGGCCTGTTTAGCTTTGAAGGAAGCCTATCAGGAACGCATTCATTAAAAAAAGTATTTAACACTATATAGAATAGTTCAGTGGCACTTTCAATATCCATACAATTGTACAAGTCTGTCCAATTATATTGAGAAATCATATCGTTAAGTTTTTTATAGTCACATTTTCGAAAACATCTCATTTTAGTTTGAGGAACTAAAGGAGAGAGGGTATCAACGCATGGGAGGCAGATTGTCAATTCCATTGTTGGATGATATCGGTCTTCAGGTACAACAAGAGCGTCAATTCTAGATACCGTGACTTCAGACGGGTCTGAAACAAACACAAGATCTAGTTGTCTATTTAATGAATTCCGTATAAGGCTTACTTGCTGTAACGATAATTCTAAAATACCATCTATAAAATCATGGACGGATAAGGGTATAGCGACAAGTGAGTCAGTAGGAGAAGACCAAGAGATATCAGGGAGATTAAAGTCGCCCAAAACAATCAAAAGGTCTCTGTTAGAAAGAAGGGATAGAACAGATTTTATGGCAGACAGATGGTGCTCATAAATTATCAAATCAGAGCCAGGTGGAATATAGGAACATGTAACAAAAATAGATATGGATTGCAAGGAAACTTTCACACTAACAAATTCAATTTCGTTATGGGTATCATAGTAAGTTTTTTCAGATGTGAGGCTAGTGGTAACGGCAATCAGCACACCGCCTCCCCTACGTGAGGAGCGATCGGTCCTATAGGCATTAAAGTTATTTGACAGAACTTCAGAGTCAGATATCTCTGGTTTCAGCCAAGTTTCCGTAAAAGCCAAAATATCTGCAGTAAATGCAGAGGAGTCAGCATAAAGCTTGGGTAGCTTCATATTTAGTCCCCTAACATTTTGATAAGCCAAAAATAAACTTTTTAGTTTTTTGGCGCAGTGGAAGGTCTGTTATTTGTTCTCGGTTTATTGGGAACAAATTCTTTTATTACTAAATCATCATTAAGCCAAAAGCTTTCAGAAAGTAGTACCTTAAACACATCAGGCGGTGCAAATATTTTAAAAGAGGATATACTACGAGCGTATGAAAATCGAAATTGTTCAACTGAAATATTCTCGGATGGGAATTTTTCACGTATAAATTCCAAAACATCCTCAGATGTAGTATCTGGGGTGAATCTAGAAACAAATAATTGCTTCCTATGAGGAACAACTGACAGTTTCTTACGTCCCCCAGCAGCAGATTGAACCACACTAAGCTGAGAGCCAGAATCGGTTCCTACTGTACCTATAGGTACGGTCGGCACCGTAGCTGGCACTGAATATTTTTTTACCACACTTCGAGAAACAGTTACTCCACCTGAATCAGCTGTATCCCTAGGCGCAGTTGGTTAGCTTACCCCAGTGTCGACAGAAACTGCTGCAGCTACCAAGTTTGGATTAGGGGAGGATACCGTGACCGTATTAACTGCCGCTAAGCTGGCTTTTTTGCGTTTAGGCGACTCAGTTAGTAATTTTGTATTATTAAATTGGGCACAAACGGAATTGAACCCCACATTGAGCTGTTTAAAAGCACCTGAGAGATTCAAAAGGCTGTCTCGAGTCTGCTTCATAAAGCCGCTCATCTCAACTACCATTTCCTTGCAGGATCCACATGACCACATGAGACCAGAATTCAGATCAATGAAGTCTTTGACTCTGCCAGTAAATCCTGCGCATTTAACGTGCATCAACGATTCGCAGAGCCAGCAGAAAATAAAAGGGTCTTTAGTTGAAGCCGAAAGAGTACAATTTTTCTTACAGCAGACAAGAGCCATTTCAGGAGATGAAATAAAAATAAAATAAAATATGAAAAATACCTCAAGTAAATTTGGCACTGGGATCAAATTCCAAAACCACAAAGGCACAAAAACACGAAAAAAATAAGAGCGCGAGATCGCGTTTTAGATTAAATGTAAGAGAGCACGAGAGAATAAATCTTCTATCGACTGAGCGTTGCTTGTGGGACACTGACAACTTTACGCACGAACAGTTACAATGTAAAGCAAGCAAGAGAGAAAGAATAAGAGAAAAGCACACCAAAAATCTACCAGAAAATCGGCAGGTTCCAAAAGAGAGATTAAATTACAGTTGTAATATAGAGCGGGAGAGAGAGTGGGAATAAAAGAATTTTAGCAAGATTAGTGAGTGTAAAATTACACTAACAAAGCTAGGAGATTAAACAAATCTAATAGAAATGTTAAGGTATCTATAACCACATACCCGTTTAATGGGGGATCAAGTCAAAAGCACTAACACAACTATTAGGATAAGCTTTGTTAAAAAACAAACACAAGAAACTCGCAAAAAATCACCGAAAAAGACAAAAACTCAGAGCACAAAAGTAAACACATCTGTTCACAAGCGACGCTAAATCGAGAATATAATTTATTCGGGGCATCGGGTAGGCATCCTTTACAGATTTGGCGTTTATTTGCCTAAAGTCGACGCACAGTCTCCATTTGCCCGTCTTTTTTCTAACCATCACGATGGAAGAACTGTATGGGCTTGTTGAGTGTTCTATGTATCCCATTTGGAGAAGCTCGTCCACCTTCGCATTGATCTCCCCTTGAACTTTCGGATTCTTGGGATAGTATCGCTGCTTTATTGGTTTGTCGTCTTTCATCGTGATCTGATGCTCTGCCATGTTTGATGCTCCCTTCATGCTGCTGAAAGTCGATAGCTCTGCCTCCAGGAATTTCGTCGTGTCGTCATCTTCGCTTGCCCGTTGTACGACTGCCACCGACAACTTCTCCTCGAGCCATCCCTTGTGACGATTCCTGACCGGTATTATCACTTCGTGTCCAGCGCACTTAATTTCGGTACCGACTTGTGTTAGAAAGTTCCAACCCAACACCAATGAATCCACTACCCCTGGTAGTATCAGCAGGCTCATGCTCAGTCGCTTGTTCCCGAACGCGATTTCCACCTCCAGCTGCTCATCGATTCCGCCACATTTTCCGTCTGCCAACCTAACTTGCCGTCGTATCCTCGTAATCTTTCCGAGGGCAGCGAGGTCGTCCGCCAGCTCTTTGCTTATAAAGCTTGCTGTTGCCCCGGTGTCGATTGTGGCCTTGTATGTGCCCCCACCAATCGTCACCGCTGCGGACAACTGCTGCTCCTCCTCTATCAGCTTTCCCGTTAGTTTGGAGAGGTAGCATCTTGCGACCCCCGCTCGCCTCTCTGCGGCTGAGATCGCTGGGCATTTCCCGCCTGCTGGCAGCATTCAACGCTCCTGACGCCTACTCTCCCGCACACCCAGCAGAACAACAGGCGTTGGTGCCGACATCCCCGCGCCCAGTGTCCATGACCGCCGCACTTTCGGCAGGCCTCCTGGGGGTCTGTGATGTGTGTCGTTTCACGAGGCCTTTGTTTTGTACTTGGTGGCCTCCAAACATTGTTTGCTGGTTGCATCTGTTGCTGTTGTGGTGGTGTCCATTGGCCTCCGCGTGGTGCTCCTATTGCCTGCTGCCGTGGTACTCGGTTAGGTGGCGACCATTGGTCGTTTCCCCGTGTCTCCTGGATTCCTGTCTCTTCTGCATGTTACCTGCGCTGGCGATGCCGACTTGTTCTTTGAGAATTTGTTTTCCTGCGCGAACGCTCCTTTTCGAGTTCTTGATACTCGTCTGCTAATATCATCAGCGTGTCCAGGTCCGACACTTTGTATGCCCTTAGGAAGATCCTTAGACTGGGAGTGCAGTTTTCCTTGATGATCCTTAGGGTCTCTGTAGCGGAGTAATTAAGTGGCCTCAACATCGTCTGCATGTCGATCATGTAGTCTTTGAACGACTCGCTGAAGCCCTGCCTCCGTTGCCTGACCTGATCCGCCAGCCTGGTGAAGAAGTATCTCGGTAGAAAGTATGTGTGGAAACTATCTATGAACTCCGCCCAGGTTTTCCATTGTTTGTTGTTGGCGATGAACCACTTCAAAGCCCTTCCCTTCAGCAATTCAGGCATCGCTCGGGGAATCATGTCTAACTCCAAGCCGTATGTGTTGGCGGACCATTCCACCTGCTCCAGGAACTCGAACGGTTTTCCCGCCCCGTCGAACCTGAACGACCATTCGCGGACCTGTTTAGCGATCCTTGCGTAGTCTGATTGATTGGGTCGTCCAGGGTGACATTAAGCCTCTGTGCGACATTGGCGAAATCCTCCTTTTTAAGCCGGTAGATACACTTCTTCCCCATTCTGTTTAAATTGCTTTCGCTGCTGGGACAATCACGTTGGGCGCCATATGAAACGAACTGATTTTTATGGTCTGCTCGCTACGAGATTCGTGCGGCTAGCTCAGTATATTGTGTGTTCGTCCCACCAAATTTATATTATCGTGACCGCCCAGTAGCTCAGTGAGAAAGCACAGAATTCACGGGTTCGTATTGGGTTTATTGCGGGTATATTATTACAAGTGTCTTAGTCGCTTGGTTGGCCTTGACTCGTTGCTTGTGACCTTCGGTGCTTCCGACGGTCCTGATTGACTCGACGACCTCTCGCCTTGATGACTCGGTGCTCCAGTCCTGTAGCTCCCTGAAGATACTCGCAGCTCCCTGAAGATCCTCGCCGCTCCCTGAAGATCCTCGCAGCTTCCTGAAGACGCTCGCTCGCTGTTCGCTTCTCACGCGTGACTTGGTGACTGCTGGTAACGACTCGGACTCGCGAGGGGTATCGGCCGTACGGGCTTAGGGAAGCGTCACCGTTCTAATACTAGGGTGAACAGAAGCTGCGCTCTCCAGGATCGCTCCTTTCGACACACCGCCGCCTGTCCCTTGCCCTGTCCCGGATGGTCCCACTGGGGTTTCTGCTCAGCCCGCGCGGACAGTCAAGGCGGAACGCCAGGAAGCTGCCTCGCGCCTTACTTTGCTTCCACGCCTAGTGTAAGCGAACGTTCCACCCTAGCCTCACCCTTTTGCTTTTTGTCCGGGACGTTTCCGCGTGGCTTTTGGTACTCGGGGTTCGGGCACGCCGCTCCGGGACCTCGCAAGTCGAATCCGTAGGGCTCTCCTGGATAATTCCACTCGAGACCGTACCGATCGACCGCTCTCCCTTCTGGCTTGTTATACTCGGGGTTCGGGCACGCCGCTCCAGGACCTCGCAAGTCGAATCCGTAGGGCTCTCCTGGACAATTCCACTCGAGAACGTACCGATCGACCGCTCTCCCTTCTGGCTTGTTATACTCTTTCCAGGCGTAACGCCAGGACTTTGCGGACAGTGTTAATCGACCGCCTTGGCCTAGCCGTGTGATGCCCTCTGGATCTCAGCTACCTGCGTCTCAATTCGGAGATTCCTGGTATCCCAATCCCGAACGTCTCGACGTAGCAATCTCGCTCCTCGAAGGCTCCCACGCCGCTGCTTCTCTGGCGACTCGACTTGCTGTTGTTCCCTTGTAGATTATCTGGTTGTTTGATTGTTCACTTTGGTATCTGAGTGATCTTGACGGTTTGACTCCTTGTGATCGATTGATCCAGCTGCCAGTGCTCTGCGGCCTTATATAGGGCCTCTGGGAACCGTTATTTCCCTTTTGCGCATGGCCCGCTGGATCTCTCCCCTCCGGGTCCAAAGTCCGTGCCTCCTTCGCGTACCGCTTCCAAGCGATGCTCTGCCCACAGCTGCCGTCCCGCTGATTCCCATGATGTTTGTGGCACGCCTGTGTGCCACTCCACTGCCGAGATGTGGCACTTCTTCTCCCGGTCCAAAGTTCACGGGGGAGTCCGGTGGAGTTCCGTTATCCGCTTTTTCACACGGCACTCTTGCTCTGCCCGCGAAGTTTCCATTCTCTCTCGATCTCCATCCTTGGTCTCCAAACTCTCTCGCTCTCCTTCATTGGTCTCCAAACTCTCTCGCTCTCCTTCGTTGGTCTCCAAACTCTCTCGATCTCCACCCTTGGTCTCCAAACTCTCTCGCTCTCCTCGCCGCGCCGTTACAACGCGAATTCGCCGCGTATCTGGTAAGCGGCCGGCCATCTGCTGCTGTTTCTATTTGTGGGGAGTTATTCAACTCCTCACAATAGTGATAGCCAACCGGCTATTAAATCGATCTACTCGACAAACACCAACCGTACAATAGCAGACTGTCGCAGATCTCTTCACGAGATGGCAAAACAGTTTACTATCACCCTAATATGGATTCCGGGTCACCGGGACATCGCAGGCAACTGCATAGCGGACGAGTTAGCCAGGCAGGGCACCACCAAGCTTCTCCTCCCAGGAGAGGAGAATGTCGGTATGCCCATGGCAACTTGCAAGCTAAATAAAAAAAACTACTTTAACACACTAGCCAACACCCATTGGCAAAACGCACCACAGATGCAGACTCAGACTGAAATACTTAAGAAGTCCCTTCATCGACGATCTTACCGAAATATCGGAGATTAATCTAAAAAATATAAGTGCCCTTATTAAATCTTCCGGGTGGAAGAGATGCTGATCAGCTTAACACAAGTTGAATCTACTAGAAACGGGACCCTAGAGAAGGAAAAACGAGATCATGCGGTAGTACAATGGACCCATAGAGGTCTAAGTGTGTCGGACCACAATCCGACAGCCGCCCTAAAAGGGTGTACTATATTCGTTGGAAAGTATGTAACAGGCAAAAGAAAGCGTTTCCGACCCCATAAAGTGTATACACTGGTCGGCATAAGTATTTTTACGAAACAAAAGTTAAATATACTCATAATTTGAACTTACTTCTTCTAAACTTTGGCATCAGTAGAAAGGTAATTTAAATGCCGTTTGAATGATAAAATACATTTCTTAACCCATTCAGTACTTATTGAAAAGGACGAATTTGTGTGAAAATCTATTTTTTCAAGTTTTTTCCCCGTCTTGAAAACTTAAATTTATTGATGCAAAAGTTTCTTCAAACAAAAATAATAGTAGGTGCAAAAAGAATTTTTCAAAAATCAATTTGCTTATATTTTTTATGATTTTTTGAAGGTGACAATGTCGGAAAAAATTTGTATGAAGAAAGAAAAATATGGCTCAAAGGCACGTTTGTAAACAGTTTCAAAAAATCATAAAAAATATAAGCAAACTGATTTTTGACAAATTATTTTTGTAGTTACTATTATTTTTGTTTGGACAAACTTTTTGCATCAAAAAATTTAAGTTTTCAAGACGAGGAAAAAAGTTTAAGAAGTAGATTTTTACACAAATTCGTCCTTTTCAATAAGTATTGAATGGGTTAAGAAATGTATTGTATCATTCAAACGGCATTTAAATTACCATTTCATTGAATCCAAAGTTTAGAATGAGTAAGTTTGCCACACCCACTAAAACGCCCACAAAAATCAAAAAATCGTAAGTATGAACGCGGATATCTCGGTGACAAAGATAGAGAATTGGGATTTCAGATTTCGATTCCGTAGCCTTGTACGCAGCGCAAGCTTGTTACGCGAATATGCCACGCCCGCTCTAACGCCCACAATTTTTATGCTAGATGAAAAATGTTAACTGAAATGTATAAGTCTTGTCAATACCTATCGATTGACCCATAAAAATATTTTCCACGCCCACTCTAACGCCCATAACGCCTAAATCTGTCTACCGCCTACGTTACCATATTTTGAGAACGCGGGTAGGTGGCGCATTTCAATCTCGCTTTACTGCTTGCATATCTCCATTTCCCTTTGGTCCCTTTGGCTGAGTAACGGGTATCTGATAGTCGAGGTACTCGACAAATCATAACCCTTGAACCTGTGCATACTGTAATGATGCGGGTCACTCTGTTTACCATTGTCAATAATGTAAAAACCTTACTCCTACGAATCGCCTTCAGGAGGCAAAAAAGCTCGCACTTTGTGATTTTCGTATATGCGGATCTGAGCACCACACCCTGCATCACCTGAAAAATTTTGCTTTACTTCTTCGCAAAAAAATATGGCAGTCTCCAGAAGCTCTTGTCTCTGCCTCACTAAATCGTGTCATAAAACCTTCTGTATTGCCTTCCACCTCTTCTGTACTTGTTGCAAAAGATTTTAGTAATGTTATTGTGCTCTTATCAACAGCCAGCGTTTTAGTAAAAAACCGTTCTGGGGTTTTCGTTCCTTGCCAAGCTCTACTCGATTCGGGTTCTAAGCTGCACCTAATAAATTAGCAAACCAGGTTCAAATAAAGAAGATAAGAGTTTCAACACCTGTAACAGGAATAGAATATTCTAATTTTGTGACGGAAGGTCACTCGGTTAATATTACAATGCAGTCCGGAACGTTCGAATACTAAGTTAAGATTAACATAGTAATCGCACCGAACATAACTGAGCAACAGCCTAGCTTCAATGCCGTCATCGGAAGCCAGCCTTTTTTAGGAGCTGTTGTGCGTTGGGCAAATCAACCATCCTTCTGGATTGCCTCTTATTCAAAATACTCGCCTTGGTTGGGTAGTTTCTGTAGTAGTAGTTTCTTTCTATTGCTGGTATGAGCCCTCCAGCTTCAATATTTTTGCAGCAAAACGAGTTGCTGCTAGTTCAAGAGCTAACTGAGTCAGATACGTTCCAACGTCTTTAAATCCAGCCGATATTCTGTCCCGTGGTGCTTTTCCCACTGAACTGAACGTGTCTCCTTTCTGGGCTCATGGATCTGAATTCCGCTGTGGCTCCAAAGCTGACTGGCCGTTCCAAATTATCGCTGAAAAGTCAACACCTGAGCTTCGCCGAAGGATCTTGCTAATAAAGTCTCCATACGAAGACATAGTAGCCAGCTCCAAATTTTGCTAATTCTTTTGCTGCGCTTCAAAGGGAAATTAGTACGCTCATATAGCTCTCTCGCATCTCTTTCGTATTTCATTGACCAGTCTGGGCTTCTTAGGGTGGATTGCCGTCTGTGGAATTCGTCGCTAAATTTTTATTATATTACCACGGAGTTATTCGGTCACTAGGGCCATCATTACTCACTTTCATGCTCACTCAAAAATTTCTGATATCAACAATTGTGACGAAAAATGATATTACATTCGATAAAATAAATAAACTATATTAAATTTATGATTTCGGCCCGCAACAGTAAATATTTATTTACCTACACGTAAATTTTCTGTTGTAGCGTGCCGAATACATAAATTTAATATAGTTTATTTATTTTATCGAATGTAATTTCATTTTTCGTCACAATTGTTGATATCAGAAATTTTTGTTAAAGGCTCGTTCGCCACTACTTTTTACCTCGTTAAGAGGTGTTTTTGTTTGATATTAGAAGTTTTTTTTTGCTCTAAAGCTTAAGTACCCCAATACCATGACTAGGAGTCGTCGCCATATGGCTTGGCTATTGAAAAACCAAACACACTGATTCGACCCCTAATCTTAGCTGAACGCCACCTTAAATTAGGCACAACAAGTTTTATCGCTTCAATTACCTATTTTAATAGCACAAGTTTGGAATCTAAAAGGCTGTATAGTTTCAAATTCCAAGAGAAATCTGTCGTTTCTTACATTTCCCGCCGAACTAGCGGGTTTTTCCAAAGTGGTAGAACAAATAGATCAAGTTTCCTATTTCGATTAGCTTCATGAAAGTAAAGGACCCTAAAACCATAACAGATTTTCCGTTTGAAAAAATCGAATAAGAATATTTGTCATAAAATTGGTTTTTTCTTGTTTATTTCAAAAAGTATGAAATATTTCGTATACGGAGCTGAAACGAGTTGCACTGTTTATCGCTTTATATCTTCCAAACGGTAATTTTTAGGGCAAAAAGTGTTATACATCAAAAGTTGAGGAATCTCAAGGGCTATATGATTTAAGATTTAAAAAGAAATCGTTTGACTCAATATTGAGAAAATAGTCAAAAGTTTTAAGAAACAACTTTTTGTCATAACTCTTAATCTATTGTATTCAGACAATTTTACTATATGAAGAGTATTTAGAAAATTAAATTATCTTTTCAGAAATATATAGCAAGTTCCTGTAGCATTAGTTGTTTAGTACTATAAGCACTTTAAATCTGCTTCTTTTTTTTGATTTTACGCTAAACTAGCGGGTTTTTCCAAAAGTTATAGAACAAACGTTTTCTATTTCAAGCTACTTTATACACCCATAGGGTTTCCAAAACCCTAAAACTAAGATGGGATGCATACAAACCCACAAACAAAGATACAAACATTTTCATTTTGGGAAGAATAAGAAAATCTTGTTTTTTTAATTACTTTTGAACGGGCCATCGGATTTCAACAAATGAGGTGTCATTCGACGCGTATTCTCAGTAAGAATAAAACTAGCTAAACAGCCGGGACCTTTTTTTCTCCACCGTATCCAACAGCTCCAATTTTCTAAATTTTTACTGTTACACTTTCACAACCTTTTCTCCCAAACAAATCTATATTTCGAAAGTCTTGGTATGCAATCTTTTTAGTTTTTGCAATACCGATTCATACGATCGGACCATAATGCCAGATTTTCAATTCTGCGGCTATATATAGTAGTTGTCTTCACACGCTCTCTTGCGCGCTTCGCCACTACGTGTACTGCCGTCCACAGTGATGTTGTCAAATTTAAAAAAGGTCGTGGCAACTTTTGGAATGCGAGTATAACCTTATATATAAGACATTTTATACCCGTTGCTCGTAGAGTAAAAGGGTTTACTAGATTCGTCGGAAAGTATGTAACAGGTAGAAGGACGCGTTTCCGTATCCATAAAGTATATATATTTTTGATCTGTCCGTCTGTCCGTAAAACGATCTCGGAAAGTATAAGAGCCAGAATGTTCGGACTTGGCACAAAGATTTTCGTTTTGTTTCAGCAGGGTGCCACGCCCACTCTCACGCCCACAATCGACTATAACACTAAAACCCGTATAGCGTCCACATATATATTTACATGAGTCGTTCTTCGCCCGAATAAAAGATCAGGTGATTTTTTATATTTGTTGGTTATTCTTTATTAGAACGTTGAAAAAAGAGTAATTGTATGTTGCAGAATTGGTTAGAATGAAACCTCGGTTTGCGTCTTAGAATTTACTGTTAGTGCATTAGGTGACGCAATCGCACGTGGATGATGCGATCGCCACTTCTTTGTTTATGTTTACATATTTCGGTCTTATTAGATTTTGCGATCTTATTGGATTTTTACGTTTATGGAATTACGTCATTGTTGACGTTCGGACTTAATCAATTTTCCTTGTTTTATTTGCATTGCGGGATCTCGAGCTTCTGTATCGTTTTTAATCAAAGCCGAAATTGGCGATTCTGTTTATTTGTGAACGATTTCGTTCTTTGAACTGGTAGCCGTTGAGAAATAGCAGTGCAGACACGTCACTCCCCCATCACTTAGACAAAATCGTATGGTTATTTATGTGATTTTGGGGTAAAGTTTTGGTATTTCTTGTAACTCTTGTGTTTCTATTGTTGGGTCGTCACCTTTTGTGTTATTGTATTTAATAAGTATTCTTTTAGGTATTTCCTTAGATTTATAAAGTAGGTACAGTGATATACTTAATATTAAGAGACCCAGTGTTACAATTACAATTATTTTGTAAATCTGGTTTTCTTTATTTTGTTCAAAAAATATTTCTTTTGCTTGTATGTATGATATTGGGTCTAATTTGGTGACATTATTTCTTGTGTATATGATAAATCGTTAATTGCAATTGAGCAATTGTATATTTTGATCATATTGTTTCCTTCAATTACAATTTCATTTTTAATACAATTTTGATTTAGTATAGTTTTTGACGAATTCCATGTAACTATGATATTTGGTTCGACATAATTAATTTGGGTAGTTAAGAGCGTTTTTGTGTACCTGCAACTAGTATCTGTTTGATTAACGAGACCTAAAAGACATGTGTTGGTAACAGGTTTTTTTGTTTCTTTGTTATACAAACTATTTCTGTATACGTAATATTTGTTTTGGGTGTTATCTTGTAATATTTTATTATTTTCATCTGGATAAGGTAATATTTCAAAAACGGGAAGTTTCCTTATTTCTCTGGGTATGTGGGATATAATTAAAATTTCGTTTGAATCTGACCTAAGCCATGTTGAGGTTTTTATGTTCAGAAGTATCTCAGAATTTATGTTTGTCAAGTAGTCGTGTTTTAATAACTTTGGATTGAATATTCCTAATCTTGCTAACTGCATTCCCATTTCCAGGTCTTCAAATGATCATTATCTATTTGTTCTATATTTCCTGTCTTTTTATAAGGATTGTGTAATTTCCCGTGAATTATGGGAGCCTTTCTAAATTTGGTATTTACCTAAAAATGTTGTCGTTTTTTATTAAGTTGTTCTATTTTAGCTTCTTTTATAATTTGGCTATTATATGCAGGGGTACCTGCATAAATAAAACAAGGAAGAACGCTATAGTCGAGTACCTCGACTATCAGATACCCGTTACTCAGCTAAAGGGACCAAAGGAAAATGGAGATATGCAAGCAGCAAATGCGCCACCTACCGGCGGTAGACAGATTTAAGCGTTGTGGGCATTAGAGTGGGCGTGGCAAAGTTTTTTTTTAAATCAATCGATAGGTATTGACGAGACCAATACATTTAAGTTAAAATTTTTTATCTAGCACGAAAATTGTGGGCGCCACAGGCTTGGGCGGTTTGTGGGCGTTAGAGTGGGCGTGGCAAACTTTTTTTTAAATCAATCGATAGGTATTGACGAGACCAATACATTTCAGTTTTAATTTTTTATCTACCATGAAAATTGTGGGCGCCACAGACTTGGGCGGTTTGTGGGCGTTGGAGTGGGCGTGGCATATTCGCGTAATAAACTTGCGCTGCGCTCAAGCCTACGGAATCTAAATCTGAAATCTCGTTTCTCTATCTTTGATATTTTCCGAGATATCCGCGTTCATATTTACGATTTTTTGAAGTGGGGCGGTTTGTGGGCGTTAAAGTGGGCGTGGCAAACTTTTTTTTAGATCAGTCGGTAGGTATTGATGAGAACAATACATTTCAGTTAAAATTTTTGTTCTAGCATCAGAACTGTAGGAGCCACAGTTTTGGGCGGTTTGTGGGCGTCAGAGTGGGCGTGGCACTCTTTTGAAACAAACTTGCGCTGCGCAGGAATCTCAGGAATCTGCATGCCTAATCCCAGTATTGTAGCTCTTATAGTTTCCAAGATCTCAGCGTTCATACGGACAGACGGACAGACGGACAGACGGACAGACGGACAGACGGACAGACGGACATGGCTAGATCGACTCGGCTAGTGATCCTGATCAAGAATATATATACTTTATGGGGTCGGAAACGCTTCCTTCTGCCTGTTACATACTTTCCGACGAATCTAGTATACCCTTTTACTCTACGAGTAACGGGTATAAATATCAGCTGGGGTTCTACCTGTTGCATTGTGTTTTACTTTATGATTGTAAGTATACAGTATTACTTCCATTTTCATAAGTTTATTTTCCGTATTGTCGCTGGTCTCGATCACACGTATTTTTTCGTTAATTGTTTTGTGTAATCTTTCTACATCTGATACTCCATTTTTACTTGTTGTTATCTGAATATTTACGTTTTCTGTGTCCAGCCAATTTTTAAGCGCTATACTCATAAAAGCACTATCCCTATCTGTTTTCAAGGTTCTGGGTTTTCCCATTGAATTAAATATTCGAAAAAGTCCTCTTTCAACTTCCATCCAGTCCTTTCCGTTTAATTCAATCGCGCTTCCAAATTTTGAGTATAAATCAATACAAGTTAGGTAATTTTGATTTTTGATCGTGTTAATATCTGCGACGTAAATTTTCCTACAAAATTCTGTTTCTGAAGTTGTTTTTAATAAAAGCGATGTTTTTCTATGTTCGGTTTTTGCTTGGTTACAAACATTACACTCATTAATTAAATTCTGAATTAAATTCTGGTAGTCGGGATAATAATAGGTTTCTTTGAAGAGCCTTACCATTTTTTCAATTCCTGGGTGCAATAGTTTTTCGTGGTTGCTAACAATAATTTCTTTAAATTCAGCGTAAGTTTTTATGTCCTGTAATTTAATTACTGCTCTTACAATTTTTGTAGTAGTGTTCATAACCTGTTTAAAAGCTTCTTGAATGATTTCAAAATCAGAGTCGTGTTCGATGTAAAGTGCACTTGACTTGGTACAAAAGTGTTTTATTAATATTTGCTTAGCTTTTTCGATGTTTAATTCATTAAACATTATTTTAATCTTGACTTTCTTAAAATAATTTTCACTTTCTTCACCTTCTGTATTGCTTCGAATCATTTCTACCTGTCTTGCGAAATGATTGATTGGTTTTTCAGTAATTGTTATTAAATTTTCATTATCTTCTTCAGCGCTATGTGCTGTTGCTTTGTTACTGCCATAGTATACTTTTTTTTTAATTTTGATTCTTGACAATGCATCGGCTACGTGATTTTGCTTTCCTTCTAAATATTTTTTTTCGAAGTCATATTCGCCTAACCTTATCTTCCATCTTTGCAGTTTCATATTAGGTTCTTTGATTTTGTTTAGCCAGACTAACGGCTTATGGTCACTTAATATCTCAAATCTTCTACCGAATAAATATGGTCTTAAGGTTTTTGTCGCCCATACTATAGCTAATAATTCTTTTTCAATTGAACTATAGTTTTCTTCACGTGCATTTAGAGTCCTACTAATGTAACTGATTGGTTTGTTATCCTGAGAAAGAACTGCTCCTAATGCAAAGTTGCTAGCATCAGTAGTTAATTGAAACTTTTTTCCAAAATCTGGACAAATCAGTATGGGATCGTTTATGATAAGTTGTTTTAATTTATTGAAAGCTGCAATAAATGTATCATCTTTGAATGTCACTTTAGAACCAGCTTTTAAACATTTAGTTAAAGGTTTTGAAATGTCTGCGAAGTTTGGAATGAATTTTCTGTAATAACCGCAAAGACCAAGAAATGATTTTATTTCTTTTTGAGTTTTGGGAATTGGAAATTTATTGATTGCCTTAACCTTTTCTGGATTTGGCATTACACCGTTTGGTCCAACTATGTGTCCCACAAATTCTGTTTCTTTTTTCAAAAATTCACATTTGTCTAGTTGTAATTTTAGATTAGCGTTTTTAAGATTTTCAAAAACAATTTTTAATGAAGTAAGGTGTTCGTCAAGAGACGTAGAGAAAACAATTATATCGTCCAAGTATACAAGGCAATGCTTGTTTATTAATTCACGAAGGACATTGTTCATGCATCGCTGAAAAGTTGCAGGTGCATTTTTTAATCCAAATGGCATTCGCGTGTACTCGTAGTGTCCGTACTTTGTGGAAAACGCTGTTTTGTTTATGGAATTTTGGTCCATTTCGATCTGGTGGAAACCTTTAGCCAAGTCGATCTGGTGGAAACCTTTAGCCAAGTCAATGGTGGTAAAATATTGACACCGTCCTAGCTTGCCTAGTATTTCGTCCATATTGGGAATGGGAAATTTATCACTAATAGTGATCTCATTTAAGCCCCTATAGTCTATTACAAGTCTAAATTATTGTTTACCTGAAGCATCTTCTTTTTTTGGTACTATCCACAATGGACTGCAATAAGGTGATTGGCTGTGCCTAATTACTCCTTGCTTTAACATATCCTGTATTTGAGACTCAACTTCTTTTTCAAATGAAAAAGGATACCCATACGGTTTTTTATAAATTGGATTTCCATGAGTTTTTATTTCATGCTTTACAACATTCGTAAAGGTCAAATTTTCAACATCACGATATTGAATGCATTTATATTATATATGATGGACGTTGATGCACTACGAGCAGTACAAACAAGTGGCCCAACGACACCAAGCACGTGCTTGTTACGCGCGGGGCCCTTCTATAAATTTGGGCGAAAATGCGAGTTCGCGAGGAAGATACAAAAAACAAAGAGACGGGACACAAATGAAAATAAAAGAAGCAACTAAGAATGAAGCAAATGAGTTAAAATATTAGTTTTTAATACCGGGATAGAAGATGATGTGCAAATTAAATGGTAAAGATTGTTATAATTATTACATAGACCGCGAAAGGGCTCGTGCAGACAAAAATTTGATGTACATCGTGGCAAATTTAGGGGATAATAATTTCGTGTTAGTCTAGCAGGGACATTGAAAGTTAGGCGGCTTACAAGTTCTACAGAATCAATATCACCTCTAATAAGATTTTGCATAAAAATAGTACCAAGCATTGTTCTACGATTTACAAGTGTAGGTAAATTAAGCAATAGTAATATACTCTGATAGGAAGGTAGCCTTACGTTTTGATCCCAGTTCAAACTACGAAGGGCAAAAAGAAGAAATTTTTTTTGTACCGACTCAATACGGTCAATGTGCACTTGATATTGTGGACTCCAAACCGAAGAACAATATTCCAAAATAGGGCGGACAAGGGAGGTAAATAATAATTTTGTTGTATAAGGGTCATCAAATTCTTTTGACCAATGCTTTATAAACCCAAGAACACTCATGGCCTTGTTGACAGTGGACAATATGTGGCAGTCAAATTTAAGTTTTGGGTCCAGAAGAACGCCTAAGTCATTAACGGAATATATACGGTCGAGTGACGTATTTTGAAGAGAGTAACTAACAAAAGTAGGAGTACCCCTATAAAAAGTCATAACGTTGCATTTAAGGCAGTTCAAATTTAAAAGGTTATACTCACACCATCCCTGAAAACAATCAATATCAGACTGTAAGTTGAAACCCGACGCTATATCGTTATATGATAAACAAAGCTTAACATCATCAGCATACATTAGTACACGAGAATGTTTTATGGTAGAGGGAAGATCGTTAATAAACAAAGTAAACAGCAAAGGACCTAAATGACTACCCTGAGGCACTCCAGATGTCACGTAGATCAATTTTGAAACAGCGTTCTTGAATATAACCCTCTGAGTCCTACCATTCAAATAACTTGAAATCCAAGTTAATAGCTTACATGGAAACCCAAGCTGATTTAATTTGAATAATAGAAGAGAGTGGTTGACAGAGTCAAAGGCCTTACTAAAATCTGTATATATAACGTCAGTCTGCATTTTATTCTTAAATCCATTTATTACAATAGATGACAATTCCAGAAGGTTGGTGGTGGTCGATCTTCGCTTAACAAAACCATGCTGACACGGTGATATTAGCGAGGAACATAAATGTTGCAAATGAGAAGTAATATTACGTTCAAATACTTTAGGAATTGCCGACAGTTTGGAAATACCTCTATAATTCTGGGCATCCGCCTTCGCACCCTTTTTGTGAAGTGGAATGATAAAAGAGTCCTTCCAGATAGTAGGAAAAACTGATGATGAAATAGACAAATTAAAAAGTTTAAGAATCGGTTTACATATGGTTGACGCACAAAACTTAAGCACACACCCGGGGAGTCCATCTGGACCGGGAGAATAAGTTGGCGATGTTGTTGCTAAGTCTTTTATGAGAGAACTTTCCGTAATTTCAGGGGTAAAAATACAGTTTGCCCTATTTAAGGGATTAGGGTAGTTAGAATTTGACCAAGCAACCGAACTATAAGTAGTTTGGAAAAACTCGGCAAATAAATCAGCAATTTCAGAATCCGTCGATGCCTCCTTTGAGTTAAAACGTACAGATGATGGCAATGCCGACGACTTACGCTTGGCATTAACAAAGTTATAAAACTGCTTCGGATCATTTGAAAATTCGAATTTACATCGACTTAAATACATAGAATAGCAATGACTATTGAGAACATTAAAGTCCGATCGAGCCACCACATATTTCGAAAAATCAGATGGCTTACCCGATTTTTTATACTTTTTATAGGTGTTTGTTTTAAGGTTTTTAAGTCTTTGAAGCGCATTGGTAAACCAAGGAGGCCTGTTTAGCTTTGAAGGAAGCCTATCAGGAACGCATTCATTAAAAAAAGTATTTAACACTATATAGAATAGTTCAGTGGCACTTTCAATATCCATACAATTGTACAAGTCTGTCCAATTATATGGAGAAATCATATCGTTAAGTTTTTTATAGTCACATTTTCGAAAACATCTCATTTTAGTTTGAGGAACTAAAGGAGAGAGGGTATCAACGCATGGGAGGCAGATTGTCAATTCCATTGTTGGATGATATCGGTCTTCAGGTACAACAAGAGCGTCAATTCTAGATACCGTGACTTCAGACGGGTCTGAAACAAACACAAGATCTAGTTGTCTATTTAATGAATTCCGTATAAAGCTTACTTGCTGTAACGATAATTCTAAAAGACCATCTACAAAATCATGGACGGATAAGGGTATAGCGACAAGTGAGTCAGTAGGAGAAGACCAAGAGATATCAGGGAGATTAAAGTCACCCAAAACAATCAAAAGGTCTCTGTTAGAAAGAAGGGATAGAACAGATTTTATGGCAGACAGATGGTGCTCATAAATTATTATACAGAGCCAGGTGGAATATAGGAACATGTTACAAAAATAGATATGGATTGCAAGGAAACTTTCACACTAACAAATTCAATTTCGTTATGGGTATCAAAGTCAATTAATTAATTTTAATAATTTAACTTTTTCTTCTTCATTTAAGTGTTCTAAGCGATAACATTTTCCCTCTGATAATTCATTTTGAACAGCATAATTTATTTCATCAGTATAATTTTTAGATTTTAGCAATGCCTCAAAATCATTTATTTGTGTTGGATTTTTCAAACTAATGTTTTTGTGTAAAAAAATGCGCCCACTAATAGTAGTGCGATTATTTAAATAATCAATATTTGCCTGGTTTGCCTCTAGTAACTTTCGTCCTAGTAGTATGTCATAATTGGAAGAAAAGTCGTGAATATAAAATATTTGTTCTTGAGTAAATAAACTATTAGGTGCAACTTTTACAAATTTATTTAGTTCATAATGACTTGTCATTGTGCGTATAATTGTCGGATCTTTATGTATGCTCCCGTTGAGAAAATTCTTTTTCATTAAGTTAATTGATGAACCGGTATCGACGAGGCAACGATAATTATGATTATTTATAGTTACTTCTATGTATGTAATTGGTCCGAGGCTTGCATTGGAAAATTTTCATTTTCATTATAAACATCTTCTTTGTAGTCCTTATTTTGTTGATAATTTCCGTCTACTTGCATTCTTGATTGTCCACTATTACTTTCTCTGACTCACTTTTGTGATTGGTTGGGTACTGAGCCCGATCGTCCACTTGGCTGTTGGCTTTGATTCATTGTATTATTTTGCTGTCCCTGAATTAAAATTCTTCGAAACTCTTGGTAACTTCCCCTATTTTGGTCAAAAGTACTATTTCTGTTATTCGATTGGAACCTATAATTTTGTGGAACCATTCTTTGGGGTTGATTGGGGTGTGGTTGAATTGAAAGAGCTGGGCCAGGATTAAATTGTTGGGTGTTGTACAAATTAGTGTAAGGGTAGGGGTTACGTGTATAATTTGTTTGTTGATGCTTTTCAATTTTATTAACATTGATGTTATAATGTTTTAAATTTTCATTTTCTTCGTATAGCCCTTCTTGCTGAGCCGCTTGTTTCAGTTTAAGTACTGTTGAAATATCGCTTCTTGCTAATGTCATACAAATTCTGTCAGGTAATTTTCGTTGTATTAGGTTCTTTGTAGTCCTAAACATTGCTTCTGTGTACAATATTAATTCATTTGGATTTCCCTCAAGTTCTAATTTGTTGCTTATAACTAACTGCTTAAGCTCGATCTCATTACAAACTTTTCCTAGATTACCTTGAAAATTAGAATTGTATAATCGCCTTAATAGTTCCTCCACAGGGGTTTGCGTTTTCTACTCGTCGATTAGGGCTGCTCTAAGATCTGGCCAGTTGTTGACATGTAGAACTTGCAGAATTCTCTGGGCATCACCGTTGATTTGAAGTTCAATTGCTCCAAGTATAACGCTTGTCTGTCGATCATTGGTTGTAGGATACAGACGCAAAAGGTAGTTAACTCTTCTGACAAAGGTTCCTAGGGCAGATGGATCTGCTTCAAACGTTGGAATATTCCGGATCTGGGACAAAAGCTGAGTTTGGTTGCTCCGTCAATAGATCGGGTGCCACACCAATTTGTGGTTGCCCTTGAGCTGGTGGTTGTTGGTCCATTTTGTTGTGTTTAATTAAATTCCACTCAACTTTATTACTGACCGAATTGAATTTATTCAGTAGTCGATTTAAATTTAATTTATTATATTTTTTCATTGCCTTTAATTTGCACTTAGGTTCTTTTGCGGATCTCTTAGTTGCACTTCCGAGCTAGTCGAATAAATTGCTTAGTTGTGGGCAATTCCACGCGCTGATCTGGATATCCTAGTAGTTTAGAAATATCCTTTTAATTGATCAGTAAGATTTCGACTTTTTATTTCGCAAGGATATTTTTTAAAGAGATCCTACCGACTGCGCCATTTACAAGATTCGTTCTTCGCCCGAATAAAAAATCAGGAGATTTTTTATATTTGTTGGTTATTCTTTATTAGATTGTTGGAAAAAGACTAATTGTATGTTACAGAATTGGTTAGAATGAAACCTCGGTTTGCGTCTTAGAATTTACTGTTAGTGCATTAGGTGACGCAATCGCACGTGGATGATGCCATCGCGACTTCTTTGTTTATGCTTACATAATTCGGTCTTATTAGATTTTGCGATCTTATTGGATTTTTACGTTTAAGGAATTACGTCATTGTTGACGTTCGGACTTAATCAATTTTCTTTGTTTACTTGCATTGCGGGATCTCGAGCTTCTGTATCGTTTTTAATCAAAGCCGAAATTGGCGATTCTGTTTATTTGTCAACGGTTTCGTTCTTTGAACTGGTACCCGTTGAGAAATCGCAGTGCAGACACGTCACTATATATATATTTACAATATTTTGTAATAATATAAATGACTGTTTGTTCTTATAAGCAATACCCATCTACAATATTTTGATTATTGAAATCGGACCAGTCCTTAGGAAGATATAGCCAAACAATAATTAATATTTTGGAATTCAAGCGAGATTGCCCACCACATGCAGCATATTAGCTATTTGCACTAATAGGTGGTAGGGCAGGTCGCGCTATAGAAGAAGAAGATAGGTGGCGCTATAGGCGAGATGTGTTAGTGAAAAAAAGCAGAGTTGCTTTAAGCATTTATCCATCCCTCTCGCACACCCGTTAGCTGAGTAACAGGTATCTAATAGTCGAGGCGATCGACTAAAGCGTATTCTCTTGTTATAACCGTTACTCGTAGAGTAAAAGGGTATACTAGATTCGTCGGAAAGTATGTAACAGGCAGAAGAAAGCGTTTCCGACCCCATAAAGTATATATATTCTTGATCAGGGTCACTAGCCGAGTTGATCTAGCCATGTCCATGTCCGTCTGTCCGTCTGTCTGTCCGGATGAACGCTGAGATCTCGGAAACTATGAGAGCTAGGCTATTGAGATTTGGCGTGCAGATTCCTGAGCTTCTTACGCAGCGCAAGTTTGTTTCAGTAGAGTGCCACGCCCACTCTAACGCCCACAAACCGCCCAAGACTGTGGCTCCTACAGTTTTAATGCTAGAATACAAATTTTAGCTGAAACGTATTGTTCTCATCAATACCTATCGATTGACCCAAATTTTCATGCTAGATAAAAAATTGTAACTGAAATGTATTGGTCTCGTCAATACCTATCGATTGATCCGAAAAAAAATTTGCCACGCCCACTCTAACGCCCACATCGCTTAAATCTGTCTGCCGCCGGTAGGTGGCGCATTTCAATCTCGCTTTGCTGCTTGCATATCTCCATTTTCCTTTGGTCCCTTCAGCTGAGTAACGGGTATCTGATAGTCGAGGTACTCGACTATAGCGTTCTTCCTTGTTTTTAATTTAAGTCTTAGAAAATGTGAGCCCCTAAGCTTTGGGCAGGCTGTGAGCGTTCGAGTGACCGTGGAATTACTCGTGCGCTGTGCAAGAATCTCTAGCATCTACATGCTTTTGATGTTTTATACACTCAGAGAAAATAATGAATTATTTCGTGTTTAAATCAAGTATTTTTAGTGTTAAAACTTCGCCAATCTCGAGAATCTAGAAACAGGTAGAAGGAAGCGTTACCGACACCATAAAGTATATATATTCTTGATCAGGACCCTAGCCGAGTCGGCTGTCCGTCTATCCGTCTGTCCGTCCGTTCGTCTGTCCGAATGAACGCTGAGATCACGAAACTATAAGTGCTAGAATGTTTGGATTTGGCATGTAGATTCTTGAGCTTCCTGCGCAACGCAAGTTTATTCCAGCAGGTAGCCACGCCCATTCAACGCCCACAGTCGTCCATAACGCTAAAACCCGTCTAGTGCCCACATTTGTTAACATTTTGTTAAAATTTAAATGAGTTTTGTTTTTTAGTCTTAACACCCATCTACATGCCAACAAATTATTGAAATTGGAATATACCAAGTAACACACCACTTGTAGCAACTCAGCTGTTTTTACTATTACGCCACCAAACCTCTTAAGGCGCTATGGGCTATCTGGTGTTTTTGGCTAGGTGGCGCTCTCTTTAGCTGAGTGGCGGGTATTTGAAAGTCGATTATAGCCTTCTCTTGTTTATATTAAATTTACCATCTACAATCCCAGGAGCACCGTTTAGTATTTGCAGTTTAATTTTCTAATTTATGGATTTCACAGATTCCCGCCGGTGAATACCAATTTTTAGCAAGTTGGCTGCCAACTCCATACCATTCAGACACTGGTTTATAACCTTATAGAACTGAATTTCAAGGTAACTGTAATGCACAATATATTTCCGTCTCTTTCCTTCTAGTCAATGTTAATAAATTTCAAAAACTGGCTTTGGAGTTCATTTTATTCTTATAATTAAATTAGGAAAAATTATTAAGCCAACAGAGATAATAATGTTTTGTGATAATATCCCATGAATAATACATAATTCGTATTAGCTTATTTTCAAAATTATTTATTTCAGAAAATTATTAATTAATCGCATTCAAATCATTTTCATAACACATTTTACAATTTTTTAGATTTTTCCGTAGAGTTTCCCAATTATTAATATTAAATGATATTGCATCATATCTATTTTTAAGATTAAATATTAAGCTAGTATCGTCCTGACGAGACATACCGCTGACCAGCTCACATTGGTCCCTTATTCGAAAAAATGATCTCCCTAACTCCCAGTAGAGGTCGTGACAGCGGATTATTTTCGATTTGGGGTGCTCAATAATCCCATAAAATGATAAAAGTTTAACAACCTACTGTTAGGAAAAGATCAGAAATATAACGAAAATAAATTAGAGGACGCCATTAAAGAGGGAGGTCAGAACCAGCTTAAAAATTGTGCACATTGCTTAGAAAGGAAAAGCGAAAATCATAAGAAATGTACAGTGTAGGTAGCTGGGGCAGCCATTGGAAAAGTCAAATCTTTTACAGTGGTGGGTGTGGCTAGGGGTTGAAGCATGCAATAAAGTTGAAGCATGGATAAAAGGATATTAGTTAGAGAAGGATGGAAATATCTTAAATATAAACTACAAGTGCCCATCTATGTTGCGGAGGAGGGTCAGGGTTGACATACCATCTTATTAAATATGAGTAACATATATTTCACCGGCGGGGAATTAGAGGGATCCAAAAGATCAATTTTAATGCATTTACTTTATGAGAAAAGACTAATACTGTTTTTGGTAAATTGAATAGGCACGTTGAAACTCATTACTCAATTAGTTAGAGACTATCAAACAACTAGTCTTATAAAGCATTTTGATGGAAAATCAAAGTATTGAATTAATATATATATTTTTAATTAACCAAATAGAAGCAATTTTTTTTTTGTCAAGGGATAATATTCCATTAATATTTTCCATTACCTTGACCTTTGCGCCTGCGTCGAGACATTTTAGCAATCCATTGTAATATCACTATTTGTATTGTTGGTTAAAGTTATAAATGGTTCGCAAATAAAAAAAATACTTTCCCAATTATATTTTTTATGACTTTTTTTATGAAGGTATCATATTCCATGAATTTTTTTCATTACATTGACCTTTGCGCCAGCGTCGAGGCATTTTAGCAATCCTTTACACCTCCACGTTTCGTATTGTAGGTAACCAACTTGACTCTGGGATTATGGCACGGTTAGCATTAGTTGGTTTGCTTAATGGGACTTTAATTATCGGTGACAAATTTATAAGTGAAAGTCACAGACATTTTTGGACAAAGGCTACAATTGGTCATTAAGGTGTGGGTACACACATTTCTTATGGTGATAGAACATGGGATAATCAAAGTGTTTTTGTTTTTTAGTGTATTATGCCGGAGTGCTTTCAACTACTTTCCCAAATATAGGTAGTTTCAAATCGATTTTTGACATTAATATTTTAGTTTCTTTCTAGACGTTTTATTGTAGCTAATAACTGTAGTTATGGATATAAGTTTATTATAGGACCCTGGAAACAATTGATACCTACAAAAGAGAAAAGAATAAGACAGAAGGAAATGTTTTATTTTTACAATACACTAGTTAAAGTGTATGATATTATTATATCTTCTTAATATCTGTTAACATGAATCGAAATTGTTTATCAAAACAGCTTTTAAACAGCTTGTAGACAGCTCGTGAACAACTAATGGAGTTCTTTTGATTTCTTAATTAGTTTTACAATCACAGGATACATCTTTTCCCAACTTAATCGGATATGTTACTCTAAGATATCAATCTACAGATATTTTGGTTGTGCGATCTTTCTCACGTACACAGCAAATAGATTACAAATCAGAGTGTAAGTTTTACTTTACACCGAAAGTTGTCTAGAGGTCAAGAATTTTAGATCATTCTTTACAAGAGACTATAACAGCTCGTAGAAGTTGATAACAGTTAGTAATCAGCTAATAACAAATAGTAAACAACAATTAAACAGATACTAAACAGCTAGTAACCAGCTAAAAACATCTAGAAAACAACAAGTATACATCTACTAAACATATAGTAACCAGCTAATAGCATCTAGTAAACAACTAGTAGACATCTACTAAAAAGCTAGTAAGCAGCTGATAACAGCTGGTAGACATCTACTAAACAGATAGTAACCATCTAATAATAGCTCATAACAGTTAATAACAGCTAGTAATAAAAGTCCAAGCAGCTCAACCCCCATCATGAATCAAGAAAACCAGATGAGTATTGTAATTAAAGAGTTTTTTGAACTTATTCAAAGCCTTAGACAATGATGCCTTACTCATAAAAATAGTGTACAAATAGAATAGAACTAGAAAACTAGAACTAGAAAAAAAGTTGGCAACTAGAAACAGATATTACCAGGTCCTAACACCTCTATTATAAACTTGAATCAGAAATTTAACTAAAAGCCGCTCCTATGTTAGGCAATGATGCCTTCGAAACATGTTATTATGTTAATGTGAGATGAACAAAAGAATGCTTTAAAAATAGTCCAACATCTGAGAACCATTAAATTTTGAAGATTATTTTACATCTATCTATGGGAACCAAGCGAAAATCTGCGTTTGAAATGAAGGTTAATAACCGATATATTTCTTACAGAGGGTGGAGTCAGAATATTAGTTATATACAAATATATATAATACATATTTAATTATGAATATAATGAAATATGTTCACAATAATAAAATGACTAAAAAATTATTAAATGATCTTACAAAATATGTTTCTGACTGTAATTAAAACTACAGGTACGAAAATAGGAAAAGTATTTTATTCAATGAGGTACGTTGGCTACTTGCGAGTTGTTTCACGGTCGTAATTTCATCCCTTATCAATGGTCTTGAGGTCAATGATCTTATCAGTGGTCCTGCGTCTTGGGCATCAGACTTTTATGACGCTCAGGTAATGATTCAAGGGAAGTCGGTTTTTTGTAAGTGAGGCTTATGATCGGGGTAGGTCTTGTGTGCGTCCCTAATATTGTTGACATGTTTATGGATCACCTGCGGAAAGAAGAGAATCTTTCTCATTTTTATAGTTATTTTTTTTGGAATGGAGTAGCTAAGACTTCTGAGAAACATTAACTTGTGTGATTTGATCATTCTTCATAAGAGACTATAATAACTCATAACACTTGTTAACAGTTAGTTACCATCTAAAAAACTAGGTACTTTACAGGTACTATACAGATAGTAACCATCCAAAACTAAGTTCTTTTCAGGTACTATATAGATAGTTACCATCCAAAACCAAGACTAACAGATAGTAACCATAAAAATAATTATAGGTAAGACTACCACCCTAAAAAATTGTATATTTCTTGATAATCTTCAAAGTCAAAATCTATTATACTCTGGTTGAAGGAGTGGTGACGAAATTTCAACGTGACCAAACTTCAACTTTTTTGTACTTTTTTGGGATTTGCTGATGATTATAAAAAAGTTTTGTTAAATTGTAAACACGAAATAGTGTTGCTGCTAACTAAGAATCTTGGCGGTGTGAGAAATGACCAAGCTTTGAAACTGGAAATGACGGATATAACCTGGAAAATTGCCCATGTAACTCCGAGCGATTTTTTAAAAATTAAGATGTACGATATTACTAAAAGTGGTGTAAACCTTCCAATCGCATTCCGGAGTTGGTATTCATATGTTAACCCCAAATTAGGGTATGGGAGTCAACACAGCTGGAATGTGAAATTGTCGGCTAACCGCGAAAAACCAAGATTTGTAATAATTGAATTTACACTAAATGGAGAACTCATCACAAATAATTTATCAAACTTGAAGGTCCACTTAAATTCTGAGTCATATCCATATGATAATCTGAATGTTGATTTTAGTAAGAATCAGTATGCTCACCCATATGAAATGTATACAAGATTTCAATCTAGTTACGTTTATCGTGGATCACAACCATTTTTGACCACAAAATGAATTTAACGAGTTGGTTAAAATTAGGAAAAGGTTGAAAGATAGTGTTTCGATTGATGTTCAAAGTTTCTTTGATAAAAATTAATTTTATTCTAAAGGAAATTGGAATTGGATTCGAAAAAGATCCAAAATTGAATAATTGTTTTTAAAAAGAACCACCATATGATTTTACTTTCCTAAGTACAAAATTTCAAAAGACTGCAATTTGGCTAGCCAATACAAATCACAACATTTTTTGGAACGATGGAGAAAACAGTTTTCCGTAAACTCGAAAGTATCTATGGACAATTTCTTTACCCTCTTGCCTGCAATACCAAACAGAAGAAAAACAAGGAAGAACGCTATAGTCGAGTACCCCGACTATCAGATACCCCTTACTCGGCTCAAGGCACCAAAGGGAAATGGGGATATACAAGCAGCAAAGCAATATTGAAATGCGCCACCTACCGGCGGTAGACAGATTTAAGCGTTATGGGCGTTAGGGCGTGGCAAATTTTTTTTTGGATCAATCGATAGGTATTGACGAGACCAATACATTTCAGTTAAAATTTTGTATCTAGCGTGAAAATTGTAGGCGCCACAGGCTTGGGCGGTTTGTGGGCGTTAGAGTGGACGTGGCATATTCGCGTAACAAACTTGCTGCGCACAAGGCTACGGAATTTAAATTTGAGATCCCAATTCTCTATCTTTGATAGTTTCCGAGATATCCACGTTCATATTTACGATTTTTTTAAGTTTGTGGGCGGTTTGTGGGCGTTAAAGTGGGCGTGGCAAACTTTTTTTGGGTCGATCGATAGGTACAATACATTTCAGTTATAATTTTTATTCTAGCATCAAAACTGTAGGAGCCACAGTTTTGGGCGGTTTGTGGGCGTTAGATACGGCGTGGCACTCTACTGAAACAAACTTGCGCTGCGTAAGAAGCTCAGGAATCTGCACGCCAAATCTCAATAGCCTAGCTCCTAAAGTTTCCGAGATCTCAGCGTTCATCCGGACAGACTGACAGGCGGACATGGCTAGATGGACTCGGCTAGTGATCCTGATCAAGAATATATATACTTTATGGGGTCGGAAACGCTTCTTTCTGCCTGTTACATACCTTCCGACGAATCTAGTATACCCTTTTTGCTCTACGAGTAACGGGTATAATAATCTATACATAAAAGCGACCAAAAATTTTAGCTTTCGAGAAGCTTGCATAATCTTTAAATAACAAAGCATGACAACCAACACAACGCTGACCTACTCAGCCGTCGCAAACCCGGACCGAATTAGTTGACCAGACCGAACCAGGCGACAATGAGACCTTATTGACCTCAAGATTCAAGTCAATCGAATCTATCACACTCCAAACAGCGCAACATACTTTTACGTTAAAATGGATGATCCCGACTCTTAGTTAAACATTCTTTTTAACATTCCTATATAAAAATACATAGCATCAAAAAGAAGCAAGAATATAACCTATAAAATCCTACAATGTCAATTGTAATAATACAATGGAATATCCATATCCATACAACGAACTAACATACCTTATAAAAGACCACGCACCCGATGTTACATTTTTGGAGGAAACACATCTAACATACAATTTCAAGAATTTCATTTGCCTCAAGTTGTTTGAATAACCGGTATATCCTTTTATACCGGTATATACTTTTATATCCTTTTTTACCGGTTATTCAACAACTTCCCGCAAAACACCTTCGATCGCGCGGGGACTCATTCCGTATTTTGTCGACTCGACCTTTAACAACCAAAAAATATGAAATGTTACCTTCCTAAAAAATTTCGGTATAACCTTTGACTCGAAACTTCTTTTCATCAACATAGTAAAATTCTTAGACAACAGCATGACTTAATAGACTTGTATACACACTAAGACTCTTATAGACATTAAGCGCACTCTAATGCTCTCGATAAGACTATGGTCTGCCAATCTTCGGTTGCACCATGGGAAATAGTACCACATTTTTTCGGTATAAACCCATTTTTTAAAGGTCGATACAAATTTGTTTTTTTATTAGAGCGTATTAGGATAACATCAATCTCTAATTTTACTAACAAAGTTATCAGCCGCGAACGAGGCGGCAGCGCCGGTAAATCGCATTTTATTCTTAATATAATTTAAATTGTGAAAAAAAGAAAAACTAAACAGAGCACTGCAGTTTTTGAAATACCATCCAATCAGAGGGGCTTGTAAATTGTGTTTGTGACCTTGATATTGTATTTATTGATTGTGGTGCTCGTATATTTTTGAGTAAGTTCTAACCTTCTAAGAACATTATTTTTAAGTTAATTTTAATTAATTCTTAAGTTAAATTTTTAAATAGAGCTTCAAAGTGTTTCCAGCTGCTTTCACCTCTGAAATCTTTTTTATCTTGTAGAGTATTTAATTTTCATTAAGCTCAGTTAGTTAAAAGGGCATGTTCAAGAAGAACACTAATTGTCATAAATTTAAGGTTTAATGAACTCTGTTCATGTTAATGTATAAATCGATCTAGAGTCTTAAATAACGACCTGTAACTTAAAACCTACAGGGGTGCAGTGCCGAACAATTGTTATCTTAAGTAAAGGGCACTTGAGCCTGACCATAAATATAGTTCTCACACTGCACAAAGGGTGGCTTAGCGGGAGTCCGTTGATAAGGCTCCCGAAAAATAAAAGTCAGTTTTTATACAGAACTCAAACGTGAAGGTTGTTTTTCCTTACTACAGGATTATCCTTTCATTTTGGTCATTCGAGCCTTTTTAATTCCTTGCGGAACAATTGGTTAGACCTCTCATTGTCTTCCCCCACCAGTGGTAAGAGACTCAGAGAATTTCTGCACCTTAAAAATTCTGCTAAGTGCTAGACACTTGCAGCTAAAGGTAGCAATAAGTTTACACGATTGTTTTCCCCCACCAGTGCACACTGGGCCAGAAAGTGAATTTTTTGGCCAAAAATCTGTAATTTCTTTCCTGGGCAAAGCAATATTGAAATGCGCCACCTACCGGCGGTAGACAGATTTAAGCGCTATGGGCGTTAGGGCGTGGCAAATTTTTTTTTGGATCAATCGATAGGTATTGACGAGACCAATACATTTCAGTTAAAATTTTGTATCTAGCGTGAAAATTGTAGGCGCCACAGGCTTGGGCGGTTTGTGGGCGTTAGAGTGGGCGTGGCATATTCGCGTAACAAACTTGCTGCGCACAAGGCTACAGAATTCAAATTTGAGATCCCAATTCTCTATCTTTGATAGTTTCCGAGATATCCACGTTCATACTTACGATTTTTTGAAGTTTGTCTGCGTTAAAGTGGGCGTGGCAAACTTTTTTTTGGGTCGATCGATAGGTACAATACATTTCAGTTATAATTTTTATTCTAGCATCAAAACTGTAGGAGCCACAGTTTTGGGCGGTTTGTGGGCGTTAGAAACGGCGTGGCACTCTACTGAAACAAACTTGCGCTGCGTAAGAAGCTCAGGAATCTGCACGCCAAATCTCAATAGCCTAGCTACTAAAGTTTCCGAGATCTCAGCGTTCATCCGGACAGACTGACAGGCGGACATGGCTAGATGCACTCGGCTAGTGATCCTGATCAAGAATATATTTACTTTATGGGGTCGGAAACGCTTCTTTCTGCCTGTTACATACTTTCCGACGAATCTAGTATACCCTTTTTGCTCTACGAGTAACGGGTATAATAATCTATACATAAAAGCGACCAAAAATTTTAGCTTTCGAGAAGCTTGCATAATCTTTAAATAACAAAACATGACAACCAACACAACGCTGACCTACTCAGCCGTCGCAAACCCGGACCGAATTAGTTGACCAGACCGAACCAGGCGACAATGAGACCTTATTGACCTCAAGATTCAAGTCAATCGAATCTATCACACTCCAAACAGCGCAACATACTTTTACGTTAAAATGGATGATCCCGACTCTTAGTTAAACATTCTTTTTAACATTCCTATATAAAAATACATAGCATCAAAAATAAGCAAGAATATAACCTATAAAATCCTACAATGTCAATTGTAATAATACAATGGAATATCCATATCCATACAACGAACTTACCTTATAAAAGACCACGCACCCGATGTTACATTTTTGGAGGAAACACATCTAACATACAATTTCAAGAATTTCATTTGCCTCAAGTTGTTTGAATAACCGGTATATCCTTTTATACCGGTATATACTTTTATATCCTTTTTTACCGGTTATTCAACAACTTCCCGCAAAACACCTTCGATCGCGCGGGGACTCATTCCGTATTTTGTCGACTCGACCTTTAACAACCAAAAAATATGAAATGTTACCTTCCTAAAAAATTTCGGTATAACCTTTGACTCGAAACTTCTTTTCATCAACATAGTAAAATTCTTAGACAACAGCATGACTTAATAGACTTGTATACACACTAAGACTCTTATAGACATTAAGCGCACTCTAATGCTCTCGATAAGACTATGGTCTGCCAATCTTCGGTTGCACCATGGGAAATAGTACCACATTTTTTCGGTATAAACCCATTTTTTAAAGGTCGATACAAATTTGTTTTTTTATTAGAGCGTATTAGGATAACATCAATCTCTAATTTTACTAACAAAGTTATCAGCCGTGAACGAGGCGGCAGCGCCGGTAAATCGCATTTTATTCTTAATATAATTTAAATTGTGAAAAAAAGAAAAACTAAACAGAGCACTGCAGTTTTTGAAATACCATCCAATCAGAGGGGCTTGTAAATTGTGTTTGTGACCTTGATATTGTATTTATTGATTGTGGTGCTCGTATATTTTTGAGTAAGTTCTAACCTTCTAAGAACATTATTTTTAAGTTAATTTTTATTAATTCTTAAATTAAATTTTTAAATAGAGCTTCAAAGTGTTTCCAGCTGCTTTCACCTCTGAAATCTTTTTTATCTTGTAGAGTATTTAATTTTCATTAAGCTCAGTTAGTTAAAAGGGCATGTTCAAGAAGAACACTAATTGTCATAAATTTAAGGTTTAATGAACTCTGTTCATGTTAATGTATAAATCGATCTAGAGTCTTAAATAACGACCTGTAACTTAAAACCTACAGGGGTGCAGTGCCGAACAATTGTTATCTTAAGTAAAGGGCACTTGAGCCTGACCATAAATATAGTTCTCACACTGCACAAAGGGTGGCTTAGCGGGAGTCCGTTGATAAGGCTCCCGAAAAATAAAAGTCAGTTTTTATACAGAACTCAAACGTGAAGGTTGTTTTTCCTTACTACAGGATTATCCTTTCATTTTGGTCATTCGAGCCTTTTTAATTCCTTGCGGAACAATTGGTTAGACCTCTCATTGTCTTCCCCCACCAGTGGTAAGAGACTCAGAGAATTTCTGCACCTTAAAAATTCTGCTAAGTGCTAGACACTTGCAGCTAAAGGTAGCAATAAGTTTACACGATTGTTTTCCCCCACCAGTGCACACTGGGCCAGAAAGTGAATTTTTTGGCCAAAAATCTGTAATTTCTTTCCTGGGCAAAGCAATATTGAAATGCGCCACCTACCGGCGGTAGACAGATTTAAGCGCTATGGGCGTTAGGGCGTGGCAAATTTTTTTTTTTGGATCAATCGATAGGTATTGACGAGACCAATACATTTCAGTTAAAATTTTGTATCTAGCGCGAAAATTGTAGGCGCCACAGGCTTGGGCGGTTTGTGGGCGTTAGAGTGGGCGTGGCATATTCGCGTAACAAACTTGCTGCGCACAAGGCTACAGAATTTAAATTTGAGATCCCAATTCTCTATCTTTGATAGTTTCCGAGATATCCACGTTCATACTTAAGATTTTTTGAAGTTTGTGGGCGTTAAAGTGGGCGTGGCAAACTTTTTTTTGGGTCGATCGATAGGTACAATACATTTCAGTTATAATTTTTATTCTAGCATCAAAACTGTAGGAGCCACAGTTTTGGGCGGTTTGTGGGCGTTAGAAACGGCGTGGCACTCTACTGAAACAAACTTGCGCTGCGTAAGAAGCTCAGGAATCTGCACGCCAAATCTCAATAGCCTAGCTACTAAAGTTTCCGAGATCTCAGCGTTCATCCGGACAGACTGACAGGCGGACATGGCTAGATGCACTCGGCTAGTGATCCTGATCAAGAATATATTTACTTTATGGGGTCGGAAACGCTTCTTTCTGCCTGTTACATACTTTCCGACGAATCTAGTATACCCTTTTTGCTCTACGAGTAACGGGTATAATAATCTATACATAAAAGCGACCAAAAATTTTAGCTTTCGAGAAGCTTGCATAATCTTTAAATAACAAAACATGACAACCAACACAACGCTGACCTACTCAGCCGTCGCAAACCCGGACCGAATTAGTTGACCAGACCGAACCAGGCGACAATGAGACCTTATTGACCTCAAGATTCAAGTCAATCGAATCTATCACACTCCAAACAGCGCAACATACTTTTACGTTAAAATGGATGATCCCGACTCTTAGTTAAACATTCTTTTTAACATTCCTATATAAAAATACATAGCATCAAAAATAAGCAAGAATATAACCTATAATATCCTACAATGTCAATTGTAATAATACAATGGAATATCCATATCCATACAACGAACTTACCTTATAAAAGACCACGCACCCGATGTTACATTTTTGGAGGAAACACATCTAACATACAATTTCAAGAATTTCATTTGCCTCAAGTTGTTTGAATAACCGGTATATCCTTTTATACCGGTATATACTTTTATATCCTTTTTTACCGGTTATTCAACAACTTCCCGCAAAACACCTTCGATCGCGCGGGGACTCATTCCGTATTTTGTCGACTCGACCTTTAACAACCAAAAAATATGAAATGTTACCTTCCTAAAAAATTTCGGTATAACCTTTGACTCGAAACTTCTTTTCATCAACATAGTAAAATTCTTAGACAACAGCATGACTTAATAGACTTGTATACACACTAAGACTCTTATAGACATTAAGCGCACTCTAATGCTCTCGATAAGACTATGGTCTGCCAATCTTCGGTTGCACCATGGGAAATAGTACCACATTTTTTCGGTATAAACCCATTTTTTAAAGGTCGATACAAATTTGTTTTTTTATTAGAGCGTATTAGGATAACATCAATCTCTAATTTTACTAACAAAGTTATCAGCCGTGAACGAGGCGGCAGCGCCGGTAAATCGCATTTTATTCTTAATATAATTTAAATTGTGAAAAAAAGAAAAACTAAACAGAGCACTGCAGTTTTTGAAATACCATCCAATCAGAGGGGCTTGTAAATTGTGTTTGTGACCTTGATATTGTATTTATTGATTGTGGTGCTCGTATATTTTTGAGTAAGTTCTAACCTTCTAAGAACATTATTTTTAAGTTAATTTTAATTAATTCTTAAGTTAAATTTTTAAATAGAGCTTCAAAGTGTTTCCAGCTGCTTTCAACTCTGAAATCTTTTTTATCTTGTAGAGTATTTAATTTTCATTAAGCTCAGTTAGTTAAAAGGGCATGTTCAAGAAGAACACTAATTGTCATAAATTTAAGGTTTAATGAACTCTGTTCATGTTAATATATAAATCTATCTAGAGTCTTAAATAACGACCTGTAACTTAAAACCTACAGGGGTGCAGTGCCGAACAATTGTTATCTTAAGTAAAGGGCACTTGAGCCTGACCATAAATATAGTTCTCACACTGCACAAAGGGTGGCTTAGCGGGAGTCCGTTGATAAGGCTCCCGAAAAATAAAAGTCAGTTTTTATACAGAACTCAAACGTGAAGGTTGTTTTTCCTTACTACAGGATTACCCTTTCATTTTGGTCATTCGAGCCTTTTTAATTCCTTGCGGAACAATTGGTTAGACCTCTCGTTGTCTGCCCCCACCAGTGGTAAGAGACTCAGAGATTTTCTGCACCTTAAAAATTCTGCTAAGTGCTAGACACTTGCAGCTAAAGGTAGCAATAAGTTTACACGATTGTTTTCCCCCACCAGTGCACACTGGGCCAGAAAGTGAATTTTTTGGCCAAAAATCTGTAATTTCTTTCCTGGGATAGTTAGAAGGATGCAGTTTTTTGCGTTTGTCTCCTAAAAGATTGAACTTTTCGACGAACTAAAAGTTAAATTTATTGGAATTTTATATGGTATAGATAATCCAAGCCAAAATCGGACAATTTTACGTACTTTTCTGTTTTTTATTTTTAAAAAAATAACTAGAAGACCCACCCAATCCATTTTCATACACGATTAAGTATGAGAGAAAACAAATTAAAAAAAAATAGCTCCACTATAAAATACTATGTCGTTTAGGATTTATGAACCGTTAAAAATAGCTACTTTCTGAGACTCCCACTTCAACGTTTATTTAATAATCGACCTAACAAAATTTTATATATTTTTTTCTTGTTATCTCTTTAGATTCTTATAGTCAAATTATTAGAAAAAAATTTTTTGTAAAATATTGTTTTTTAATTTGTTTAATGTTAATTTGACATATTCTGAACTCATCACAAAAGTATGCTTATTTATTTATTTAGTTAATATCATAGTAATGTTAACAAACTAATACTAACATAGGGGGTGTAGTGCTAGCTACGAGGCCTTCGACTACGTATTTATGTAAGCTACATTTATATTTGTATAATATATCTTAGTTCTCATCCGAAGGAAGTGCAAGAAATGCAGCACACCTTTAAGCATACTTAAGTCCTCCCTTATGAATGACAGAAATTGTGAACATTTTTTAGAGACGAGCCAAAAAAGTTGATATTTCTCTTTTCGAAATATCGATATTTCTTTCGATTGTTTGGTTTAATAATAAAAGAAGCGGGAATGAATGAAAAAAGTAGATTTTAGATGTTAGGAAAACTAAAATCAAATATTGGCGCGCAAAACGTACATTAAGGCCTAAAAAAGACAAAACACGGCATACTTTTGGGCATTCTTAGTAAGGCTCATGAAAATGGTTCGACTTAATAATAAGCCTTACATTAAAACTAAAACAAGGAAGAACGCTATAGTCGAGTACCTCGACTATCAGATACCCGTTACTCAGGTAAAGGGACCAAAGGGAAATGAAGATATGCAAGCAGCAAAGCGAGATTGAAATGCGCCATCTATCGGCGGTAGGCAGATTTCAGCGTTATGGGCGTTAGAGTGGGAGTGGCAAATTTTGGGTCAATCGATAGGTATTGACGATACCAATACAGTTCAGTTAAAATTTTTTATCTAGCATGAAAATTGTGGGCGCCACAGGCTTGGGCGGTTTGTGGGCGTTAGAGTGGGCGTTGCATATTTGCGTAACGAACTTGCGCTGCGCACAAGGCTACGGAATCTAAATCTGAGATCTTAATTCTCGATCCTTGATAGTTTCCGAGATATCCACGTTCATACTTACGATTTTTTGAAGTTTGTGGGCGGTTTGTGGGCGTAAAAGTGGGCGTGGCAAACTTTTTTTTATCAATCGATAGGTATTGATGGGAACAATACATTTCAGTTAACATTTTTATTCTTGCATCATAACTGTAGGAGCCACAGTTTTGGGCGGTTTGTGGGCGTTAGAGTGGGCGTGGCACTCTACTGAAATAAACTTGCGCTGCGTAAGAAGCTCAGGAATCTGCACGCCAAATCTCAATAGCCTAGCTCTTATAGTTTCCGAGATCTCAGCGTTCATCCGGACAGACAGACGGACAGACGGACATGGCTAGATCGACTCGTCTAGTGATCCTGATCAAGAATATATATACTTTATGGGGTCGGAAACGCTTTCTTCTGCCTGTTACATACTTTCAGACGAATATAGTACTACGAGTAACGGGTATAATTACTGAAAACTAAGGCAAAACCGCATCGAGTCGGCGATGAGCGGTATTAGTAAATTGATCAAAGAATTTATTTTCGATGTAATGACTCCATTTAGGGATGGCACTCAAAATTAAGATGTACGATATTATTATTCCAATCGCATTCCGGAGTTGGTATTCATATGTTAACCCCAAATTGGGGTGTGGGAGTCAACACAGCTGGAATGTGAAATTGGCGGCTAACCGCGAAAAACCAAGATTTGTAATAATTGAATTTACACTAAATGGAGAACTCATCACAAATAATTTATCAAACTTGAAGGTCCACTTAAATTCTGAGTCATATCCATATGATAATCTGAATGTTGATTTAAGTAAGAATCAGTATGCTCACCCATATGAAATGTATACAAGATTTCAATCGAGTTACGTTTATCGTGGATCACAATTTTTGACCACAAATGAATTTAAATTAAAGGCCCTTATTATTGTGGTTGATCTTTCATATCAAAACGAATCAGTGAAATCTGGTCCTATTGATGTGAGAATTTCAATAGAACTGAGGACACCATTTAGTTGAATATAACCCATTAAACGGACTAGTACAACGAGTTGGTTAAAATTAGGAAAAGGTTGAAAGATACTGTTTCGATTGATGTTCAAAGTTTCTTTGATAAAAATATTAATTTTATTCTAATGGAAATTGGAATGGATTCGAAAAAGATCCAAAATTGAATAATTGTTTTTAAAAAGAACCACCATATGATTTTACTTTCCTAAATACAAAATTTCAAAAGACTGCAATTTGGCTAACCAATACACATCACAACATTTTTTGGAACGATGGAGAAAACAGTTTTCCGTAAACTCGAAAGTATCTAAGGACAATTTCTTTACCCTCTTGCCTGCAATACCAAATACAAGAAAAATTAATAATAAAAGAAGCGGGAATGAATGTTAGAAGTAGATTTTAGATGTTAGGCAAACTAAAATCAAATATTGGCGCGCAAAACGTACATTAAAACCTAAAGAAGACAAAATACGGCATACCTTTGGGCATTCTTAGTAAAGCTCATGAAAATGGTTCGACTTAAAATTAAGCTTTCAATTAAAAATAAAATTACTGAAAACTAAGGCAAAACCGCATCGAGTCGGCGATGAGCGGTATTAGTAAATGATTCAAAGAATTTATTTTTGATGTCATGACTCCATTTAGGGATGACACTCAAAAGCACTCGAAAAGCAAAGTACTGCAAAAAAAAGCAGTAAAAATCAACGAAAAAGAAAAGAGTCTTTTTTGTTTTTAAGCACCTTTAAGATTCTATTATCTAACAGCTAAAGGTCAATTATACAGTATCACAAACGCCATCGACATCAAGCATCGCTGACATCTACAAGCGTCCAAATTCAGATAAGTTAGAAATACAAATTATTCCTAATTTGCTTTACTTACATAAAGAAATAAAAATATATATAAGTTAAGAAAATATTGTCCGACAAGACCATTGAGCTCTTGGAGAAGCAGTCCGAGTTAACTCAGTAAATCGTAGTTTTAGATTCAAAAGTGCATTTAACTCAAAAGGAGTTTCAAAAATCTGTGGACCTACAAAAGGTTTTTATGCATAACCATAGTATTTTGTTAAAGATCGGTGTAGTTGAGCACGAATATTTTACATCAAAACATTATATTGCCATGATGATGATACTTGCTAAACTAAAGATACAGTATGAAAAGGACCCAGTTAGATCTGAGGTTAAAATGGCAGAAATATGCAAAATTAAAACCACTTCGAAGGCTGGTAAGTTGAAGAATGATTTTGAAAACATTGAGGGGTTCTTAAGGAAGTATCTCAAGGAAACCTTTAACAATTTAAATGGTGATATTCTTTCCCTTAAAATTATAAGAAAAAATACAATTGTTTATGGGGAAGACAACAAATATGCCACCCTTATATTTATAATTAATAACGCCCGAATAGGTTATATGAAAATGTATAGCGTTTATTCGGAGCGGCAGACGGACTGTGAATGTGTAAAAAGCTTGGCTCCAAGATCTTCATATAGACATATGCAGGCTTACAAAGTAGTTGCTGAATAGATACGCGACAGCTTTAGTGGTATAAGAAAGAAGGCGACAAAGATAAGCAAAGAGCGCTGCAGGTGCCGTCGTACACCTATGCGCGCATGACTAGGCGCTGGCGATCTGCTCCGAACACACTCCCCCTGTTAGAAGAGGTAAGATTCCAACTATCTCGGAATCGATGGGCAGAACGGCTAGCTTGGCGACGGCTCTCTTGATCAGACTCGTAGCTGTACGGACCATAGCTACTCTGACTTCCCCGCCGGGTATGACTTCCTGGATGCACCCAAGCTGCCATCTCAAGGGTGGAACGTTGTCCTCCTTCAGCAAAACTATGCGTCCAACCTTGATGTTAGACGTTTCGTCGCGCCACTTGCTCCTCTCTTGAAGTAGGGACAAATACTCGCTGCTCCAACCTTTTCCAGAAATGTTGCTGCATCTGGGTAACCCGCTGCCATCTGCTGAGGCGGTCTTCGCGGAGATGAGTAATGCCAGGCTCAGGAAACTTAGTGTAGAAGGAACCCTTCAGGAAATGCGCCGGTGTTAGCACCTCAAGGCTTTCAGCATTTTCTGAAATTGGACAGAGTGGACGGGAGTTAAGGATGGCAGAAATCTCATATGCAAGAGTTCTTAATTCATCGATGGCTAAGATGGATGCACCGACGACTCTGTAGAAGTGAAATTTAGCTGACTTCACAGCGGCCCACTCCTGTGGTATGAAAAGCTGGATTAGGCTGGACTCTATTTGCTGGAAGGCTACCCATGACGTGCTCCCAAGTAACAGGAAACATCGGACGCATTTGTTGATAAATCTGGCGACGAACTTGCGGCCTCCAATCGGCCAGTACCTTTGAGGTAATGCGGCAAGCAGCGCCTGCGATCCTCCATGCAAATATTTATCATGATAATAAACGATGATCGCCTTGGTGACTGGATCATCCTTGGGCAACAGTATCGGATGCCTCGTATCATAGTCCAAGTTTGCGTTCTGAAGCCTTCCACCCACGCGATGTAACCCATCGGAGCCGAGTATAGGCCTAAGCGAAACCAGCTTGCTTTTCTGTGGAAACGGCTTGCCCTGGCTAAGAGATCCATACTCCTTCGCCAAGTTAACCTGTTGGATGCTCCTCAAAAGAAGTACAGTTCCAGAGTTGATCTCTTCCACCGAAAGTCGACCTGTTGAAGGCGCAGATTTGGTTCAGCAATTTGAAATGAATCGATAAATGTATGCAAATACGCCCGGCAACTTATCGAAAGAGTTGAGGAATTTGCAGTTTGATGAACTGTCTATGCAAACGGCCCCAATTAGAGCCACAGAGCGGCGCTCTGGAAGATCCTTTACTGAGTCTAGCAGGGACGGCCAATTTTACGAGCTTTGCAGAAGGAATGGAGGCCCGTTAGCCCAAAGGGAATGTTCCAACAATTCTCTTGGGGTACATCCTCGCGATACGACGTCTGCCGGGTTCTAGTTTGTAGGAACGTGATGCCAAGACATGTCTTTCGTCATCTCCTGAATTTTCGCGATTCTGTTTGATACGAAAACGTTAAACTCCCTCGGAGGTTGCCGAATCCACGCCAATACAATAGACGAGTCCGACCAGCAATGAAAGGTGCAATCGAAATCTATGGCTCCTTGGCGTTTACGATTAGCTCAGCTAATAAAAGCGCTGCGGAAAGTTCTAATCTTGGAATTGTTAAGGCCTTCAATGGAGCTACCCTTGACTTGGCACAGAGCAGAAGGACTTTCGATTCTCCATTGGTCTTCGATCGCAAGTATAGACACGCTCCATAAGCTGACATGCTAGCATCGCAGAATCCATGCAACTCAACGGAAGCCCTTGGTTGCAGTACGAATCGTGGGAATTTTAAGTTCTGTACGACCGATAACTGTGAGGTCAACTCCCCCCATGACGAAACAATGGGCTCTAGCAGTGCATCATCCCAATCCACGTTCGCACTCCATAGAGATTGCAGAAAAATCTTAGATTTTGTGATAATAGGAGTTATTAAACCGAGTGGATCATAGACTTTGGCAATCGTTGACAATGCCACCCGCTTAGTGGGTCGTTGATTGGTTGGCAGTTGAGAAAAATGAAACAGGAGCTGATCAGAAGATGGATCCCAGACTAGTCCCAATGCCTTGGCGACATCCGATCCATCGTGAAATTTGATTAACTGCTCCTTGTCGCATTCCGACTCTCCTTCCACGGCTGCTGACTCATTCGAACACCATTTGCGAATTGGAAAGTGGCCTCGCGACAGTAGTTCCTTTACCTGACGACGAATTTCTCTCACCTCCTCAACTGAGTCCCCACCAGATATTAATTTATCCACATAGAAATCTCTACAAACAATTTTTGCTCCAATAGGAAGTGATTTCTCCTCATCGTAAGAGAGTTGATGCATGGCCCTTATAGCCAAAAAGGCAACTGGCTTGGTTCCATAAGTCACCGTGATCAATTTAAAAACACTCAACTCTTCCGTGGAGCTTTATCTTCAAACGATGCACTGCAAGAAATCATCCGGGTACGAAACACGCACGCAACGGTACATCTTGCAGATATCTCCACAAAGGGCAACTTTAAAAAATCGAAAGCGAAGCAGTATATTGAAGATTTTTTGTTGAATTGTTGGTCCTGCCAGAAGTAAGTCGTTCAGAGAGCTAACAGATGTTGTTTTAGCAGATCCATCAAAAACGACACGAAGCTCGTACTCGTGCTTATGTACGCAATGGTGAGGCAAAAACAATTGTGTTTCTGAAGGTTCCTTAGTTACAAGAGAAAAAATGCTGAGTACTGAGCTTTCAGGGCTGGGTTTCTATCTAGTTTAGCTTCCAAACTCTTAAAACGACGACGAACCAAGCAATAAGAATCACCTCGAGATTCGAATCCGGAATTGTACAAGAGACGAACAGAGTAATGGCCGTTTCCAAGTCTAATGCAATTTTCAGTGAAAAGTTGCTCACATCGCAAGTCTTCCGGCAATAAAGATGGCTTAGACGAAGTGAAGTCCTCAATTTCCCAAAATCGCTTTACTATGGCGGAAAGTGTGTCATCGGAATGATCAGCTGGGTCCTTGATGCTGGCTTGTAAAACCGATTTACGAGTTTCCATGTTCGATGATAACCATCCAACCCAGCGCCGAGTAAAAAGTCAATTCGTTGTGATTGATTGAAATAAGGATCAGCGAGTGAAATGTTTTGCGGTATCCTCCAAGATGTTGCATTTATATTGAAATGGGGTTGATAATCAGTAATACTATCAGTCATAACCGCAAACATGTCAAATGATTTGATTTAGTAGCAGAAGCAATAAGTGTATTTTGGTTATATTTCTGCAAGTTTTTTCCCACCTGCTGGCCTGGTGTTTGAGTTACCAGGGCTTGACAAGTTTTCCGTCATCCTGCACCTCCTTTCGAAAAATGACTCCATAGCATCCCAGGTAGACAGCTCAGTGATTGACAAATCCTCTTCCGATTTTTCCCGCGACCTCTGATCCAGTTTCCGAGTGACGATTTGAATTAAAAGTCCATCCAATTTCTGTTGCGTATTGGCCAGGGTTCGAATTGCTCGCAGATGCGAATTCATGCAATCGCTCAGCTCCCGAAGACCCTTCGAAGATCCCTTCTCGACACCCTTTAAACTGAATATTGCCTGAATTAACCAGCAAATTCATATCCTTTTTAAAATTAGTATTCGAGGGTTCGAGCCACGCCGCCCAAACTCGAACGCAAATATTGTAATTTTTCAATGTCGCTTAGCTCATCATCATTTCCGATGACCGTAGTGAAAGTTGCAAGAAAATCCGGCCACTCAGAGTAGGATCCATGAAAACGAGCAATTTCCAAATTTGGCAACTGAGGCTTCCTAGATCGAAAGAAAAGATCCGCATTATTAGTGATGTCAATAGATTTTGAATTTGCAGCGGTTGAAGCAGGCAATTGTGACTTGCGATGAGCCGCCAAGCCTCGCCTTAGTTTCGCCTTCACATCCATGAAAACCTCAGCAAATTCAATCCGATGGTCGCTCAAGATCTCTGCAAAATCCAGTTTTTCCAACGATGTCTGCGCAGAATCAAATGCCTGGTTTAAGGAATTGATCCATTCCATTCGCGCCAGCAAATCAGCTTCGTTAAACTGATTAACCGCATCAGCGTTTAAATAGCATTTCATCGAGCTCATTTGCCGCAAAATAGATTAGGCTTTGACTCGGTAGTAGTCGACGTCACTTGTGGATTCATTTTGAGCCCGAAACGAGTTTTCCGTACCAGACATTTTTCAATCACGAGAAAGAGAAAAAAAAATGAAATAAAATAAAATGTCCGACCGCGTTAGAGACACAAAACACCGTGTACCACTTACCGCGAAATTTAAAGGTTAACAAGCGTCGCCGAGATGCAACGGAACCTTTAACTTTGTTGTTGTTGTTCTTGCCGATACATTGCCTGCCTAGCAACAGCGGATTATGTAACTGGCAAACGAATGTATGTATAGCTATATCTATATATATATATATATATATGTAATATGCGCTATTAACAAAGATTAAATGCGATTCACTTTGTTAAGAATTATTTGCACAACACAGTTTTGGTGTTTTCTCACAGCGCAAAATGTACAAAAAATCAAACGGCCGGCTGTGCACTATTATATGCACATATGTATATATGTTCGTATGTTTGTGAACGAATGCACGATAACGACAGCGAAGAAAAGCGTTTATTCGGAGCGGCAGACGGACTGTGAATGTGTAAAAAGCTTGGCTCCAAGATCTTCATATAGACATATGCTGGCTTACAAAGTAGTTGCTGAATAGATAAGCGACAGCTTTAGTGGTATAAGAAAGAAGGCGACAAAGATAAGCAAAGAGCGCTGCAGGTGCCGTCGTACACCTATGCGCGCATGACTAGGCGCTGGCGATCTGCTCCGAACAACAATTTTGGAAAATGAAAACTTTTGGTATAATAGATTAAGTAAAATGTTGTTTTGAAAGCTCGGAATTTGAGGATAAGATAAGCGAATTAGAATTCGATGTCCAAAACATTTTAGATGTTTTAGATAAAAGACTTAACAATGAAAGTAATAAGAGTAAGGAAACTATATTCGGCCAAAGAGCTAGTGGGATGGTTCTGAGGGCGCCGAGCTGAAGGCTACCAAACTGGTCGCAGGTTGCGGATAGCGAGCGCCCTGGTTCTCCAGGGTAGCTACGAATAAGCGTGGAAGTTGGACACGGCCCGGCTACCGCCAAGCCCCCAACACGAAGCGCAAATAAGTAGGCCCGGACAGTCAGCGGGTATCTGCGCCGTAGCAGTACCGACGTCGCGCTTGTGCTACCGCCTCCGACAAATAGCTCACACATACCCCTTCCTACACTCTCTGAACCTACCTCTTCCCTACCCACACAACTCATCTCACCCCGGGCTGGACTAAGGTGTCACTCGTACCGTGCCGAGAGTCAATCTGGCTGGGAGCCCGAGTCATCAAATAACTCAGTCTCAAACGGTGAGCTCAGGCAAGTGGCGACCGCCTGTTCTAAGTCAGCCTTACCCGGGTACGGCGGATCTCTGCCCGGGTGGACCTGTCCTTTCTCCGCAGCTCGTGGGCTTTAACATGGAGAACTTAACAAATAACAAACTAAAAGACTGCACCAGACAAGAGCCCGACACTCTTAAAAATCGGAAGTCGTATCCAACGACGAGAGAAAGAGCATGATCACGGCTCCGACCACCCCAGTCCATGTGACGTCTACCCCTGCCAAGGCCAGCGAACAACGCAGCCGGCTTAGCTCAACTCGCCATAGCGACAAGCCCAAGCCTCCTACGAGCGTAGGTGTGGCTAACCAGCCACTGCAACCTGAAGGGAGCGCTAAGGCCGGTCTCGTGGTGAGTACCAGGGCAAAGGAGTTTAAGAGGAAACCACCTAACCAGGCAGGACCTCTTGAACGAAAGAAGGCTTTCAGGATCCTCAAACGGCTGGCCACCAATCCGATACGTGAGGATCAGACGTCAAAATTGGATTACCTGAAAATCCAAGAGGACATAGCCTGGGCAAAGGCAATTATCCCAGACTTCGACATCGCTATGACTACCAGCAACAGCAACAAGCGAGAGAGGTCGATGGAGTCAGCTCAACCAGCGAGCAAGAAGGCTAAGGTAACCAACCGCGGCACATGGTCGAGATCCTTTGCGGAAGTGGTAAAGGATCGGAAGATCATTGGTGTCATCGACCAGAGCGATGAAGGCGGTAGGATAGTAGTATGGAAACGCGTATTCTGGGACAATTTGCATATTAATGGCCCCCGACCCCTTACTAATTAGCATATTAATGACCCCGCCTCTCACTGATTAACATATTAATGACCCCCGCCTCTTCATTAATGTATGCGGGTTCTGGGAAAATTAGCATAATCCAATAAATTAAGTGATTTTAATGGACTTTGAACTCATAAAAATGTCACGATCATATCCATAAAGAGTATACTAAATTGCCCCCAACCCCAAACCACCACGTGACAATACTGATCACGTGACCTTTTTGCCTCATTATCAACAATTAATATTCAGCAGGTGTTGCTGTACTCATTATTAGCAATTAATATTCAGCAGGTGTTGCTGTGCACGTGAGAAAGGTCGCAAACCCAAAACATCTAAAGATGGTTGCCTTAGAGGGACATGTCTGATCATGTTGGGGAATAACGTTTCCTATGATTGTAAAACTAATTTATAAATCAAAAGAACCCCAATAAAATAAATCTCACAAGTTAATGATTCTCAGACATCGAATATTTTCAAACAGACAGTTTTTTTTCGCCCCAGAATGTTTAAATGGTAAGTTTTCCAAGATCTCTCCTTTCCACAAACGGGTCATAAACATATCATAAAAGGGATTCAAGCAAGAGCTTCCCGAACATGCTCACCTGTCTATTACCTGACCGGAATAAAAGGGACACATGCACAAGTCTGAAGGCGCACGCCCATTGACAAGATCATGGGCCTCACGCCAACGACCTCACGGCTGACTGCTAGCTCTAATACGTTTCCATAATAGGGGTTGAAATCACGACCGCGCAACAACTCACAAGTAACCGACATATCTTAGTCAAGGAAATATTTTCCATTCTCCGTACCTGTAATTTTAATTCGAAATAAAAAGTCAGAAGTTATTTTGTAGCATAATAATACATTTATTCATTTATATTGGTACTGCGAACATGTTTGATTATATATTGAAATTAATTTTCTGCTTTGATTCCGGCGATTTGCATAGAAGAAGCAGGCGCACGTTTCCGACGTCATTTCTGGATTACAAAATGTAAAATGTTCACCATAATTCGTAGTTTTGAGATCATGTCCACCTCGATTCATGAACATAGTTTTTGTGTTTAGAAGGTATTAAAAATGCTGACCAATTATCTGTCCTTTAAATTGTTTAATAAATTGGTCAATTTCCTCATGAAATTTCATTTGGTTAATTTTGTTTTCTTGCACATCTTTACACATCTAGTCTCAACTTCAAAAAAATGTATAAAAATTATTTAATTGTTTTCAAGCTACTTTTAAAAAATGTCAAAATAATGTATGCATTGTTAAGAGCACAAACCCCGCCCTTAAGGTGTGTTTCACAATAGGGAAACCGGTTTCCTTTAAACCTGTTTAATGACGGACAGCCCATTTCCTCGATATTAATGAGCTGACGACTCCCAAAAAACGTCTGTAGAAATTGTTTCTTTTCCACACCTTTACAAATAATTTGTTTTCCGCTTGTAATTGTCCTTAGATACTTTCGAGTTTGTGGAAAACTATTTTCTCCATCGATCCAAAAAATTTTGTGATGTGTATTGGTAAACCAAATTGCAGTCTTCGAGATTTGGTATCTAGCAAAGTAAAATCATATTTTGGTTCTATTAAAAAACTATTATTCAAGTTTGGATCCTTTTCGAATACAATTCCAATTTCCTTTAGAATAAAATTATTATTATTATCAAAGAAACCTTGAAAATCAATCGAAACAGTACCTTTCAACATTTTTTTAATGTTAAACAACTCGTTGTACTAGTCCGTTTAGTGGGTTATATTCAACTAAACGGTCATGTATGAGGTAAGCTTGGGTATTTTCATGACTTGGTGTCTTTAGTTCTATTGAAATTCTCACATCAATAGGACCAGTTTTTACTGATTCGTTTTGATATGAAAGATCAACCACAATAAGAGGGGTCTTCAATTTAAATTCATTTGGGGTCAAAAATGGTTTAGATTCACGATTACAGTAACTAGATTGAAATCTTGTATACATTTCATACAGGTGAGCAGACTAATTCTTACTAAAATCGACATTCAGATTATTATGGATATGACTCAGAATTCATGTAAACTTTCAAGTTTGAAAAGTTATTTGTGATAAGTTCTCCATTTAATGTAAATCCATTTATGGCAAATCTTGGTTTTTCAAGGTTAGCCGAATATTTCACATTTCAGCTCTGTTGATTCCCATACCCCAATTTGGGGTTAACATATAAATCCCAACTCTGGAATGCGATTGGTAGGTTTACACAACTTTTAATAATATCGTACATCTTAATTTTTGCAAAATCGCTCAGAGTTACTTGGGGAACTTTCCAGGTTTTATTCGTAATTTCCAGTTTAAAAGTTTGTTCATTTCTGGTTAGTTCAAGATTCACCAAGATTCTTAGTTAGCATCAACAATAGTTCGTGTTTACAATTTAACAAAACTTTTTTATAAACCTCAGCCAATCCCAACAAAATTTGATTGGTACAGAAAAGTTGAAGTGGGGTCCTGTAGAAATTTCGTCTCCACTGCTCCATCCAGAATTTAATAGGTATTGACTTTGAAGATTATCCAGAGATATATAAATTTTTAGGGTAGTACTCATATTGACATGGACTTGACACGTTGAACACGTTGTATTTAGTTGTTACCTAGCAGTATTTTGATGGTTACTTTCTGTTTAGTCTTGTTTTTGGATGGTTACTTTTTGTATAGTACCTGTACAGTACTTGGTTTTGGATGGTTACTATCTGTATAGTATCTGTAAAGTACTTGGTTTTAGATGGTTACTAAATGTTAACAAGTATTATGAGTTGCTATAGTCTCTTATTAAGAATTATCAAAGTACACAAGTTAAAGTTTCTAAGATGTGTTAGCCAAACACACTTGCAGTGAACTATCATTACCTGACCGTCATCAAAGTCACATGCCCAAGACCCAAGGACATTGAATAAAATACTTCCCCTTCATTTGTACCTGTAGTTTTAATTACAGTCAGAAACAAAATTTGTAGGATCATTCAATATTTTTTTATATATTTTATTATTGTAAACATATTTCATTAAATTCATAATTAATTATATATTATGTATATTTGTATATAATTAATTTTCTTACTCAATCCCTCTGTAAGAAACATGTCGGTTATTAATCTTAGTTCCAAACGCAGATTTTCGCTTGGTTCCCATAGATAGTTGTAAAATAGTTCTCACAATGTAATCTTTCTCAGATGTTGGATTATTTTTAAAGAATTCATTTGTTTTAACCCATAATAATATTATAACATATTTCGAAAGCATCATTAGCTAGCATAGAAGCGTCTTTCAATTTAATTTCTGATTCAAGTTTATGACAGACGTGTTGGGACCTGGTAATATCGGTTTTTGTTGTCAACTATTTTTCTAGTTCTAGTTTTCTAGTTCTAGTTTTCTAGTTCTATTCTATTTGTATACTATTTGTAGGAGTACGGCATTGTCTAATATTCTGAATAAGTTTAATAAACTCTTTAATTACAATACTCATCTGGTTTTCGTAATTCATGATGGCGGTTGAGCTGCTTGGACTTTGATTATTAGCTATTATTAGATGGTTACTATCTGCTTGGTAGATGTCTATTAGTTGCTTACTAGTTTTTATTAGCTGGTTACTATATGTTTAGTAGTATACAAGTTATTTAGTATCTGGTTTTTATATGATTTGTAGATGTATACAAGTTGTTTACAAGATGTATACAAGTTGTTTTCTAGCTGTTTAGTATCTGGCTTCTATATGTTTAGTAGATGTATACAAGTTGTTTAGTAGATGTATACAAGTATCTGTTTACTTGATGTTTACTAATTATTATTAGCTGGTTACTAGTTGTTATTAACGTCTACGAGCTTTTATAGTCTTTTGTTAAGAATGATCAAAAATTCTTGATCACTAGACGACTTTCGATGTGAAGTAAAAACTTACACTCTGATTTTCAATGAGTTTGCTATGTACATGAGAAAGAACTCAAAGCCAAAATATCTCAAGATTGATATATAAATCTTAGAGGAACATATCCGATTATGTTGGGGGAAGATGTATCCTGTGATTGTAAAACTAATTAAGAAATAAATTGTTCACAAGCTGTCTAAAAACTGTTTAGAAGCTGTTTTGATAAACAATTTTGATTCATAATGACAGATATTAAGAATATATAATAATATCATCCACTTTAACTAGTATATTGTTAAAATAAAACATTTCCATTTTTCATGTTCTTTCATCTTATGTAGATATAATAAATGTAATCTTAACTACGATAGCTAGCCTTACATTCCATAACTATAGTTATTAGCTACAATAAAATGTCTAGAAAGAACAAAATATATGAATGTCAAAAAACGATTTAAAACTAACTATAATTGGGAAAGTAATTGAAATCACTCCGGCGTAATACAGTAAAAAAGAAAAAACACTGTGATTATCCCATTCTCTATCACCATAAAGAATGTGTATACCCACACCTAAATGACCAATTGTATCCTTTGTCCAAAAATGTCTGTGACTTTCACTTATAAATTTGTCACCGATAATTTAAATCCCATTAAGCAAACCACCCATTGCTAACCATACCATAACCCCAGAGTCAACTTGGTTACCTACAATAAACATAGGTGATGGTGTAAAGGATTGCTAAAATGCCTCGACGGAGGCGCAAAGGTCATAAAAAATGGTCATAAAAAATATAATTAGGAAAGTATTTTTTATTTGCGAACCATTTATAACTGTTACCAACAACACAAACAGTTGTTACAAAGGATTTGCTTAAATGCCTCGACGCAGGCGCAAAGGTCAAGGTATTGGAAAAAATTCATGGAATATTATCCCTTCATAAAAGAGGTCATAAAATATATAATTAGGAAAGTATTTTTTATTTGCGAACAAATTATAACTGGTACCAACAACACAAATAGTTGTTACAAAGGATTGCTAGAATGCCTTGATGCAGGCGCAAAGGTCAAGGTAATGGAAAAATTCTTGGAATATTATCCCTTGACCAAAAACGAAAATTTCTTCTATTTGGATAATAAAAAAATATATATTTATTCAATACTTTGATTTTTGCATCAAAACGCTTGATAAATCTAGTTGTTTGATATTCTCTAACTAATTGAGTAATAAGTTTTCATGTGTCTATTTAATTTACCAAAAACAGTATTAGACTTCTCTCATAAAATTGATCTTTTGGATCTCTCTAATTCCCCACCGGTGAAATATATGTTCCTCATATTTAAAAATTATGGTTTGCCAACCCCGACCAACCTCCGCAACATAGATGGGTACTTGTAATTCATATTTAAGATATTTCCATCCTTCTCTAACTAATATCCTTTTATCCATCATGTAAACAGGTTTAGAATTGTATTGCATGCTTCAACCCCTAGCCACACCCACCACTGTTACAGATTTGACTTATCCAATTTTATCATTTTATGGGATTATTGAGCACCCGAAATCCCAGATATTAACTCATAACATGTAACTAGCAGAATATAGTCAAAAATATCAGACTCTAAAAAGACAAGATTTACCTACAATTCAATTTACCATCTACAATCCCTGGAGAAGAGTTTAGTATTTGCAGTTTAATTTTCTAATTTATTGATTTCACAGATTCCCGCTGTCAAATACCAAATGGCTTTTAACTCCATACCATTCAGACACTGGCTTACAACCTCATAGAACTGACTCTCAAGGTTTCTGTAATGCACAATATATTTCCGTCTCTTTAATCTCTAATCAATATTAAAAAATTTCAAAAACTGTTTTTTTTATTCTTAGAATTAAATTATTAAAAATTATTAAGCCAACAGAGATAATAATGTTTTTGTGATAATATCCCATGAATAGTACATAATTCTTATTTGTATGTTTTCAAAGTTATTTATTTCAGAAAATTATTCATTAATCACATTCAAATAATACTCATAATATATCTTACAATTTTTCAGATTTATCAATAGAGTTTCCCAATTGTTAATATTAAATGAAATTGCATCATATCTATTTTTAAGATTAAATATTAAGAAACAAATTGGTCTGCCTCACCATTAAATTTAAAACATTCTAAGTCTGATACTGAATCCTTTATACGAAAAATCATCTTCTTAACTTCCAGCAGCAGTCGTGACTGCGGATTATTTTCGATTTCCGCATCGTGAAGATCAATTTGATTCGATTTTCCACGTTTTCAAATTCAAAGAGATGGGAATCGATATTGTTTTCGCTCTGCAAATCCACCAAGCGCCATTTAAGGATGTCCAACTCTTCTATAGTATCGTAATAGATACTACCGAATTCCCGTCGCGACTCCTTGGAAACCTTTAAAATTTCCTTAAAGATTCTTATTTCAATCAACAAATCTTCATTTATTTTAAAGTCACAGTGGTTGATTTGGCTATTGATTTCAGTCATCTTTTGTCTTTCGATTTAAATTTTGTACTGTTTTAGGTTTTGTAATCTCATCAACCAGGAAAAGACAGAACGTAGAATCGAGCAGGTACTTTATATCCAAGGATCAAACCCCCTCCCCAAGAATCAAACCACCATCCCATGCGATTGGCTTAAGTAAAACCAATACATATCGATATTGGGAACTGTTGTTATATGAGTATGCGTACATTTAATTGTATTTAATATATTAGTTGTTGATAATTCTAATTTTATAATGGTCATCATTAAGTAGGAGGAGTGGTACAGAATTTTTATTCTTAATATTTAATCTTAAAAATAGATATGATGCAATATCATTTAATATTAATAATTGGGAAACTCTATTGATAAATCTGAAAAATTGTAAGATATATTATGAATATTATTTGAATGCGATCAATGAATAATTTTCTAAAATAATAACTTTGAAAATATACAAATAAGAATTATGTATTATTCATGGGATATTATCACAGAAACATTATTATCTCTGTTGGCTTAATAATTTTTAATAATTTAATTCTAAGAATAAAAAAAACAGTTTTTGAAATTTTTTAATATTGATTAGAGATTAAAGAGACGGAAATATATTGTGCATTACAGATACCTTGAGAGTCAGTTCTATGAGGTTGTAAGCCAGTGTCTGAATGGTATGGAGTTAAAAGCCATTTGTTAAAAATTGGTATTTGACAGCGGTAATCTGTGAAATCAATAAATTAAGTAGTAGGGAAAGATGGGTTCTGGGACAATTTGCATATTAATGGCCCCCGCCCCCTTACTAATTAGCATATTAGTGACCCCGCCTCTCACTGATTAAAATATTAATGACCCCCACCTCTTCATTGATGTATGCGGGTTCTGGGAAAATTAGCATAATCCAATAAATTAAGTGATTTTAATGGACTTTGAACTCATAAAAATGTCACGATCATATCCATAAAGAGTATACTAAATTGCCCCCAACCCCACACCACCATGTGACAATACTGATCACGTGACCTTTTTGCCTCATTATCAACAATTAATATTCAGCAGGTGTTGCTGTACACGGGAGAAAGGTCGCACACACAACGGGTCGTAAACATATCAAAAAAGGGATTCAAGCAAGAGCTACCCGAACATGCGCACCTGTCTATTACCTGACCGGAATAAAAGGGACACATGCACAAGTCTGAAGGCGCACGCCCATTGACAACAACAACTCGCAAGTAGCCGACATATCTTAGTCAAGGAAATATTTTCCATTCTCCGTACCTGTAATTTTAACTCGAAATAAATAGTCAGAAGTTTATTTTGTAGCATAATAATACATTTATTCATTTATATTGGTATTGCGAACATGTTTGATTATATATTGAAATTAATTTTCTGCTTTGATTCCGGCGATTTGCATAGAAGAAGCAGGCGCACGTTTCCGACGTCATTTCTGGATTACAAAATGTAAAGTGTTCGCCATAATTCGTAGTTTTGAGATCATGTCCACCTCGATTCATGAACATAGTTTTTGTGTGTAGAAGGTATTGAAAATGCTGACTAATTATCTGTCCTTTAAATTGTTTAATAAATTGGTCCACTTCCTCATGAAACTTCATTTGTTTAATTTTATTTTCTTGTAGGTCTTAACACATCTAGTCTCAACTTTAAAATGATGTATAAAAATTATTTTAATGTTTTGGAGCTTTTTTTAAAAAATGTCAAAATAATGTATGCATTGTTAAGAGCACAAGCCCCGCCCTTAAGGTGTGTTTTACAATAGGGAAACCGGTTTCCTTTAAACCTGTTTAATGACGGACAGCCCATTTCCTCGATATCAATGAGCTGACGACTCCCAAAAAAACTTCTCTAGAAATGGTTTCTTTTCCACACCTTTACAAATAATTTGTTTTCCGCTTGTAATTGTCCTTAAATACTTTCGAGTTTGTGGAAATCTATTTTCTCCATCGTTCCAAAAAATTTTGTGATGTGTATTGGTTAACCAAATTGCAGTCTTTCGAGATTTGGTATTTAGCAAAGTAAAATCATATGGTGGTTCTATTAAAAAACTATTATTCAAGTTTGGATATTTTTCGAATACAATTCCAATTTCCTTTAGAATAAAATTATTATTATTATCAAAGAAACCTTGAACATCAATCGATACAATATTTTTCAACATTTTTCTAATGTTAAACAACTCGTTGTACTAGTCCGTTTAGTGGGTTATATTCAACTAAACGGTCATGTATGAGGAGACAGTAAGCTTGGGTATTTTCATGACTTGGTGTCTTTAGTTCTATTAAAATTCTCACATCAATAGGACCAATTTTTACTGATTCGTTTTGATATAAAAGCTTAACCACAATAATAGGGGTCTTCAATTTAAATTCATTTGGGGTCAAAAATGGTTGTGATTAACGATTATAGTAACTAGATTGAAATCTTGTATTCATTTCATATAGGTGAGCATACTAATTCTTACTAAAATCAACATTCAGATTAATTTTCATGACTTGGTATCTTTAGTTCTATTGAAATTCTCACATCAATAGGACCAATTTTTACTGATTCGTTTTGATATGAAAGATCAACCAAAATAATAGGGGTCTTCAATTTAAATTCATTTGGGGTCAAAAATGGTTTTGATTCACGATTATAGTAACTAGATTGAAATCTTGTATACATTTCATATAGGTGAGCATACTAATTCTAACTAAAATCGACATTCAGATTATTATGGATATGACTCAGAATTCATGTAAACTTTCAAGTTTGAAAAGTTATTTGTGATAAGTTCTCCATTTAATGTAAATCCAATTATGGCAAATCTTGGTTTTTCAAGGTTAGCCGAATATTTCACATTTCAGCTCTGTTGATTCCCATACCCCAATTTGGGGTTAACATATAAATCCCAACTCTGGAATGCGATTGGTAGGTTTACACAACTTTTAATAATATCGTACATCTTAATTTTTGCAAAATCGCTCAGAGTTACTTGGGGAACTTTCCAGGTTTTATTCGTAATTTCCAGTTTAAAAGTTTGTTCATTTCTGGTTAGTTCAAGATTCACCAAGATTCTTAGTTAGCATCAACAATAGTTCGTGTTTACAATTTAACAAAACTTTTTTATAAACCTCAGCCAATCCCAACAAAATTTGATTGGTACAGAAAAGTTGAAGTGGGGTCCTGTAGAAATTTCGTCTCCACTGCTCCATCCAGAATTTAATAGGTATTGACTTTGAAGATTATCCAGAGATATATAAATTTTTAGGGTAGTACTCATATTGACATGGACTTGACACGTTGAACACGTTGTATTTAGTTGTTACCTAGCAGTATTTTGATGGTTACTTTCTGTTTAGTCTTGTTTTTGGATGGTTACTTTTTGTATAGTACCTGTACAGTACTTGGTTTTGGATGGTTACTATCTGTATAGTACCTGTAAAGTACTTGGTTTTAGATGGTTACTAAATGTTAACAAGTATTATGAGTTGCTATAGTCTCTTATTAAGAATTATCAAAGTACACAAGTTAAAGTTTCTAAGATGTGTTAGCCAAACACACTTGCAGTGAACTATCATTACCTGACCGTCATCAAAGTCACATGCCCAAGACCCAAGGACATTGAATAAAATACTTCCCCTTCATTTGTACCTGTAGTTTTAATTACAGTCAGAAACAAAATTTGTAGGATCATTCAATATTTTTTTATATATTTTATTATTGTAAACATATTTCATTAAATTCATAATTAATTACATATTATGTATATTTGTATATAAATAATTTTCTTACTCAATCCCTCTGTAAGAAACATGTCGGTTATTAATCTTAGTTCCAAACGCAGATTTTCGCTTGGTTCCCATAGATAGTTGTAAAATAGTTCTCACAATGTAATCTTTCTCAGATGTTGGATTATTTTTAAAGAATTCATTTGTTCTAACCCATAATAATATTATAACATATTTCGAAAGCATCATTAGCTAGCATAGAAGCGTCTTTCAATTTAATTTCTGATTCAAGTTTATGACAGACGTGTTGGGACCTGGTAATATCGGTTTTTGTTGTCAACTATTTTTCTAGTTCTAGTTTTCTAGTTCTAGTTTTCTAGTTCTATTCTATTTGTATACTATTTGTAGGAGTACGGCATTGTCTAATATTCTGAATAAGTTTAATAAACTCTTTAATTACAATACTCATCTGGTTTTCGTAATTCATGATGGCGGTTGAGCTGCTTGGACTTTGATTATTAGCTATTATTAGATGGTTACTATCTGCTTGGTAGATGTCTATTAGTTGCTTACTAGTTTTTATTAGCTGGTTACTATATGTTTAGTAGCATACAAGTTATTTAGTATCTGGTTTTTATATGATTTGTAGATGTATACAAGTTGTTTACAAGATGTATACAAGTTGTTTTCTAGCTGTTTAGTATCTGGCTTCTATATGTTTAGTAGATGTATACAAGTTGTTTAGTAGATGTATACAAGTATCTGTTTACTTGATGTTTACTAATTATTATTAGCTGGTTACTAGTTGTTATTAACGTCTACGAGCTTTTATAGTCTTTTGTTAAGAATGATCAAAAATTCTTGATCACTAGACGACTTTCGATGTGAAGTAAAAACTTACACTCTGATTTTCAATGAGTTTGCTATGTACATGAGAAAGAACTCAAAGCCAAAATATCTCAAGATTGATATATAAATCTTAGAGGAACATATCCGATTATGTTGGGGGAAGATGTATCCTGTGATTGTAAAACTAATTAAGAAATAAATTGTTCACAAGCTGTCTAAAAACTGTTTAGAAGCTGTTTTGATAAACAATTTTGATTCATAATGACAGATATTAAGAATATATAATAATATCATCCACTTTAACTAGTATATTGTTAAAATAAAACATTTCCATTTTTCATGTTCTTTCATCTTATGTAGATATAATAAATGTAATCTTAACTACGATAGCTAGCCTTACATTCCATAACTATAGTTATTAGCTACAATAAAATGTCTAGAAAGAACAAAATATATGAATGTCAAAAAACGATTTAAAACTAACTATAATTGGGAAAGTAATTAAAATCACTCCGGCGTAATACAGTAAAAAAGAAAAAACACTGTGATTATCCCATTCTCTATCACCATAAAGAATGTGTATACCCACACCTAAATGACCAATTGTATCCTTTGTCCAAAAATGTCTGTGACTTTCACTTATAAATTTGTCACTGATAATTTAAATCCCATTAAGCAAACCACCCATTGCTAACCATACCATAACCCCAGAGTCAACTTGGTTACCTACAATAAACATAGGTGATGGTGTAAAGGATTGCTAAAATGCCTCGACGGAGGCGCAAAGGTCATAAAAAATGGTCATAAAAAATATAATTAGGAAAGTATTTTTTATTTGCGAACCATTTATAACTGTTACCAACAACACAAACAGTTGTTACAAAGGATTTGCTTAAATGCCTCGACGCAGGCGCAAAGGTCAAGGTATTGGAAAAAATTCATGGAATATTATCCATTCATAAAAGAGGTCATAAAATATATAATTAGGAAAGTATTTTTTATTTGCGAACAAATTATAACTGGTACCAACAACACAAATAGTTGTTACAAAGGATTGCTAGAATGCCTTGATGCAGGCGCAAAGGTCAAGGTAATGGAAAAATTCTTGGAATATTATCCCTTGACCAAAAACGAAAATTTCTTCTATTTGGATAATAAAAAAATATATATTTATTCAATACTTTGATTTTTGCATCAAAACGCTTGATAAATCTAGTTGTTTGATATTCTCTAACTAATTGAGTAATAAGTTTTCATGTGTCTATTTAATTTACCAAAAACAGTATTAGACTTCTCTCATAAAATTGATCTTTTGGATCTCTCTAATTCCCCACCGGTGAAATATATGTTCCTCATATTTAAAAATTATGGTTTGCCAACCCCGACCAACCTCCGCAACATAGATGGGTACTTGTAATTCATATTTAAGATATTTCCATCCTTCTCTAACTAATATCCTTTTATCCATCATGTAAACAGGTTTAGAATTGTATTGCATGCTTCAACCCCTAGCCACACCCACCACTGTTACAGATTTGACTTATCCAATTTTATCATTTTATGGGATTATTGAGCACCCGAAATCCCAGATATTAACTCATAACATGTAACTAGCAGAATATAGTCAAAAATATCAGACTCTAAAAAGACAAGATTTACCTACAATTCAATTTACCATCTACAATCCCTGGAGAAGAGTTTAGTATTTGCAGTTTAATTTTCTAATTTATTGATTTCACAGATTCCCGCTGTCAAATACCAATCTTTAACAAATGGCTTTTAACTCCATACCATTCAGACACTGGCTTACAACCTCATAGAACTGACTCTCAAGGTTTCTGTAATGCACAATATATTTCCGTCTCTTTAATCTCTAATCAATATTAAAAAATTTCAAAAACTGTTTTTTTTATTCTTAGAATTAAATTATTAAAAATTATTAAGCCAACAGAGATAATAATGTTTTTGTGATAATATCCCATGAATAGTACATAATTCTTATTTGTATGTTTTCAAAGTTATTTATTTCAGAAAATTATTCATTAATCACATTCAAATAATACTCATAATATATCTTACAATTTTTCAGATTTATCAATAGAGTTTCCCAATTATTAATATTAAATGAAATTGCATCATATCTATTTTTAAGATTAAATATTAAGAAACAAATTGGTCTGCCTCACCATTAAATTTAAAACATTCTAAGTCTGATACTGAATCCTTTATACGAAAAATCATCTTCTTAACTTCCAGTAGCAGTCGTGACAGCGGATTATTTTCGATTTCCGCATCGTGAAGATCAATTTGATTCGATTTTCCACGTTTTCAAATTCAAAGAGATGGGAATCGATATTGTTTTCGCTCTGCAAATCCACCAAGCGCCATTTAAGGATGTCCAACTCTTCTATAGTATCGTAATAGATACTACCGAATTCCCGTCGCGACTCCTTGGAAACCTTTAAAATTTCCTTAAAGACTCTTATTTCAATCAACAAATCTTCATTTATTTTAAAGTCACAGTGGTTGATTTGGCTATTGATTTCAGTCATCTTTTGTCTTTCGATTTAAATTTTGTACTGTTTTAGGTTTTGTAATCTCATCAACCAGGAAAAGACAGAACGTAGAATCGAGCAGGTACTTTATATCCAAGGATCAAACCCCCTCCCCAAGAATCAAACCACCATCCCATGCGATTGGCTTAAGTAAAACCAATACATATCGATATTGGGAACTGTTGTTATATGAGTATGCGTACATTTAATTGTATTTAATATATTAGTTGTTGATAATTCTAATTTTATAATGGTCATCATTAAGTAGGAGGAGTGGTACAGAATTTTTATTCTTAATATTTAATCTTAAAAATAGATAAGATGCAATATCATTTAATATTAATAATTGGGAAACTCTATTGATAAATCTGAAAAATTGTAAGATATATTATGAATATTGTTTGAATGCGATCAATGAATAATTTTCTGAAATAAATAACTTTGAAAATATACAAATAAGAATTATGTATTATTCATGGGATATTATCACAGAAACATTATTATCTCTGTTGGCTTAATAATTTTTAATAATTTAATTCTAAGAATAAAAAAAACAGTTTTTGAAATTTTTTAATATTGATTAGAGATTAAAGAGACGGAAATATATTGTGCATTACAGATACCTTGAGAGTCAGTTCTATGAGGTTGTAAGCCAGTGTCTGAATGGTATGGAGTTAAAAGCCATTTGTTAAAAATTGGTATTTGACAGCGGTAATCTGTGAAATCAATAAATTAAGTAGTAGGGAAAGATGGGTTCTGGGACAATTTGCATATTAGTGACCCCGCCTCTCACTGATTAAAATATTAATGACCCCCACCTCTTCATTGATGTATGCGGGTTCTGGGAAAATTAGCATAATCCAATAAATTAAGTGATTTTAATGGACTTTGAACTCATAAAAATGTCACGATCATATCCATAAAGAGTATACTAAATTGCCCCCAACCCCACACCACCATGTGACAATACTGATCACGTGACCTTTTTGCCTCATTATCAACAATTAATATTCAGCAGGTGTTGCTGTACACGGGAGAAAGGTCGCACACACAACGGGTCGTAAACATATCAAAAAAGGGATTCAAGCAAGAGCTACCCGAACATGCGCACCTGTCTATTACCTGACCGGAATAAAAGGGACACATGCACAAGTCTGAAGGCGCACGCCCATTGACAACAACAACTCGCAAGTAGCCGACATATCTTAGTCAAGGAAATATTTTCCATTCTCCGTACCTGTAATTTTAACTCGAAATAAATAGTCAGAAGTTTATTTTGTAGCATAATAATACATTTATTCATTTATATTGGTATTGCGAACATGTTTGATTATATATTGAAATTAATTTTCTGCTTTGATTCCGGCGATTTGCATAGAAGAAGCAGGCGCACGTTTCCGACGTCATTTCTGGATTACAAAATGTAAAGTGTTCGCCATAATTCGTAGTTTTGAGATCATGTCCACCTCGATTCATGAACATAGTTTTTGTGTGTAGAAGGTATTGAAAATGCTGACTAATTATCTGTCCTTTAAATTGTTTAATAAATTGGTCAACTTCCTCATGAAACTTCATTTGTTTAATTTTATTTTCTTGTAGGTCTTAACACATCTAGTCTCAACTTTAAAATGATGTATGAAAATTATTTTAATGTTTTGGAGCTTTTTTTAAAAAATGTCAAAATAATGTATGCATTGTTAAGAGCACAAGCCCCGCCCTTAAGGTGTGTTTTACAATAGGGAAACCGGTTTCCTTTAAACCTGTTTAATGACGGACAGCCCATTTCCTCGATATCAATGAGCTGACGACTCCCAAAAAAACTTCTCTAGAAATGGTTTCTTTTCCACACCTTTACAAATAATTTGTTTTCCGCTTGTAATTGTCCTTAAATACTTTCGAGTTTGTGGAAATCTATTTTCTCCATCGTTCCAAAAAATTTTGAGATGTGTATTGGTTAACCAAATTGCAGTCTTTCGAGATTTGGTATTTAGCAAAGTAAAATCATATGGTGGTTCTATTAAAAAACTATTATTCAAGTTTGGATATTTTTCTACTACAATTCCAATTTCCTTTAGAATAAAATTATTATTATTATCAAAGAAACCTTGAACATCAATCGATACAATATTTTTCAACATTTTTCTAATGTTAAACAACTCGTTGTACTAGTCCGTTTAGTGGGTTATATTCAACTAAACGGTCATGTATGAGGAGACAGTAAGCTTGGGTATTTTCATGACTTGGTGTCTTTAGTTCTATTAAAATTCTCACATCAATAGGACCAATTTTTACTGATTCGTTTTGATATAAAAGCTTAACCACAATAATAGGGGTCTTCAATTTAAATTCATTTGGGGTCAAAAATGGTTGTGATTAACGATTATAGTAACTAGATTGAAATCTTGTATTCATTTCATATAGGTGAGCATACTAATTCTTACTAAAATCAACATTCAGATTAATTTTCATGACTTGGTATCTTTAGTTCTATTAAAATTCTCACATCAATAGGACCAATTTTTACTGATTCGTTTTGATATGAAAGATCAACCAAAATAATAGGGGTCTTCAATTTAAATTCATTTGGGGTCAAAAATGGTTTTGATTCACGATTATAGTAACTAGATTGAAATCTTGTATACATTTCATATAGGTGAGCATACTAATTCTAACTAAAATCGACATTCAGATGATTATGGATATGACTCAGAATTCATGTGAACTTTCAAGTTTGATAAGTTATTTGTGATAAGTTCTCCATTAAGTGTAAATCCAATTATGGCAAATCTTGGTTTTTCAAGGTTAACCGACAATTGCGATTGGTAGGTTTACACAACTTTTAATAATATCGTACATCTTAATTTTTGCAAAATCGCTCAGAGTTACTTGGGGAACTTTCCAGGTTTTATTCGTAATTTCCAGTTTAAAAGTTTGTTCATTTCTGGTTTGTTCAAGATTCACCACGATTCTTAGTTAGCATCAACACTAGTTCGTGTTTACAATTTAACAAAACTTTTTTATAAACCTCAGCCAATCCCAACAAAATTTGATTGGTACAGAAAAGTTGAAGTGGGGTCCTGTAGAAATTTCGTCTCCACTGCTCCATCCAGAATTTAATAGGAATTGACTTTGAAGATTATCCAGAGATATATAATTTTTTAGGGTAGTACTCATATTGACATGGACTTGACACATTGAACACGTTGTATTTAGTTGTTACCTAGCAGTATTTTGATGGTTACTTTCTGTTTAGTCTTGTTTTTGGATGGTTACTTTTTGTATAGTACCTGTACAGTACTTGGTTTTGGATGGTTACTATCTGTATAGTATCTGTAAAGTACTTGGTTTTAAATGGTTACTAAATGTTAACAAGTATTATGAGTTGCTATAGTCTCTTATTAAGAATTATCAAAGAACACAAGTTAAAGTTTCTAAGATGTGTTAGCCAAACACACTTGCAGTGAACTATCATTACCTGACCGTCATCAAAGTCACATGCCCAAGACCCAAGGACATTGAGTAAAATACTTCCCCTTCATTTGTACCTGTAGTTTTAATTACAGTCAGAAACAAAATTTGTAGGATCATTCAATATTTTTTATATATTTTATTATTGTAAACATATTTCATTAAATTCATAATTAATTATATTTTATGTATATTTGTATATAATTAATTTTCTTACTCAATTCCTCTGTAAGAAACATGTCGGTTATTAATCTTAGTTCCAAACGCAGATTTTCGCTTGGTTCCCATAGATAGATGTAAAATAGTTCTCACAATGTAATCTTTCTCAGATGTTGGATTATTTTTAAAGAATTCATTTGTTCTAACCCATAATAATATTATAACATATTTCGAAAGCATCATTAGCTAGCATAGGAGCGTCTTTCAATTTAATTTCTGATTCAAGTTTATGATAGAGGTGTTGGGACCTGGTAATATCGGTTTTTGTTGTCAACTATTTTTCTAGTTCTAGTTTTCTAGTTCTATTCTATTTGTATACTATTTGTAGGAATACGGCATTGTCTAATATTCTGAATAAGTTTAATAAACTCTTTAATTACAATACTCATCTGGTTTTCGTGATTCATGATGGCGGTTGAGCTGCTTGGACTTTGATTATTAGCTATTATTAGATGGTTACTATCTGCTTGGTAGATGTCTATTAGTTGCTTACTAGTTTTTATTAGCTGGTTACTATATGTTTAGTAGATGTATACAAGTTGTTTAGTAGATGTATACAAGTTGTTTACTAGATGTATACACGTTGTTTACTAGATGTATACAAGTTGTTTTCTAGCTGTTTAGTATCTGGTTTTATATGTTTAGTAGATGTATAAAAGTTGTTTAGTAGATGTATACAAGTTGTTTTCTATATGTTTAGTATCTGTTTACTTGATGTTTACTAATTATTATTAGCTGGTTACTAGTTGTTAATAACGTCTACGAGCTTTTATAGTCTTTTGTTAAGAATGATCAAAAATTCTTGATCACTAGACGACTTTCGATGTGAAGTAAAAACTTACACTCTGATTTTCAATGTGTTTGCTATGTACATGAGAAAGAACGCAAAGCCAAAATATCTGAGAATTTCAATAGAACTAAAGACACCAAGTCATGAAAATTAATCTGAATGTTGATTTTAGTAAGAATTAGTATGCTCACCTATATGAAATGTATACAAGATTTCAATCTAGTTACTATAATCGTTAATCACAACCATTTTTGACCCCAAATGAATTTAAATTGAAGACCCCTATTATTGTGGTTGATCTTTCATATCAAAACGAATCAGTAAAAATTGGTCCTATTGATGTGAGAATTTTAATAGAACTAAAGACACCAAGTCATGAAAATACCCAAGCTTACTGTCTCCTCATACATGACCGTTTAGTTGAATATAACCCACTAAACGGACTAGTACAACGAGTTGTTTAACATTAGAAAAATGTTGAAAGATATTGTATCGATTGATGTTCAAGGTTTCTTTGATAATAATAATAATTTTATTCTAAAGGAAATTGGAATTGTATTCGAAAAAGATCCAAACTTGAATAATAGTTTTTTAATAGAACCACCATAAGGGCGGGGTTTGTGCTCTTAACAATGCATACATTATTTTGACATTTTTTAAAAGTAGCTCCAAAACATTAAAATAATTTTTATACATCATTTTAAAGTTGAGACTAGATGTGTAAGGACCTACAAGAAAATAAAATTAACCAAATGAAGTTTCATGAGGAAGTTGACTAATTTATTAAACAATTTAAAGGACAGATAATTGGTCAGCATTTTCAATACCTTCTACACACAAAAACTATGTTCGTGAATCGAGGTGGACATGATCTCAAAACTACGAATTATGGCGAACACTTTACATTTTGTAATCCAGAAATGACGTCGGAAACGTGCGCCTGCTTCTTCTTTGCAAATCGCCGGAATCAAAGCAGAAAATTAATTTCAATATATAATCAAACATGTTCGCAATACCAATATAAATGAATAAATGTATTATTATGCTACAAAATAAACTTCTGACTTTTTATTTCGAGTTAAAATTACAGGTACGGAGAATGGAAAATATTTCCTTGACTAAGATATGTCGGCTACTTGCGAGTTGTTGCGCGGTCGTGATTTCAACCCCTATTATGGAAAAGTATTAGAGCTAGCAGTCTGCCGTGAGGTCGTGTCCGTGAGGCCCATGATGTTGTCAATGGGCGTGCGCCTTCAGACTTGTGCATGTGTCCCTTTTATTCCGGTCAGGTAATAGACAGGTGCGCATGTTCGGGTAGCTCTTGCTTGAATCCCTTTTCTGATATGTTTACGACCCGTTTGTGGAAAGGAGAGAATCTTAGAGAATTTACCAGTTAAACCTTCTGGGGCGTAAACAAAAATGTCTGTTTGAAAATATTCGACATCTGAGAATTATTAACTTGTGAAATTCATTTTATTGGGGTTCTTTTGATTTCTAAATTAATTTTACAATCATAGGAAACGTTATTCCCCAACATGATCGTACATGTTTCTCTAAGGCAACCATCTTTAGATGTTTTGGGTTTCCGACCTTTCTCACGTGCACAGCAACACCTGCTGAATATTAATTGCTAATAATGAGGAAAAGGATACATGATCAATATTGTCACATGGGGATGTGGGGAAAGTGTGCGACCTTTCTCCCGTGTACAGCAACACCTGCTGAATATTAATTGTTGATAATGAGGCAAAAAGGTCACGTGATCAGTATTGTCACATGGTGGTGTGGGGTTGGGGGCAATTTAGTATACTCTTTATGGATATGATCGTGACATTTTTATGAGTTCAAAGTCCATTAAAATCACTTAATTGGATTATGCTAATTTTCCCAGAACCCGCATACATTAATGAAGAGGTGGGGGTCATTAATATTTTAATCAGTGAGAGGCGGGGTCATTAATATGCTAATTAGTAAGGGGGCGGGGGCCTTTAATATGCAAATTGTCCCAGAACCCATCTTTCCCTACTACTAAATTAGAAAATTAAGCTGCAAATACTAAACTCTTCTCCAGGGATTGTAGATGGTAAATTGAATCGTAGGTAAACCTTGTCTTTTTAGAGTCTGATATCTTTGACTATATTCTGCTAGTTACATGTTATGAGTTAATATCTGAGGTTTCGGGTGCTCAATAATCCCATAAAATGATAAAAGTTTAACAACCTACTGTTAGGAAAAGATCAGAAATATAACGAAAATAAAGTAGAGGATGCCATTAAAGAGGGAGGTCAGAACCAGTTTAAAAATTGTGTACATTGCTTAGAAAGAAAAAGAGAAAATCAAAAGAAATGTACAGTTTAGGTAGCTGGGGCAGCCATTGGAAAAGTCAAGTCTGTAACAGTGGTGGGTGTGGCTAGGGCCTGTTTAGCCTGTTTACATGATGGATAAAAGGATATTAGTTAGAGAAGGATTGAAATATCTTAAATATGAATTACAAGTACCCATCTATGTTGCGGAGGTTGGTCGGGATTGGCAAACCATAATTTTTAAATATGAGGAACATATATTTCACCGGTGGGGAATTAGAGAGATCCAAAAGATAAATTTTATGAGAGAAGACTAATACTGTCTTTGGTAAATTAAATAGACACATGAAAACTTATTACTCAATTAGTTAGAGAATATCAAAGAACTAGATTTATAAAGCATTTTGATGCAAAAATCAAAGTATTGAATAAATATATATTTTTTTATTATCCAAATAGAAGAAAGTTTCGTTTTTGGTCAAGGGATAATATTCCAGGAATTTTTCCATTACCTTGACCTTTGCGACTGCATCAAGGCATTTTAGTAATCCTTTGTAACAACTATTTGAGTTGTTGGTACCAGTTATAATTTGTTCGCAAATAAAAAATACTTTCCTAATTATATATTTTATGACCTCTTTTATGAAGGGATAATATTCCATGAATTTTTTCCAATATCTTGACCTTTGCGCCTGCGTCGAGGCATTGAAGCAAATCCTTTGTAACAACTGTTTGTGTTGTTGGTAACAGTTATAAATGGTTCGCAAATAAAAAATACTTTCCTAATTATATTTTTTATGACCATTTTTTATGACCTTTGCGACTCCGTCGAGGCATTTTAGCAATCCTTTACACCATCACCTTTGTTTATTGTAGGTAACCAAGTTGACTCTGGGGTTATGGTATGGTTAGCAATGGGTGGTTTGCTTAATGGGATTTAAATTATCGGTGACAAATTTATAAGTAAAAGTCACAGGCATTTTTGGACAAAGGATACAATTGGTCATTTAGGTGTGGGTATACACATTTGTTATGGTGATAGAAAATGGGATAATCACAGTGTTTTTTCTTTTTTACTGTATTACGCCGGAGTGATTTCAATTACTTTCCCAATTATAGTTAGTTTTAAATCGTTTTTGACATTCATATATTTTGTTCTTTCTAGACATTTTATTGTAGCTTATAACTATAGTTATGGGATGTAAGGCTAGCTATCGTAGTTAAGATTACATTTATTATACCTACATAAGATGAAAGAACATGAAAAATGGAAATGTTTTATAAACATCAAGTAAACAGATACTAAACATATAGAAACCCGATACTAAACAACTTGTATACATCTACTAAACAACTTGTATACATCTACTAAACATATAAAACCAGATACTAAACAGCTAGAAAACAACTTGTATACATATAGTAAACAACTTGTATACATCTAGTAAACAACTTGTATACATCTACTAAACAACTTGTATACATCTACTAAACAACTTGTATACATCTACTAAACATATAGTAACCAGCTAATAAAAACTAGTAAGCAACTAATAGACATCTACCAAGCAGATAGTAACCATCTAATAATAGCTAGTAATCAAAGTCCAAGCAGCTCAACCGCCATCATGAATCACGAAAACCAGATGAGTATTGTAAGAAAAGAGTTTATTAAACTTATTCAGAATCTTAGACAATGTTGCCTTACTCATACAAATAGTATACAATTAGAATAGAACTAGAAAACTAGAACTAGAAAAATAGTTGACAACAAAAACCGATATTACCAGGTCCCAACACCTCTATCATAAACTTGAATCAGAAATTTAATTGAAAGACGCTCCTATGCTAGCTAATGATGCTTTCGAAATATGTTATAATATTATTATGGGTTAGAACAAATGAATTCTTTAAAAATAATCCAACATCTGAGAAAGATTACATTGTGAGAACTATTTTACAACTATCTATGGGAACCAAGCGAAAATCTGCGTTTGGAACGAAGATTAATAACCGACATGTTTCTTACAGAGGGATTGAGTAAGAAAATTAATTATATACAAATATACATAAAATATAATTAATTATGAATTTAATGAAATATGTTTACAATAATAAAATATATAAAAAAATATTGAATGACCCTACAAATTTTGTTTCTGACTGTAATTAAAACTACAGGTACAAATGAAGGGGAAGTATTTTATTCAATGTCCTTGGGTCTTGGGCATGTGACTTTGATGACGGTCAGGTAATGATAGTTCACTGCAAGTATGTTTGGCTAACACATCTTAGAAACTTTAACTTGTGTACTTTGATAATTCTTAATAAGAGACTATAGCAACTCATAATACTTGTTAACATTTAGTAAACATCTAAAACCAAGTACTTTACAGATACTATACAGATAGTAACCATCCAAAACCAAGTACTGTACAGGTACTATACAAAAAGTAACCATCCAAAAACAAGACTAAACAGAAAGTAACCATCAAAATACTGCTAGGTAACAACTAAATACAACGTGTTCAACGTGTCAAGTCCATGTCAATATGAGTACTACCCTAAAAAATTATATATCTCTGGATAATCTTCAAAGTCAATACCTATTAAATTCTGGATGGAGCAGTGGAGACGAAATTTCTACAGGACCCCACTTCAACTTTTCTGTACCAATCAAATTTTGTTGGGATTGAGGTTTATAAAAAAGTTTTGTTAAATTGTAAACACGAACTAGTGTTGATGCTAACTAAGAATCTTGGTGAATCTTGAACAAACCAGAAATGAACAAACTTTTAAACTAGAAATTACGAATAAAACCTGGAAAGTTCCCGATGTAACTCTGAGCGATTTTGCAAAAATTAAGATGTACGATATTATTAAAACTTGTGTAAACCTACCAATCGCATTCCAGAGTTGGGATTTATATGTTAACCCCAAATTGGGGTATGGGAATCAACAGAGCTGAAATGTGAAATTGTCGGCTAACCTTGAAAAACCAAGATTTGCCATAATTGGATTTACACTAAATGGAGAACTTATCACAAATAACTTATCAAACTTGAAAGTTCACATGAATTCTGAGTCATATCCATAATAATCTGAATGTCGATTTTAGTAAGAATTAGTATGCTCACCTATATGAAATGTATACAAGATTTCAATCTAGTTACTATAATCGTGAATCAAAACCATTTTTGACCCCAAATGAATTTAAATTGAAGACCCCTATTATTGTGGTTGATCTTTCATATCGAAACGAATCAGTAAAAATTGGTCCTATTGATGTGAGAATTTCAATAGAACTAAAGACACCAAGTCATGAAAATTAATCTGAATGTTGATTTTAGTAAGAATTAGTATGCTCACCTATATGAAATGTATACAAGATTTCAATCTAGTTACTATAATCGTTAATCACAACCATTTTTGACCCCAAATGAATTTAAATTGAAGACCCCTATTATTGTGGTTAAGCTTTCATATCAAAACGAATCAGTAAAAATTGGTCCTATTGATGTGAGAATTTTAATAGAACTAAAGACACCAAGTCATGAAAATACCCAAGCTTACCTTATACATGACCGTTTAGTTGAATATAACCCACTAAACGGACTAGTACAACGAGTTGTTTAACATTAGAAAAATGTTGAAAGATACTGTTTCGATTGATGTTCAAGGTTTCTTTGATAATAATAATAATTTTATTCAAAAGGAAATTGGAATTGTATTTGAAAAAGATCCAAACTTGAATAATAGTTTTATAGTCCGTCATTAAACAGGCTTAAAGGAAACCAGTTTCCCTATTGTGAAACACACCTTAAGGGCGGGGTTTGTGCTCTTAACAATGCATACATTATTTTGACATTTTTTAAAAGTAGCTCCAAAACAATAAAATAATTTTTATACATCATTTTAAAGTTGAGACTAGATGTGTAAGGACCTACAAGAAAACAAAATTAAAAAAATGAAATTTCATGAGGAAATTGACCAATTTATTGTACAATTTAAAGGACAGATAATTTGTCAGCATTTTCAATACCTTCTAAACACAAAAACTATGTTCATGAAACGAGGTGGACATGATCTCAAAACTACGAATTATGGTGAACACTTTACATTTTGTAATCCAGAAATGACGTCGGAAACGTGCGCCTGCTTCTTCTATGCAAATCGCCGGAATCAAAGCGGAAAATTAATTTCTATATATAATAAAAATGTTAACAATACCAAAATAAATGAATAAATGTATTATTATGCTACAAAATAACGTGATTTCAACCCCTATTATGGGAACGTATTAGAGCTAGCAGTCAGCCGTGAGGTCGTTGGCGTGAGGCCCATGATCTTGTCAATAAGCGTGCGCCTTCAGGCTTGTGCATGTGTCCCTTTTATTGCGGTCAGGTAATTGACAGGTGCGCATGTTCGGGTAGCTCTTGCTTGAATCCCTTTTATGACATGTTTATGACCCATTTGCGGAAAGGAGAGAATCTTAGACAGTTTACCAGTTAATCCTTCTGGGGCGGAAACAAAAATGTGTATTTGAAAATATTGCACATCTGAGAATCATTAACTTGTGAAATTTATTTTATTGGGGTTCTTTTGATTTCTAAATTAGTTTTACCATCATAGGAAACATTATTCCCCAACAAGATCGGACATGTTCCTCTAAGATAACCATCTTTGAATATTTTGGGTGTGCGACCTTTCACACGTGCACAGCAACACCTGTGATAATGAGGCAAAAGGGTACGTGATCACACCTTTCCCCAACATGATCGGATATGTTCCTGTAAGATAACAACCTTTGGATACTATGGTTGTGCGACCTTTCTCACGTGCACCTTGCACGTCAGTGGCCTTGAAAGTGCTGGACGAAAACCCAGGCCCGCCACCCGATTGCATAGATGCAGGGTTTTTTTTTTTTTTTTGTGTTAGTGGTGGTTTAAAGCATCGAAAGCCAACTCGGAGCTGAACTAGCTTGCCGAAGTCTGGGACTCTAACCCAGTAAAAACTCCACCCCCTCCCCGCTTCCCCGGCGGTACTGCCGTTAGGTATTACTTCGCCGGGGGGGGAATGCCCTTAGGGCTCTCTAGGATTCTATCCTATTGGAATTTCGCAGTCTTTCTGCGATGCGCAGTTTTTTGAGTACTATTGTGGCCATGTTGCATACCGCAGACCAATTTACTTCTGATTCAAGCATAATGTCCACCAGGTTACAAGCGGCTGGCGTCCTCCCAACCCTTATGCTCAGATCTCTTCGTTCATTTTCGAATCTCGGACAGACAAAAAACACGTGTTCTGCGTCTTCATTATCCGACTCGCAGAGTGGGCAGTGCGGATAACGTTCATGCTTAAGCCTATTCAGATAGTATTTAAAGCATCCATGTCCCGTCAACAGTTGCGTTAAGTAGTAGTCCACATGTCCATGCTTCCGTCCCAGCCATCTCTGCAGTTCTGGGATAAGCTTATACGTCCATCGTCCTTTGCTACTATTTACCCACCTCTCTTGCCACTTAGCAATGGTGAGTTCTCTGCACCTTTTCCGTACGGATTCTGCAGTTGCGACCCCTGTGCTGCCCGCGCGGATGTTAGCTGATTCCACTGCCAGCAGATCAATCGGTATGCCTCCCGATATTACCAGAACCGCGTCATGGGATACCGTGCGGAACGCACAGCATACCCGTAGTGCACACAATCTCTGCACGGAGTCGCCGTCTTGCATATAACTTCCATGTTTTGTGGCTCGAGCCCATATGGGAGCAGCGTACATCAGCGTCGATGTGACAGCACTAACCAGTAATCTACGTCCTGGTTGCCTTGGTCCCCGAGTATTCGCCATAATTCGCCATATCGCGGCCGCGGTCCTACTTGCCTTGCCACTAGCGTACGCTAGATGTTCTTTGAAAGAAAGCCGGTGGTCGATCATGACGCCCAAGTATTTTAGGCTTGGACGCGATGTAATTGTGGCTTCTCCAATTTTGATAGTAGCTGCCTCCACTTTCTGCCTGCTACTTATCAGGACTGCTTCAGTCTTGTGCGCTGCCAAGGCGAGTCCCTTGGAGTCGAGCCATGCGCTTGCTCGTTTCCCCGCTTCGTTGCAGATTCCTTCCGCATCTGGGAGTTTCTTTGCCGTAACCACTATGGCCACGTCATCCGCGAAACCAATGAGTCGTGCCCCTTCGGGCATCGTGATCCTAAGTATCCCATCGTACATGACATTCCATAACAAAGGGCCTAGGACTGATCCTTGGGGAACTCCCCCGGTGACCCTGTGGGTCGATTGCCCGGAATCAGTATCGTACAGGAGCAGGCGGCCTTCAAAGTAGCTCGCTATTACTTTCTGTATATACACTGGTACATTTAAGTTGCTCAGTGCATTTAGTGTGTGGTGCCAGCTGGCGGAGTTGAAAGCGTTTTTTACATCCAACGTTGCCGCTAAGCAGTACTGCTTAGTGCCGTACAACCACCTTTTCCCCTCAATGGCTTTATCTGCGATTTCACACAGTTTACCGACGGCGTCGATGGTGGATAGCCCCTTCCGAAAACCATACTGCATCTCTGAGAGGCCGTTGGTTTCGGCAAGGGCACCTTCTAGCCGGGAGTGGATTATTCTTTCGAGAATTTTACCCACCGTGTCCAGCATGCAGAGTGGCCTATACGAAGAAGGCTCCTCCGCGGGTTTTTCCCCCTTTGGTATGAGTACCAGCCGCTGTGTTTGCCAGCGGCTAGGGAACACACCTTCCGTTAGGCATGCGTTGTACATGTCAACGTACTCTTTAGTGTTTGCTTTTATGGCAATTTTGAGGACTTTATTCGGGATTCCATCTGGTCCCGGTGCCTTGTCGTCCAGTATTGTCTTCAATACCTGGAGGACTTCTTCGGCACTTGTGAGCTTTATGCTCGCCCTGTTCACGATCAGTGAGGTCCGCGCCATACCTTCTTGCTCTGGGAATAGTGTTTCCACGATCCTTTTTAGGCTGACTGGGCATGTCGGTGATGGCCGACTAAATACCCGCAGCCGTTTTGTGACGAGTTTATATGCGAAGCCCCATGGGTTGGAGTCTATTTCCTCGCAGATATTGTTAAAGCACCTGCGTTTGCTCTCTTTTATAGTTTTTTCCAGGGCTCGTCTCTTTTCCCTGAAGTATATTTGGAGTGCCTCAAATTCGGGCCTTCCTCTTGAGCGTTGGTATGCGCGTCTTGCCCTGTGGCAGTCTTTCCTGGCTTCCGCAATGGATTGGTTCCACCAGTATGCAGGTCTTCTTCTTGATGGGTTTTTCCCTCTTCTCTGCATAGATGCATCACAGGCTACCTTGGTGTACTCTGCGATGTGGTTTGCCCTTTCTTCAGCTGAGCCGCTTGTGGAGAGGTCCTCAAACAACATCTGTACCATCTCCACGTCTAGCGTTTCTCACGTGCACCTTGCACGTCAGTGGCCTTGAAAGTGCTGGACGAAAACCCAGGCCCGCCACCCGATTGCATAGATGCAGGGTTTTTTTTTTTTTTGTGTTAGTGGTGGTTTAAAGCATCGAAAGCCAACTCGGAGCTGAACTAGCTTGCCGAAGTCTGGGACTCTAACCCAGTAAAAACTCCACCCCCTCCCCGCTTCCCCGGCGGTACTGCCGTTAGGTATTACTTCGCCGGGGGGGGAATGCCCTTAGGGCTCTCTAGGATTCTATCCTATTGGAATTTCGCAGTCTTTCTGCGATGCGCAGTTTTTTGAGTACTATTGTGGCCATGTTGCATACCGCAGACCAATTTACTTCTGATTCAAGCATAATGTCCACCAGGTTACAAGCGGCTGGCGTCCTCCCAACCCTTATGCTCAGATCTCTTCGTTCATTTTCGAATCTCGGACAGACAAAAAACACGTGTTCTGCGTCTTCATTATCCGACTCGCAGAGTGGGCAGTGCGGATAACGTTCATGCTTAAGCCTATTCAGATAGTATTTAAAGCATCCATGTCCCGTCAACAGTTGCGTTAAGTAGTAGTCCACATGTCCATGCTTCCGTCCCAGCCATCTCTGCAGTTCTGGGATAAGCTTATACGTCCATCGTCCTTTGCTACTATTTACCCACCTCTCTTGCCACTTAGCAATGGTGAGTTCTCTGCACCTTTTCCGTACGGATTCTGCAGTTGCGACCCCTGTGCTGCCCGCGCGGATGTTAGCTGATTCCACTGCCAGCAGATCAATCGGTATGCCTCCCGATATTACCAGAACCGCGTCATGGGATACCGTGCGGAACGCACAGCATACCCGTAGTGCACACAATCTCTGCACGGAGTCGCCGTCTTGCATATAACTTCCATGTTTTGTGGCTCGAGCCCATATGGGAGCAGCGTACATCAGCGTCGATGTGACAGCACTAACCAGTAATCTACGTCCTGGTTGCCTTGGTCCCCGAGTATTCGCCATAATTCGCCATATCGCGGCCGCGGTCCTACTTGCCTTGCCACTAGCGTACGCTAGATGTTCTTTGAAAGAAAGCCGGTGGTCGATCATGACGCCCAAGTATTTTAGGCTTGGACGCGATGTAATTGTGGCTTCTCCAATTTTGATAGTAGCTGCCTCCACTTTCTGCCTGCTACTTATCAGGACTGCTTCAGTCTTGTGCGCTGCCAAGGCGAGTCCCTTGGAGTCGAGCCATGCGCTTGCTCGTTTCCCCGCTTCGTTGCAGATTCCTTCCGCATCTGGGAGTTTCTTTGCCGTAACCACTATGGCCACGTCATCCGCGAAACCAATGAGTCGTGCCCCTTCGGGCATCGTGATCCTAAGTATCCCATCGTACATGACATTCCATAACAAAGGGCCTAGGACTGATCCTTGGGGAACTCCCCCGGTGACCCTGTGGGTCGATTGCCCGGAATCAGTATCGTACAGGAGCAGGCGGCCTTCAAAGTAGCTCGCTATTACTTTCTGTATATACACTGGTACATTTAAGTTGCTCAGTGCATTTAGTGTGTGGTGCCAGCTGGCGGAGTTGAAAGCGTTTTTTACATCCAACGTTGCCGCTAAGCAGTACTGCTTAGTGCCGTACAACCACCTTTTCCCCTCAATGGCTTTATCTGCGATTTCACACAGTTTACCGACGGCGTCGATGGTGGATAGCCCCTTCCGAAAACCATACTGCATCTCTGAGAGGCCGTTGGTTTCGGCAAGGGCACCTTCTAGCCGGGAGTGGATTATTCTTTCGAGAATTTTACCCACCGTGTCCAGCATGCAGAGTGGCCTATACGAAGAAGGCTCCTCCGCGGGTTTTTCCCCCTTTGGTATGAGTACCAGCCGCTGTGTTTGCCAGCGGCTAGGGAACACACCTTCCGTTAGGCATGCGTTGTACATGTCAACGTACTCTTTAGTGTTTGCTTTTATGGCAATTTTGAGGACTTTATTCGGGATTCCATCTGGTCCCGGTGCCTTGTCGTCCAGTATTGTCTTCAATACCTGGAGGACTTCTTCGGCACTTGTGAGCTTTATGCTCGCCCTGTTCACGATCAGTGAGGTCCGCGCCATACCTTCTTGCTCTGGGAATAGTGTTTCCACGATCCTTTTTAGGCTGACTGGGCATGTCGGTGATGGCCGACTAAATACCCGCAGCCGTTTTGTGACGAGTTTATATGCGAAGCCCCATGGGTTGGAGTCTATTTCCTCGCAGATATTGTTAAAGCACCTGCGTTTGCTCTCTTTTATAGTTTTTTCCAGGGCTCGTCTCTTTTCCCTGAAGTATATTTGGAGTGCCTCAAATTCGGGCCTTCCTCTTGAGCGTTGGTATGCGCGTCTTGCCCTGTGGCAGTCTTTCCTGGCTTCCGCAATGGATTGGTTCCACCAGTATGCAGGTCTTCTTCTTGATGGGTTTTTCCCTCTTCTCTGCATAGATGCATCACAGGCTACCTTGGTGTACTCTGCGATGTGGTTTGCCCTTTCTTCAGCTGAGCCGCTTGTGGAGAGGTCCTCAAACAACATCTGTACCATCTCCACGTCTCACGTTTCTATTTTGTACCCTGGCACGGTCTTAGGGACTCGTGGTGGGCCACTTCTAGAATTTATCGTGCAGATTATTGCTGCATGGTCACTACCCGTGTAGATGTCACTAACCTCCCAGCTGGAGCCCGAGGCCAATCCAGTGTTCACAAATGTGAGGTCAATGATAGAACTGGTGCCGGCTCTTGAAAAAGTCGGTTTTGTTCCAGAGTTCAGCAGCACTAGGTCAAGTGCGGCGAAGCTCTCAAGTAGCGCCTTTCCCCTCGCGTTGGTTCGGGGGGAGCCCCACTCCGTATCCCAGGCATTAAAGTCCCCGGCAATTACGGCGGGGCGATTTTCCCGGGCGTCTTCTGCAATCTCTTCGAGCGCAGATGTTGCCTGGGGGAGGCTAAGGCTTGGCGGAAGGTAACAGCTATAGAAAGCTATACCATTCACTTGGGCCCTAGCGAAGCAATTTCCGCATTTTTTCTTGCTAATCTGTCGCCTTGGATTACCGCAGCTCCATATTGCCGATTTTTTGCCATTATTTGTTACCCATTCTCCGGAGCATAGATGCAGGGTGGTACCAGGGCAATGTAAAGTTGATCGCCTGCGAAGACGAGAGATCGGCAGCACTCTACAAGGCTGCAATTAACAAAGTCGGCGAGGTCTACCCCGGGGCCAACTGGCAGTTTGTGAGGATGCAGACATCCCGTCTCGACCGAGAGCGAGGGTGTGGCTGCCGTCGGAACCATCGGAACCAGAGGCTATACTCAGCCTGCTGACCAGGTTCAACCCAAAACTTCCAACAGACGGTTGGAAGGTGGTCAAGGTGGAGAAAACCGAGCGCGTCACCATGAGCGTGGTTATCCTCCTGAACCAGGCCTGCTTGGAACCCCTCGCAGCCCAACAACACCGGGTGAACTACGGGTTCGATAAGGTGCAGCTACGAATATACGACACCGATAAGTTAGCGGCAGACAACCTGGCTGCCTGCGCGTCGTACGAACCCCCGAGCGACGACGAACTAGATCATGAAGAGGCTACCCTCACCGGCTACGTGTCAACCGACTCGGAGCTGACAGAGAGCCTGAAGCAGCTGTGCACCCAGGACACAACCCGACCAGGGCGCTCTGTTCTCCAGGACATAGCGGAGGAAGCGGAGGGTACCCAGCCCGACCCCAGTCCCAAAGATGGTGCAGTTTCTGCAAATTAACCTGCACCACAGCAAGGCAGCATCCGCTGCCCTCCTCACCCGCCTGGCAACAGGCAACATAGACGTAGTCCTCATTCAAGAGCCATGGATTGTTGGTAACAACATCTGTGGCTTATCAACCCCCCTATACAAGCTATTTTACATCAAGGACAAGGGTAAAACCAGAACCTGCATTCTTACAAAGACACACTTTAATACATTTCTTATTCCACAGTTTAGCGAAGGCGACCTCACCACGGTCAGACTGGAGCTAAACGAACACACCCATCACACCATGGCCACTACCAAACACCACTACACAACAACTCATACGCACTCACTCACCTAAGGAACTCATCCTGGGTGGGGACGCTAACTCACACCACACACAATGGGGAAGTACAAACACTAACGAAAGGGGTGAGTTACTCTATGACTATCTCCTTCAATCAAATCTATTCATCTGCAACAAAGGTAATGACCCAACTTTCATCACTAGAAATAGGAGGGAAGTACTAGACATTACACTAATATCTGATCCCCTACTTAATCAGCTAGAAGCGTGGAAGGTGGGAATCGAACACTCATTCTCAGACTACCGATACATAGAATTTACAATAAGTCTAGACTGTCCTCCCGCCGAGAACATCACTAATCTAAGATTAACCAATTGGGGATACTACAAGAATCTCCTTAACAGGAACCTACACGCTCCTCCGACACACATATGCAACCGTCAAGAACTAGATAACCTAGTTAACACTTTTACTGATATCTGCGGTGAGGCCTTAAAAAGGGCTTGCCCAAGCAGAACAGTCAAAACAAAGCACAAACCCCCTTGGTGGAACGCAACTAAACCTATAAAAAAAGGAAATTAGAATATCAAAACGAAGAGCTTGGGCTAACTTCTGCAGTAGCATAGAATCTACTGCTGAGGCATCCAGACTCAGGAGAATTCTAGCTAATGCTCCAGCAACCATTGGCTATCTTAAAACCAATGCTGACAGCTGGACGGAAAACAGTCAGGAAACCCAGTCGGGAAACCCACCCATGTAGTGGAGGACCTCCACATAGAGGAGAATTTAGACGACCAGAGTATTGACAACATTTCAAACCCTGGCCGCATTCAGTGGGCTGTTAACTCTTTTAAGCCCTTCAAATCACCTGGCCCAGATGGGTTCTTCCCGGCCCAGCTACAGCGGACACTAGATATGTCCCTTCCCTGGCTGACAGCCATCTTCCACGGCTGCCTTGCTCTAAACCATATTCCAACAAGGTGGCTGGACGTTAAGGTAATTTTTATACCGAAAGCCGGCAAGCCCTCCCACACCAAGCCAAAGGACTTCCGCCCGATCAGTCTCTCTTCCTTCTTGTTGAAGACCCTGGAAAGGCTAATTGACACCCATATCAGACTAACCATCGACCATAGCCTACTCTCTGACGCACAGCATGCGTACCATAAGGGTACTCTCTAGTGTACCGTATAGAAAGAGGCTTCCGCAATAAGGAATACTCTCTTGCAGCGTTTCTAGACATAGAAGGCGCCTTTAACAACGTCACCCCAACGGCGATTACTGGTGCTCTGACTGAACTTGGCATTGAGCGGCCCATAGTGGGACTCATACACACCATGCTAACCAGCAGGGTAGTGTACTCCACTATGGGATCGGCCCACTCGACCAGGAACGTCAGTAGAGGAACCCCACAAGGGGGCGTACTCTCACCTCTTCTATGGGTTTTAGTGGTCAACAAACTGCTATCACTTCTAGAAGAGGCGGGAACAAAAGTGGGACCTTACGCGGATGACGTGGTTATCCTACTGCAGGGCAAATTCCCGCAAACCCTTTGCAATCTAATGGAGACAGCCCTATCCACCCTCTCCCGGTGGACGGCTGGCTGTGGACTGGGAGTTAACCCGGAAAAGACCGAACTAGTTCTCTTTACAAGGAAGTATAAGGTACCAATTCTAGTTCCCCCAAAACTACACCAAACCGCCTAACCTTTAGCAACCAAGCAAAGTACCTAGGTGTCATCCTTGACAAAAAGCTCCTCTGGACAGATAACATCCTAGATCGCACACGCAAAGCGGCCATAGCCCTCTTCGCTTGTAAAAATGCCATAGGGAGGAAGTGGGGTTTCTCCCCCATGATAGTTCACTGGCTATATACAGTAATAGTCAGGCCCATTCTCCTCTACGGAAACATCGTTTGGTGGCCTTCTCTAGATAAGAACTGCAACCTCCGGATCCTTCACAAGATCCAAGGAAGCGCAGAGCTCTGCATCAGTGGGGCGCTTCGCACTACCGCCACTGAGGCACTAAACACAATTCCCGATCTCCAACCCATGGACCTACTTGCCAAAAGCTGGGCATCTGCAACAGCGCTGAGGCTCCGTGAAGCAGCGGCATGGACAACAGGCTCCACGGGTCACTCCAATATCCTATCAAAACATTCACCCCTACCACGTAATACAGACTACGTCCCTCCCATAGTCAACTTCGAGAGAAGATACAAGATCTATATACCCACCCGTACAGACTGGGACAACCTCCCTCATCAATTCGTAAACGCCGTCAACATATACACGGACGGCTCCAAGCTCAACTCCCAAACAGGTGGGGGAGTCTTTTCCCCCGAACTGGGCGTAAAAGTCTCATTCCGCCTACAAGACCACTGTAGTGTTTTCCAAGCGGAAGTGATGGCAATTCAAGAAGCCACTACCCACCTGAACACGTCTGTACATCAAGACATAGATATCTTCATCTTCTCGGATAGTCAAGCAGCCCTCAGGGCCCTCGACTCCTACACAACGAGCTCAAAAACAATCTCTGAATGCCGCAAATCTCTTAGCGAGATGGCCACTCATCTGAGAATCAACCTCATCTGGGTGCCTGGACACCGCAACATTGAGGGCAACTGCATAGCAGACGAGCTAGCAAGACAGGGGACAACCGCCGATATCCTTCGTGATAAGGACACGGTAGGTATGCCCATGGCCACCTGCAAGCTCCATCTCAGGCAGAGATTGTATACACTTTCCAACAACCGTTGGAACTCAATCTCAACATGCCACAATTCTAGACTCACATGGACAAACTACAACACGAAAAGAACAAAAACTCTCCTACAATGTAGCAGGGAGGACATCTCCACTCTCCTAAATGCCCTCACGGGCCACTGTCTTATAGGGACTCATGCGTTAAGGCTGGGTCTAAGTAAACACGACTTCTGCCGCAGCTGCAAACAGATAGACGAAGAGGAGAGCATCGAACACCTCCTATGCTTCTGCCCAGCGCATAACCTAAAGCGCTTTCAAACCCTAGGTAACTACACACTTCCGAACCTTGCGGCCATTCAGGACGTAAGCATTCAAAAACTACTATGTTTCTTGAGAAGAACAGAATACTTCGCGAAAGCAGATAACCCATGAGCTAGGGAAACGGATCTGTCAGAGATCATGTGGTATCACAAGGGGCCCATTGTGGCCTAAGTGAGGGGACTAATATCTAGTCTCCAAACACTCCTACCTAACCTAACTTAAAGAAACTATAGCTGTAAAGGCAGAGGAATTATCTAAACTGCCAAAAATTCAGATACCCACTTTTTTTTGGTGATTCCAAGGAATGGGATCTATTTAATGAGCTGTTTATGGAACTCATTCATACAAGAGAGGACCTAAGCACCACTCCTTAATTTAATTATCTCAAGTCGGCGTTAAAAGGAGAAGCTAAGAACATGGTTTCCCATTTACTGCTAGGCACTGGAGATAATTATGAAGCTGCTAGGGAGTTGCTAGCCAAGCGGTATGAGAACAGAAGAAAAATTTTCTCTGATCACATAAATAGGCTTATGGACTTACCCAATCTAAATTTGGAATCCAATAAGCAAGTCATAATATTTATTGACACAATTAATGGATCAATTTATATAATTAATTAAAGGGACAATTATCCGAAGATTCGGATATTTAGCAAAGATTCTCTTAATTTATATGAGAGTCATGTAAAAAAGACAAAGGAAATTCAGGAACTTTCTGATGTCATGGAGTTCTTAGAGCAGAGACTCAGCTCCATTTCCTCTTTTCCACAGGGAAATAAACCTTTCACAAAAGAATTTCAAAACAAAAGCAACAAAGAAAATTGTTCTTGTTGTAATTTACCAACCCATAATGTAACACAGTGTTATAAATTTAAGGGAATGGAACCAGCAGAAAGAAATGACTGGGCAAAAAAAGACACATTTATTTGAAGTGTCTGAGGCATTCAAGCAATAAAAAGTGCACAAATGAAATTCTTTGCCTGAATTGCAAAAAACCACACCATACGCTTCTTCACATTAATAATAATAAAGAAAAGTAAGTACGTGTAGGACGACGTGACAAGCCTTATTGGCCACAGCATTGATTCATGTGGAATCAGCTAGTGGAGGCTTTGAAAAACTCAGAGCACTAATTGACAGTGGATCTCAGAGTACTATTATATCGGAGGAAGCTTCACAAATACTCAAGCTACCAAAAATAAAAAATTATACTGAGATTGGCGCAGTTTCCTCGATAAAAAAATGCATATCAAAGCATAAAATAAAACTGAACATTAAACCTTTAAAAGAAAGGAAAAATGAGGTTGTAGTGGAGTCAATTGTCCTCCCAAAATTAATGAAAGCGTTAGCAATGCGCTCATTAAATATTGATAAAACGAGGTGGCAAAACTACCCGTTAGCCGATCCCGAGATTAACAAGCCAGGTCGGGTGGACTTAATTATAGGAGCCGAGCAATATGCTAAAATTCTTCAGAAAAGGGTAATAAAGATAAACGGTCTTCTTGGTCAAAACATAGACATTGGTTGGATTGTGTCTGGATGCACCAAATCAAAAGGAAGTAACATGGTAGTTGCGACCACGATAAAGTGCAAGAATTTGGAAGGATTTTGGGAATTGGAAAAAGAAAATAAGGAGGATTTGGAATAAGAAATTTATGAAGAAAATTTCACGAAAACAACACACATAGAAAAACAACATAGGTAAGTATTTTTTACCACATCAATCCGTAATTATAGATGCGAGCTTAACCACAAAATTTAAGGTTGTATATGATGCGTCTGCAAAAACAACTAATTATAAATGTCTTAATGATAATATGTGGATTGGACCTAGAGTTCAAAAGTTCAAGTGTGTCGATAAAGCGAAAAGTGATCAAGAATTTTTGCATATCTTGTGTAGAGATTCTCCAAAAAATAAAATCAAAGACTATACTGCTTCAGCTCCATATTTAGCTAAACGAGTTCTAGCGGACATAGGAGATAAATGTTTAAAAAATCGGGGACAAGGGACACTTAAAGGTTGCATTTCAGTGTTTTGTGTTGTGGGCTACTAAAGCCATTCATTTAGATGCTGTTAGTGACTTAACTTCCGAAGCATTTTTAGCAGCATTTAATGGATTTATATCTAGAAGAAGGAAATGCACTAATTTATATTCGGATATTGGTACTAATTTCGTAGGTGCTGCTCGGAAGTTTAATGGAGGATTTCTTAAAGACAGTAAACATAATAGTAGAGTATCCTCAGAAATTAAAAACGACAAAATTCATTGGCACTTTATCCCGCCGGCAGGACCTCACTTCGGAGGTATTTGGGAAACAGGTTTTAAATCCGTTATATACCATTTAAAACGGGTAATTGAAATGTCAACTCTTTTATGTCGTCCTTTTCAATAAATACTGAATGGGTTAAGAAATGTATTGTATCATTCAAACGGCATTTAAATTACCTTTCCATTGATGCAAAAAGTTTACAAGAAGTAAATTCAAATTATGAGTATATTTAACTAGTGTTTTGTCAAATTACATATGCCGACCAGTGTAGTTCTCACACTGCACAAAGGGTGGCTTAGCGGGAGACCGTTGATTAGGCTCCCACTCAAGCAGACAAATGCGGTCTTTGCTTAGACCATAGATAAGCATATAAAAAGAATTTCATGTTAGTTACGTAAGCGAAGACTTAAAAAAATAAAAGTCTTTTTTTTTATACGGAACTCAAACGTGAAGGTTGTTTTTTTCTTATTGCAGGAATACCCTTTCATCTGTACCATTAAAATTTTGTTGGGATTTGCTGAGGATTATACAAAAGTTTTGTTAAATTGTAAGCACAAACTAATGCCTAAGCTAACTTAGAATCTTGACAACAAACCAGAAAAGAACAAACCTTTAAACTGGAAATGACGAATATAACCAGGAAAATAAAACATGTAACTCCAAGCGATTTTGCAAATATTAAGATGTAGGATTTTATTAGAAGTGGTGTAAACCTACCAATCGCATTTCGGAGTTGGAACTCATATGTTAGCCCCGAATTGAGGCATGGCAGCCAACACAGCTGGAACGTGAAATTGTCGGCTAACCGCGAAAAACCACGATTCGCAAAAATTTGATTAACACTAAATGGAGAACTTATCACAAATAATTTATCAAACTTGAAAGTACACTTGAATTCTAAGTCATGGATATGACTGAATGATATGATATTCTGATATTCTGAATGTTGATTTTAGTAAGAATCAGTATGCTCACCTATATGAAATGTATACAAGATTTTAATCTTGTGAATCGTGTAATCGTGAATCACAATAATTTTTGACCCCAAATGAATTTAAACTAAAGGTCCCTATTATTGTGGCTGATCTTTCATATCAAAACGATTCAGTGAAAACTGGTCCTATTGATGTGAGAATTTCAATAGAAATAGTCATGAAAATACCCAAGCTTTTTGTTTCCTCATAGATGACCGTTTAGTTGAATGTAACCCATTAAACGGACTAGTATAACGAGTTGTTTAACATAAGGAAAAGGTTGAAAGATACTGATTTGATTAACGTCAAACGTTTTTTTGATAATAATATTAATTTTTTTTCTAAAGGAGTAGTAGGGAAAGACGTCATCTGGGACAATTAGCATAATCCAATAAATTAAGTGATTTTAATGGACTTTGAACTCATAAAAATGTCACGATCATGTCTATAAAGAGTGTACTTAATTGCCCCCATTGCCCCCACATCCCCATGTGACAATATTGATCATGTATCCTTCCCCTCATTATGTGCGATTAATAGTCAGGTGAGAAAGGTGCACGTGAGAAAGGTCGCACAACCATAGTATCCAAAGGTTGTTATCTTACAGGAACATATCCGATCATGTTGGGGAAAGGTGTGATCACGTACCCTTTTTCCTCATTATCACAGGTGTTGCTGTGCACGTGAGAAAGGTCGCACACCCAAAGTATTCAAAGATGGTTATCTTAGAGGAACATGTCCAATCATGTTGAGGAATAATATTTTCTATGAATGTAGAATTAATTTAGAAATCAAAAGAACCCCAATAAAATAAATCTCACAAGTTAATGATTCTCAGATGTGGAATATATTTTTTTAAACACAAATTTTTGTTTCCGCCCCAGAACGTTTAACTGGTAAATTCTCTAAGATTCTCTCCTTTCCACAAATGGGTCATAAACATGTCATAAAAGAGATTCAAGCAAGAGCTACCCGAAAATGCGCACCCGTCAATTACCTGACCGCAATAAAAGGGAAACATGCACAACCCAGAAGGCGCACGCCCATTGACAACATCATGGGCCTCACGCCAACGACCTCACGGCTGACTGCTAGCTCTAATACGTTTCCATAATAGGGGTTGAAATCACGACCGCGCAACAACTCGCAAGTAGCCGACATATCTCAGTCAAGGAAATATTTTCCATTCTCCCTACCTGTAATTTTAACTCGAAATAAAAAGTCAGAAGTTTATTTTGTAGCATAATAATACATTTATTCAATTATTTTGGTATTGCGAACATGTTTGATTTTTTACTATTTTGGGGCTACTTTTCAAAAATGTCAAAATAATGTATGCATTGTTAAGAGCACAAACCCAGCCCTTAAGGTGTGTTTCACAATAGGGAAACCGGTTTCCTTTAAACCTGTTTAATGACGGACAACCCATTTCCTCGATATTAATGAGCTGACGACTCCCAAAAAACTTCTGTAGAAATCGTTTCTTTTCCACACCTTTACAAATAATTGGTTTTCCGCTTGTAATTGTCCTTAGATACTTTCGAGTTTGTGGAAAACTGTTTTCTCCATCGTTCCAAAAAATTTTGTGATGTGTATTGGTTAACCAAATTGCAGTCTTTCGAGATTTTGTATTTAGCAAAGTAAAATCATATGGTGGTTCTATTAAAAAACAAGGAAGAACGCTATAGTCGAGTACCTCGACTATCAGATACCCGTTACTCAGCTAAAGGGACCAAAGGGAAATGGAGATATGCAAGCAGCAAAGCGAGATTTAAGTGCGCCACCTACCGGCGGAAGACAGATTTAAGCATTGTGGGCGTTAGGGTAGGCGTGGCAAATTTTTTTTTGGATCAATCGATAGGTATTGACGAGACCAATACATTTCAGTTAAAATTTGTTATCTAGCATAAAAATTGTGGGCGCCACAGGCTTGGGCGGTTTGTGGGCGTTAGAGTGGGCGTGGCATATTCGCATAACAAACCTGCACTGCGTACAAGGCTACGGAATCTAAATCTGAAATCCCAATACTCTATCTTTGATAGTTTCCGAGATATCCGAGTTCATATTTACGGTTTTTTGAAGTTTGTGGGCGTTTTGTGGGCGTTAAAGTGGGCGTGGCAAACTTTTTTTTGGGTCAATCGATAGGTATTGATGAGAACAATTCATTTCAGTTTAAATTTTTACTCTAGCATCAAAACTGTAGTAGCCACAGTTTTGGGCGGTTTGTGGGCGTTAGAGTGGGCGTGGCACTCTACTGAAACAAACTTGCGCTGCGTAAGAAGCTCAGGAATCTGCTCGCCAAATCTCAATAGCCTAGCTCTCATAGTTTCCAAGATCTCAGCGTTCATCCGGACAGACAGACGGACAGACGGACAGACGGACAGACGGACAGACGGACAGACGGACAGACGGACAGACGGACAGACGGACAGACGGACAGACGGACATGGCTAGATCGACTCGGCTAGTGATCCTGATCAAGAATATATATACTTTATGGGGTCGGAAACGCTTCCTTCTGCCTGTTACATACTTTCCGACGAATCTAGTATACCCTTTTACTCTACGAGTAACGGGTATAACTATTATTCAAGTTTGGATCTTTTTTTAATACAATTCCAATTTCCTTTAGAATAAAATTATTAATATTATCAAAGAAACCTTGAACATCAATCGAAACAGTATCTTTCAACGTTTTTCTAATGTTAAACAACTCGTTGTTCTAGTCCGCTTAATGGGTTATACTCAACTAAACGGTCATGTATGAGGAGACAGTAAGCTTGGGTATTTTCATGACTTGGTGTCTTCAGTTCTATTGAAATTCTCACATCAATAGGACCAGTTTTCACTGATTCGTTTTGATATGAAAGATCAACCACAATAATGGGGGCCTTCAATTTAAATTCGTTTGGGGTCAAAAATGGCTGTGATTCACGATTATAGTAACTAGATTGAAATCTTGTATACATTTCATATAGGTGAGCAAACTGATTCTTACTAAAATCAACATTCATATTATCATATGGATATGACTCAGAATTCAAGTGAACTTTAAAGTTTGTTAAGTTATTTGTGATAATTTCTCCATTTAGTGTAAATCCAACTATGGCAAATCTTGGTTTTTCGCGGTTAGCCGACAATTTCACATTCCAACTGTGTTGACTTCCATACCCCAATTTGGGGCTTACATATAAATCCCAACTCCGGAATATAATTGGTAGGTTTACTTAATTTTTGCAAAATCGCTCGGAGTTACATGGGGAAATTTCCAGGTTATATTCGTCATTTCCAACTTAAAAGTTTGTTCATTTCTGGTTTGTTCAAACACATCACCAAGAATCTTAGTTAGCATCAACACTAGTTCGTGTTTACAATTTAACAAAACTTTTTATAATCCTCAGCAAATCCCAACAAATTTTTTAATGGTACAGAAAAGTTAAAGTGGGGTCCCGTAGAAATTTCGTCTCCACTGATCCGAATTTAATAGATTTTGACTCTAAAGATTATCCAGAGATATATAATTTTTTAGGGTTGTATTTATATCAATCAATCATATATCAATCATATATTTTATCAATCTCACATCCATTTATTTCGTACTTAATTTAATCTAAAAAGTAAGCCATACAATTATTTTTAAAAAAAGTGATAACATTATCAGTTGTAGGTCCGTGAAGGAAGCACGTACAAGTCTTGATTTTTAATAGTAATTCGAATTTCATCGTTTGGTTTAAATGTTTGATTATACGATGAATAAGTATGAAACTCTTTCTTCGAAATACTCTCAACTGAGTAAACCTTTTCTCGAACATTTAAAATTTCGTTCATTGTTTTCCTTTCCACCTTTTATATTATACTCGAGGCTTCAAGCCTAATGACTTTAAAAATTGTTTATTTTTCAAAGTAAGTGAGCTTCTTTTTACTGTTGATCCTCTTTCTATAGTTTTACAATTAGTAATGCTTGGCTGAGGACTTAAGCTACGTCTTTTATTATAAATAATCATTCTATTAACCGAATTTGCATGCGAATCGAAACGTTTTCACCACGTTAATTCACCAAATCACCGTTTTAATCAACTATGCGTATAGATAGTGTGCTTATTTCGTCACAGTTGATTGGTAAATAAATTAGGTTATGTGGTGTCACTGTCATTTTATACCCAGGCGGAACATTAATGCCAAACTCATGTAATGTATGAACCGCCGATTATATTACATTCCAAACGAATTGTATTAATTTTTAATATGTTCACGGACTGATCTGATCGATAGGTTTTTGTAGGATGTGCTTCTAGTACTTTTTGATGGAAACCAAACAGTTGTCCAACCGATCTTTCCTTATTAAAGTAAACTGAATCTCGCATGGTAGTTATTTCAACTTGAAGTGTATTATTATTACTTTGAATTTTAAATGTATTTTCGAGGTTATAGTCTTTTAGTTTATTGAAAATAAATTCGGTGATATCATTCAATTCATATGATCCAGATGGAATTGTAATAACCTTGTCACCGATGTGGAAGAGGTTATTTTTTTCATCAATATTTGGAATCGAATTATACATATTAAATTCGATAAGTGCACACTCATATCGACCATTCAATTCGATGGGTGGAAAAAAGTTTGTATTTATAATGGAACTATTTCCATTCAAGGATAATGCAAGTGATCTAGACATATTGAAATCTCTTGATAAACTGTGGGATTGTAAGTATCTAACCAAGCTTTATATAGAAATGACTCCTTAAATCATAATAAATTGATCAAATCCATTTCTGTATCTTCCGTTTTCCATTTCGTTATCCTTGCTAATTAATAGGAATCCGTGCTTGTCCTCCCAACATTTTTGACAAATTTTCACAAATGTTTCATAATTCATATCAGTGTTAATATGGTATAATATATCTTGTTTAAACATTATAATAATGTTGGCATTGTCACGAATCAGATGTTTAGGTATATGACTATACGTTTGACATAAATAAAAAGTGTCGATATTTTTATGTCGACCCATATAAAAATAAGATCTTATGTTATCTTGTTTTTCACAAGCTACGTCATGGAATATCATAATGGAATTGTTTTAGGCTTCACTGGGGTCTAGTACACCCTCATTATGGGAGAATGTATGATATCCCATTCCTTTAATCGGTTTGAATAATTTCTCCAAGTACTCATATTTAGGTTGATATAAACGTTTTGAAAATATATAAACATTTTCGAATTTTAATCCATTAGGACTCTCTATTAGACTTAACATAATATAAGTCTTACCACAATTCGAAGGCCAAACAATTAGAGCCCTTATTGTTTTCGGTAAGAGAGGCGATAGATTTTTATCGTTTTCATCATTAATATTTCTAACAAAAATTTTTTGTTTTTGACTTATTAAACGCATCTTTTAATCTAATGTACCTCATTCAATGAGAAATCTTTGATGATTAAACATCAATAAAATGGGGAAACGTTTTTATAATCGCATCAGTCGTATTTTTAATTGTAAACACGGTGGTGGTCTTGTCGATAAGCTAATCAATACATTACCGTTTGAAGCCCATATTCCGGGATATAATTTTTGTGGACCGGGTACAAAGTTACAGAAACGGTTGGAACGTGGTGATCAAGGAATAAGCCCATTGGATGAAGCTTGCAAAGAGCACGATATTGCATATTCTCAAAACAAGGCATTGAGTGAACGACATAGGGCAGACTCCATATTAATTGAAAAAGCCTGGTCGCGTGTCAAGGCACCAGATAGCAGTCTTGGTGAAAAAGCAGCAGCATACTTTGTTACAAATATAATGAAAGCCAATAAAAAAATTGGTATGGGATTGAATAAAACGGAAAAGAATGGAAGGAAAAAGATATTGAAGAATAAAATGAAGAAGACAAACCTATCGACTGTTATAAATGTTGCTACTAAGACATTAAAAAAACAAAAACCATTAGACACTATGAATGCAATTAAAGTTGCACGTAAATCAATTCATCAATCAATGGGTTCTACGAAAAATGTTAAAGTACCTCGTGTAATTAATGTACCCAAAATTGGAGATTTTCTACCAATCGTGCCGATTTTGACAGCCCTCAGCGCTCTTGGTAGTTTAGCAAGTGGTAGTGAAGCAATTGCAAAAACAATTAAAAAATCGAAAATGGCTAAAGAAGATATGGAGGAGAAAAAACGTCACAACAGGTAAATCGAAAGTGTTGCTGTAGGAGAAGGATTATATCTCAAGCCCTATAGAAAGGGTTATAGTTTCTTTCTTAAGCCCTATAATAAGGGGAAAGGAATTAGGAAGCGAAAAAACTAATTTATCTGCTACGCAATAGACCACTATCAAATATCGACATTATACATTTTGCTAAGAAATATATCCCACATTTTAGAGGGGTGTTCATGAGAGATCTACTTCCAGAAGCACCAAAAAGTCGGGAGTGTGGTATAGTAAACCTAGATAATTCACGATCAAGTGGTACACATTGGGTTGCATATAATAAAAATAAAAATAATATACATTATTTCGATAGTTTTGGAAGTCTTCAGCCACCTAGAGAAATTGTGAAATACTTGGGTCATAGAATACAATACAATTACGATAGAGTTCAAGACTTTGATACATACAACTGTGGACACCTGTGCCTCGCTTTTCTACTTTCTTTCGTAGAAGATGTGGAGTCAAAGCCGGTATATTTAAATGGTTAATTTACATTTGGGGGGTTGAAAATCAATGTATGGGTACGTGTATGTGTGAACTCTGTATAGTATAAAAAGTGGACCTGCACGCGTTCAAATTCACAGTCTAAGTTTCTACTTCACATCGAACGTCATCCAGAGGACAAGAATTTTTGATCATTCTTAACAAAAAACTATAACAGCTCATAACAGCTCAAAACAGCTGGTGACCAGCTTATAACAACTAGTAAACAACTAGTTAACAGCTACTAAACATATAGTAACCATCTAATAACAGCTATTTACCAGCTAAAATAACTAGTAAGCAACTACGAAACAAGTACTGAACAACTGCTAAACAGGTAGTAAACATCAAAATACAGCTATTAACCAGCTAAATCAACTAGTAAGCAACTACAAAACAAGTACTGAACAACTGCTAAACCGGTAGTAACCATCTAATAACAGCTATTAACCAGCTAAAACAAGTAGTAAGCAACTACGAAACAAGTACTAAACAACTGCTATACAGGAAGTAAACATCAAAATACAGCTAAATACAACGTGCAACAACTGTACCAAGTCCAAAAACCTCAACAACCATCATGAATCAGGAAAACCAGATGAACATTGTAATTAAAGAGTTAAATAAATGTAATAAAAAGACACTGCTGTCGAAGACAAGGATGCCTGAAAATGTAAGATTCCCGATCCTCAAGGCGGAGCGCAAAACAACAAAGGTTGGAGAATCTATTGCTCTCGAGTTGGAGGAGCACATTCTGTACATGCCGGAAAGGTACACCTCTCTTCAAGATGATATCATCAATGAAATGGTTGATGGAAAATTTAATATTTATAAAAGTAATGACAATGTGTATTAAGAAATAAGTCAGTAATCATTAAAAAGATTGAGATTTTAAAAATATAACAATAAATACACTTTTTTAAATATAATGAAGAAAATGTATCAAATCTTTTTTATTCGGAAATGGTATATAAATATTACAGATTATGGCGTCCCCTAAACAGTATTTGTTTAGTAACTGAGGAGTGACTACATGAATTTCGGAAATTTAAAATTCTTTCACCTATAAAGTTTGTAAAATATACTACAATGAATATTTTGTCACAGTTAACCAAAGCTAGATTTGCTTTGAAGCGAAAATTCGATAATCTCAAACAAGTCAAACATCATACTAATTTACAATTGGAGGAGACTTTTAAACCTATTACTGAACCCTTACTTGAACTTGTTAAGGAAAATAAAAAACAAAAGATTTCTAATGTAAAAGATAGTAAAAAGTAAAGCGTGAAATGAAGCAAATTAAAAAATACGATGATGATGAGAGAGCTTGACTATTTCTACTTTACAACTAATGAGAAAGATCTGCAGTCTAATCAAAACATAACTCCACAAAGGTCTTTCGATGATAGTGATTCCTATAATCAAGAGACGGAAAAGAGTGAAGAAAAAGGGACAACACCTTTACCAATGTATACAGGAGAGGCCGATATGGGTGTGGATGCAGAGCAAGAAGATAATAACACTAGTTATAATTATGATTTTAATATCAGTAATTAGACCAGAGGAAATGTGTTGGATAAAGGTTATGGATCTAAAAAAACTGCAAACAATTCATTAACATTGGGAGATAAAGAAAAAAAATTAAAAATAATAAAATAACATTTTCTAGTGGAATGAGTTGTGATCTGAATCCTGGTCTGTACTCTCTAATTTTTCTTAGTAAACCTAAAAACTATGATAATCAAGACTTGAAAATGTATAAAAAAATTATTTTAGAAACGAATATACATAGAGTAGGCTTTAAACCTAATAACAGAATCAAGGGTACACGAGCATACAAATATAGCCATATTATTAAGAAGTTGATAGACAAAGATTTCAGTCCTACAACGTCTACTCCACTTCGCTCAAAAACAGGTTTTGGTTACATGACTCTTCAGAAATCAAATCCAAACTATGTATATTGGAATGATGTAAATGAGTTAGTCGAACGATTGAAAATTTTCGTAGCATCAAAAGGAGCGGGTAACACCAGCCACAATAACGAAATTTTTTCAATATTAGAGGAATTGCGTGAAGAAAGGATTATATTTTAATGGGTATTAATAGGAAGGAAAAATACGTTTTACATTTATAAACATCATGTCTGTCAACAAGTTTAAACATTTTTCTGTTGATAAGGAACGATCAGAAAATTTAAAAAGACGTCTTAATTCTACTGAGGGATTATTCATCGATAAGGACGGTTATCTAAATGCTCAAAATAAACGTATCAAAAACGGATCTAAGCCTATAGACAACAATGATCTAGCAACGAAACAATATACTGATGAGATTCTCGGAAAGTTGGGAGAAGATTTATGAAAAATTTTAACTCAAATCGTCGACTCACAAAAATTTCAAGCTTAGAAAATAAAATTGAATTGAATAATAAGAGGGCAGACAGCGCTGACCAAATTTTCGCCAAAATTCTGGAAAAGATTAAAACCATTGAGGACTATATATTTAAATATGTAACAAAACCGATATCATTACCGAAAAAAACCACAATTGAGTTAGAAGATGTCGCTTTTCAGCCTATTAGAAGAATATGATTAAGCGGGAAATCGTAAATGAGTTGCACGGACCATCTCGAAAAAACTTTCAACGAAGACGAGTGATTACAAGGGGTATAAACGATCTGTGGAAAGCAGATTTGGTTGAAATGGGACCCTTTTCAAAATCTAGTGATGGGTACCGATAAATTTAAATCGGGTCATGGAACACCAAAAAACCTGCAAACTGATGATGGCACTGAATTCTTTAATTCTAAATTTAAGGTATTAATGAAAAGTTAAAGGATAAATCATTATTCAACCTTCAGTACTCTAAAAACATCAATAGTTGAACGTTTCAATAGAACTCTTAAAGAATTTATGTGGTGTGAGTTTAGTTTCAATGGAAAATATAAGTGGATAGATATGTATAAACAATTAATTAATAAATATAATAATAGAGTGCATAGAACAATAAAAATGAGTCCAAGTAAAGTCAGTTCTTCCAATGAAAAACAAATATTACAAACATCGTATAATCACCTGAAAATATTTGTTGCAAGTAAATTCTGTAAGGGGGACCACGTTCGTATCAGTAAATACAAACACGTCTTTGAGAAAGGGTATACACCAAACTATACAACTGAAATCTTTAAAATTAGAAAGGTGAAGAATACATACCCTAAAACATACTTACTTGAAGATTTAGATGTCAGCCCGATTCAACATCTCCAATTCAACTGATTTATAAAATAATTATTTTTCAATATGTTCCTTTTGAAATTTAAGGCTATCTTATGATTCCCCATCGTTCACATAATTATTTTGCATCATCTCACCCAAGCAAAATGAATTTGATTCTAGCCATTCAACATTTTCTAAAATATCTTTTTCAATTAATCTCTGATGTTTTATTGATGTCGTACCATGGTCTTCATTACTTAACTCTAAAAATTGTGTTTCAATAACATAACGTTTTCTTTTGTTATCATTGCCACAAAGAACTTTTTTATTTACTTTAACTGTAGTTATTTTATGTGCTTTTGATCTAAACATTGTTCTATTACCATATAGTGAGACCCCAGTTAATAAAACGTTTTTATAGTCTTCAATTGTAAGATTTCGTAAACTCACTCCCTTTGCTTTATTATGTGAAGATTCTATTTTATAACAATAAACCTTTGAGCACAGACCTACAACTTCTGTCATGAGTTTACGGTTAAGCTCATCTTAAAAAAACCCTAAACTTTTTTTGTTAACTCTTTTGAAGTTATAGAGATTAATTCTTTTATCTGAATATTCCGATGTATCAAATTTTGCTTCAAGATCATTACGAATATCTTTATAAAAATCTTCAGTTTATATTGTATAGATAAATGAATTAGTATCCATATAATTTAAGAGTAACTTTTCCTGAAACTTTGGCTTCATATATTGATAGTTAAATTCATACATTTTCCATTTCGATAAGTCTAATACTGCAAATCCTAAATACATTGGCTTATTAAAAAGAACGGACAATCTTTTCATTTGAATTGCATAGAATAGTTGCACTATGAAAATTGGATTTTGAAATTAAAGTTTTGGCACAATGTGCTTTTTGTCCAGTCTTCGAGCTATCCGGAGCTTCCCATGTACCAATAAGCTTAATATCGACCCTGCGCTCGGGATCTTCCATTGTTTTTCCGTAAACAGAATTATTCATTAATTTAAAAAAATCTTTTTCAAATTTATTTTTTGAATTTTTGCCTATGTAAAGTATTTAGATCAATGTAATTCTTTAACCAAGGTTTTTGTAAGAATCGAACTCCTCTATGAATCTTTTTCAGTACTAACCCATTCTGTATACATTGTTGCAAATTCCGATAATGTATTACATAATTTTTCTTATTTCCCAGGTTAGCAATTAATTTTTTTACCTTATCCTCTTTTGAGGCCAGACAATTTGACGGACAAAATGAGTAGTATGGAAAGGCGGATTCTGGGACACTTTGCATATTAATGGCCTCCGCCCCCTTACTAATTAGCATATTAATGACCCCCGCCTCTCACTTATTAACATATCAAACAAAAACACCTCTTAACGAGGTAAAAAGTAGTGGCGAACGCGCCTTTAACAAAAATTTCTGATATCAAGAATTGTGACGAAAAATGATATTACATTCGATAGAATAAATAAACTATATTAAATTTATGAGCCGGGGGCTTTGATCCCCACCGTATCCAGCAGCTTCAATTTTCAAAAATTTTTACTTTTACCATTTCACCGCCTTTTCTCCCAAACAAATCTATATTTCGAAAGTCTTGGTATGCAATCTTCGTAGTTTATACGGTACCTTTCGATTGGTGTATCACTCGTTACGAACGGACCATAATGGCAGATTTTCAATTCTGCGGCAATATAGAGTAGATGTCTTCGTACGCTCTCTTTCGCGCTTCGCCACTACGTGTACTGCCGTCCACAGTGATTAATGGCTTCCGGCCCCCCTCCCCCCTCATTCACGTATGCGGGTTCTGGGACAATTAGCATAATCCAATAAGCTAACTGATTTTAATGGACTTGGAACTCATAAAAATGTCACGATCATGTCTATAAAGAGAATACCTAATTGCCCCCATCGCCCCCACATTCCCATGTGACAATATTGATCATGTATCCTTCCCCTCATTATGTGCAATTAATAGTCAGGTGAGAAAGGTGCACGTGAGAAAGGTCGCACAACCATAGTATCCAAAGGTTGTTATCTTACAGGAACATATCCGATCATGTTGGGGAAAGGTGTGATCACGTACCCTTTTGCCTCATTATCACAGGTGTTGCTGTGCACGTGAGAAAGGTCGCACACCCAAAGTATTCAAAGATGGTTATCTTAGAGGAACATGTCCAATCATGTTGAGGAATAATATTTTCTATGATTGTAGAATTAATTTAGAAATCAAAAGAACCCCAATAAAATAAATCTCACAAGTTAATGATTCTCAGATGTGGAATATATTTTTTTAAACACAAATTTTGGTTTCCGCCCCAGAACGTTTAACTGGTAAATTCTCTAAGATTCTCTCCTTTCCACAAATGGGTCATAAACATGTCATAAAAGGGATTCAAGCAAGAGCTACACGAACATGCGCACCTGTCAATTACCTGACCGCAATAAAAGGGAAACATGCACAACCCAGAAGGCGCACGCCAACGACCTCACGGCTGACTGCCAGCTCTAATACGTTCCCATAATAGGGGTTGAAATCACGACCGCGCAACAACTCGCAAGTAGCCGACATATCTCAGTCAAGGAAATATTTTCCATTCTCCGTATCTGTAATTTTAACTCGAAATAAAAAGTCAGAAGTATATTTTGTAGAAAAATAATACATTTATTCATTAATTTTGGTATTGCGAACATGTTTTTTACGTTAATTAATCTTTTTCATTCTCTTTTCTATATTATAGTATATTTTCATAATGTTGAGTGCTTCCTTTTTGTAATCTGAAATTCGATGGCATACACAAATAACAACTCCCTCGGTGGCTGCATCATTGCTCCACACGCAGGTGTTCATATGATTTCCATGAGTAGATATTTCATATTACCTCCATCACATTCAAAGAGTTTTGATTGTATGAACTGGAGCCGTACATAGTGTGCATTGAACAGAATTCCGTCAAGTGCGTTCAGAAAATTATTTATTTTAACTGAATGCATGTTGTCTATCTAAGTCAAAAATCTCGTCTTACACTTTTAAATATGGTTACACAATTTATAAGGAAATTTTATATAGGTTTTCATCTTCATCTTTTACCCAAAGATGTGCATTCTCGAAATTCAACAAATGAAAATCTTTTATTTTTCCTCTTCTTTTACCCAAAGATGTACATTCTTGAAATTCAACAAATGAAAATCTTTGATTTTTCCCAAACTCGAAATGATTTTTACCAAACTGTCCCCTATTGGCTACCTGAGTATGATTGTGTGTATAAATTGACAAGATCTTTCATTTCCCATCTGCAGCAAAGTATGTGCGACCTCTTCTAACCAACGCTCTCCTTTATTCTATGATTTTGTGTCTCCCTTATCGATTTGATGGTGTCCTATTGGTTACACTTGTATCAAATATTTTTCAAAATCAATACTTCTCATCTCTTCTTACCAATGAATAGTCGATGTAACCTACTAGAATTACCTAAGTTTTTGAAGTAAAAAAAATCTTAAGCATGCACCTCTCATCTTCAATATTATCGTTCACGCCCACTTCAAACACTATAAATGATCGAGGACAACAGTTAGTCTTCCAAAAATAGTCTTGAAGTGGGATACTCTGCTACGTCAAACACAACTTAAGTAAAAGTGAAAAAGTAATCGTTAAAAAAGAGTTTAAACTAAAAGAATAAAATAAAATGAATAACCAAAATCAGTATTGTCAATCCTGCAAGTGTTTCTTGCTAAAGAATAAGTGGGCAAACCATGCTCGTTCGGAGGTGCATAAGCGAAATGCAATTCAACCCCTTGACGGAAGAGTCAAGAGGAATATGATAAAGCGGGAAATCGTAAATGAGTTGCACGGACCATCTCGAAAAAACTTTCAACGAAGAAGAGTGATTACAAGGGGTATAAACGATCTGTGGCAAGCAGATTTGGTTGAAATGGGAGCCTTTTAAAAATCTAATGTAGCCATACTTGTTGACTGTTATAGACACATTTTCGAAATATGCTTGGGGTGATGTGTCATTCGACGCGTATTCTCAGTAAGAATGAAACAAGCTAAACAGCCGGGGGCTTTGATCCCCACCGTATCCAGCAGCTTCAATTTTCTAAATTTTTACTTTTACCATTTCACCGCCTTTTCTCCCAAACAAATCTATATTTCGAAAGTCTTGGTATGCAATCTTCTTAGTTTTTACGATCCCTTTCGATTGGTGTATCACTCGTTACGATCGGACCATAATGGCCGATTTTCAATTCTGCGGCAATATAGATTAGTTGTCTTCGCACGCTCTCTTTCGCGCTTCGCCACTACGTGTACTGCCGTCCACAGTGATTAATGGCTTCCGGCCCCCCTCCCCCCTCATTCACGTATGCGGGTTCTGGGACAATTAGCATAATCCAATAAACTAACTGATTTTAATGGACTTGGAACTCATTAAATGTCACGATCATGTCTATAAAGAGAATACCTAATTGCTCCCATCGCCCCCACATTCCCATGTGACAATATTGATCATGTATCCTTCCCCTCATTATGTGCAATTAATAGTCAGGTGAGAAAGGTGCACGTGAGAAAGGTCGCACAACCATAGTATCCAAAGGTTGTTATCTTACAGGAACATATCCGATCATGTTGGGGAAAGGTGTGATCACGTACCCTTTTGCCTCATTATCACAGGTGTTGCTGTGCACGTGAGAAAGGTCGCACACCCAAAGTATTCAAAGATGGTTATCTTAGAGGAACATGTCCAATCATGTTGAGGAATAATATTTTCTATGATTGTAGAATTAATTTAGAAATCAAAAGAACCCCAATAAAATAAATCTCACAAGTTAATGATTCTCAGATGTGGAATATATTTTTTTAAACACAAATTTTGGTTTCCGCCCCAGAACGTTTAACTGGTAAATTCTCTAAGATTCTCTCCTTTCCACAAATGGGTCATAAACATGTCATAAAAGGGATTCAAGCAAGAGCTACACGAACATGCGCACCTGTCAATTACCTGACCGCAATAAAAGGGAAACATGCACAACCCAGAAGGCGCACGCTCATTGACAAGATCATGGGCCTCACGCCAACGACCTCACGGCTGACTGCTAGCTCTAATACGTTCCCATAATAGGGGTTGAAATCACGACCGCGCAACAACTCGCAAGTAGCCGACATATCTCAGTCAAGGGAATATTTTCCATTTGCGCTCACTTCCCCTCCCGCTTGTCCTCGGACTCTCACTCTCGTTTGCGATAGCGCCCACTCCGCCCTCCCCTCCCACTCCCCCTCCGACTTGATCTCTCACTCTCGTTTAAAAGCTATGTATGTATATATATATTGTTATCGTGAAACATTATTGTGTGTATATTTATATATATTGTTGTTATCTCACTTACCCCAAGTATTTATTTTATTTAAATATACATAAGTACTTATCTCTCTTTCTTTTCAGATTTGTTCGTCTAGCAAACTGGTATAAATATGAGATGTAGAGTACTGGAGTAATTCAGAAAGCAGAAGTCAAATTCAGAGCAAGAAGTCACTCGCACTATTTGAAGAATCTTTCATCATCAGCATTAACATCAGCAGCAGCAGCAGCAGCAACAGCAACATGTCTGACTTTGGAGAACAGTTTAACGAGCTTGGGGCCGTCTCTCTACCCCCAATTAAAAGTGTTAAGGCTCTCCCTTTTAACACACCGATTGTGATACAGAACGCTGAAGTGAAGCGGACACGCTACGGCGATAAAATAATGCTTACATTTGAAGATTTTGTGGTGTTCTTGCCAGACCGGTTTAGTACGCTGTCAGCGAACGCTGTGGAGCACATGGCGACGGGGGGCTACAAGCTAGTCAAACTTAGATCGGATGGGGATAATTATATTTTAAATTTTTGTAACGAATAAGAAAAATAAATAAAATAAACTTTTTTAATTAACATTTAAAACAAAACAAAAACAAAAATGGCTGATGCTTTACATAACAATAACAATCCTGGGTCTAGTAACACAAATCCTGACGCTAGTGAAATACGATATTGTGATGTCTGTAATCTAAATGTTGCTAAAATTAGTTGGTCGCATCACTTACGCACCAACTTCCATAAACAATTATCTGGCGCGCAAATAAGTGATAACTTGCGGTGTATAAGAAGTGCATTTCGGAATCGTATTGAAACTTATATAATCACAAATCACAATAAGGAGTGCTTGGATATCAAATTATTTCAACAATCAATCAAAGAACAAGTGATCACTCTACTCCAAGAAGCTCAAAAAAAACACATCAATATCAAATTTAATTTTGAGCAATTCTGTAATTATGTTTTGATTAAAGAGAGTGAAAATCATTGTGAAATAAATCTAAAGTCATTTCAAACAAAAATGCAAGTCTTAAATCCAACAACGAGTCAGACTGAAAGTCTAAATGAAATAATCAATAATTTAAATGACTATATAAAAAGTGAGATGAGCGAGTTTCAAGAACGAGACAGTGGTTGGTCCCTAATTGAAATAGTACATTTAGAAGTTAATATAAATAAATACCAACTCATAAAGGGCTCGAATTTCATTAATTTGCCCAGAAAAATAGTAAGCAGAAAAGCCTGCATCAACGTGCAAAATAGAGACGAATATTGTTTTAAATGGGCATTAATATCGGCTTTTGTGAAATGTCCTCATCATAAGAATCGACCCAGTCAATATAAACGTAAAGGCATTTACAACATTAGGTCGGATATAATAAATATAAATAATAAATCGTTAAATTTTAGTGGGTTAAAATTCCCCACACCGGTCGACAGCATAAACATATTTGAAGAAAATAATCCTGAAATTAGTATAACTGTGTTGGGTGTAGACAGCGATGAAAAGACAATTATCGGCCCATATTATTTAACTAATAATAAAACTAGCAACGTCTTACACACTATATATCTACTACTTCTCGAGAAGGATGACAAATATCACTATGCTTGTATTAAAAATATTTCCAAGTAAGTATTAAATTAGAAAATTTTAAAAAAAATTATATTTATTTCTTTGCTTCTCCATTAGATTACTTCGCAAACAAATAACTAAAAGTACGAGGAAGATTCATCTATGCAATGGCTGTTTTCTACATTTCGATGATAGCGACAAACTGGAACGACATAGTATGGAGTGTAATAGAATTATAACTGAGATGCCCTTAAATGAAACAGCGATTTTAAAATTTAAAAATTTAAAAAATCAATTAGATGTTCCTTTTGTGGCATATGCTGATTTTGAGTGTATTTTAGAAGGGATGAATCTGAAAACTTCGGATAACATAAATTTAATTCAAAAGCACATACCGTATGCCTATAGTTATTATATAAAGTGTTCATTTGACAATAGTTTGGATATATATCGAATATATTATGGTGAAGATTGTGCAGCACATTTTGTTGGGAGCATATATAATGATTGTTTAGTGTTATATCAAAATCACTTAAGTGTAACGATTCCCTTGCATCCGCTATCAATGGAGCAACAAAAAATAATTGACTTAGAACAAAATTGTAGTATATGCGGTAATTTAATCATTGATCAAACTAAAAGAGTTCTAGACCATTGTCACTTAACAGGCAAATATAGAGGTGTAGCTCAAATGATTGCAATTTAAACTATAAAATAGCAAAATTTTTCCCAATATTTTTCCATAATCTCTCGGCATACGATGCTCATTTATTTGTGAAAGAATTAATTAAAATTCCTGGTGATATTTCTATAATTCCGCTAAACAAAGAGTTTTATGTTTCGATGTCAAAGAAAATTTATATAAATCCCAATGAAACGTTAGAACTTCGATTTTTAGATTCATTTAGATTTATGCCTTCCAGTTTAGACAGCTTAGCCAGTTATTTAAAAGAAGAAAATCTAATCACAATAAAGTCATTTTTCACGGACCCGAACAAATTTCAAATGGTTAAACGTAAAGGCATATTTCCGTATAGCTATTTAAATTCAGTTGAACGCTTGTCAGATACACAATTACCGTTGCGCGAAAATTTTTATAATCAATTAACTGATAGACACTGTTCTGAAGAGAGTTATCAGCACGCTCAAAACGTTTGGAATGCCTTCGAGTGCACAAATTTATTAGATTATTTATTGTTATATTTGAAGGTAGATGTGCTGTTGCTATGCGATGTTTTTGAGAATTTTAGAAAAGTATGTAAAAAAATCTATAATTTAGATCCTTGTCAATATTATACAACTCCTGGTATATCATGGGATGCTATGTTGAAGACAACTAAAATTGAATTAGAACTACTCACAGATATTGATATGTATAATTTTATAATGAAAGGTATTAGAGGTAGTCTTGTTCAATGTAGTAAACGTCATTCTATTGCAAATAACAAATATCTAAATAACGATTACGACTGTGAGAAAGAATCAAATTATATTGTATACTTAGATGTTAATAATTTATATGGGTATGCTATGTCACAAGCTATTCCGTATACAAATTTTAAACGGCTAAAAGAAACAGAAGAAGGAAATTTTGAAAATTTTGATTTAAACACGTGCGTAGATGATCAATCAATTGGTTATATTTTAGAGGTAGATTTGGAATACGCTGAAAACTTACACAGCCAGCACAATGATTTACCATTTTGTCCGCAAAACAAAAAAAATGAAAATATGCAACAATCAAAATTGATTGCAGACTTGACAAACAAATATAATTATATAATTCACTATAGAAGTTTGCAGCAATGTCTTCGACATGGACTGATTTTAAAGAAAATTCATCGAATATTACAATTTGATCAATCTGATTGGCTTAAAAAATATATTGATTGCAACAATCATCACAGAACATTGGCTGTTAATGATTTTGAAAGAATTTTTTCAAACTGCTAAACAACGCAGTCTATGGCAAGACAATGGAGAATGTCGACAAGAGAAAATCAATTAAATTAGTGTCCAGGTGGGAGAGTGATGGTAAAAAATTTTGGAGCTAGAGCACTTATCTCAAAATTTAAGTTTAAGAATGTATTGCAATTAGCCGATGATTTCTTTGCAATTCAAATGAAAAAAGTGCATGTTGTCTATGATAAGCCTGTCTACATTGGCTTCACCGTTCTAGAATTATCAAAATTTAAAATGTACAATTTTCACTATGACTATATGAAGCCGAAATATCAAGAAAATATCAATTTAATGTATATGGATACTGATTCTTTTATCTATGATATTAAGACTATAGATTTTTATGATGACATTCGTTTTGAAATTGATGAGCATTTCGATACTTCAGAATATGATAAGGATAATGTTTTTAAATTACCATTGATAAACAAAAAAAAATTAGGTATGATGAAAGATGAATTTATTGGACTCAGAGCTAAAATGTATTCAATACAAGTCTCTAATATAAATAATGCTGAAATAACGGAGATCAAAAAAATTAAAGGAGTAAAGGCGAGTGTGACCTCAAAATTAACTATTAACGATTTTCGAGATTGTTTGTATAAAAAAAATAAGCAAGTTGGAACAATGTACTTATTTAAATCGAAATTACATCAAATTTATACACAAGAGTATACAAAAGTCACCCTAAACTATTTAGATGATAAGCGCTATATAAAAGAGAATAATATAGACACACTTGCATGGGGACACAAAGATATATAGCCTACGAAGTTAAGCTAAAAATAAAAAATATTGTCTTTTTTATACAAATATATTACATTTTATTTTTTCGAAATAAAAATTTTAAACATAATTGACCACAGTTATATGTATTGAATTTTTGTTCATTTCTATAGTTATATTCAATGGGTGGTTTTAAATATTTCACAATTTCAATGGGCGGTTGCAAATCACCAAAACTATCATAGTATTCTTTATAATTTCTATTCTTGAAATATGCTACCCAATGCGTGCCACTACCGCTTTCGTTATCTAAATTAATTATCCCACATTCGTTGGTCCATGGTTTCTTGGGGAGACGATCACGCATAAAAACACCACGAAAGTGTCTAAAATGCTGTTTACCAAAATCAATTAAATCAATATCGGTAAGTGCTTGTTTGGGTAGCATATTTATTAGTTTTTTGGTGAATATGGTTTATAAAATAGTCCATATCCTTTCTTATACGGTTTCAGGAAAAGACCTTTTCCCATCGCAATTGATTCCATATAGCGGTTATGACGTGTCGCTTCGGCTAATTGTTCTTTACCATTTTTGACAGCGTTTATTGCTTTAGCAACAGCAGATCCACCACTGGCAAGACCACCAACTGCGCCAAGTGCAGTCAATATTGTTATCAACGGTAGGAATCCCCCAATTTTTGGTAATGGTATCACCCTCGGAATATTGGAGATATTATTCACTAGACCTAGTCGACCTCGTCGACCTCGTCCTCGTTGACCTCGATGAAAACTTGGTGGGATTGATTGTTGAGATATCTGAATTGCTTCATCGATACTCGTAGGATTTCTTCGTTTCAAAATTCGCTTCGTTTGACTCACAATGCTTGCGAATGATTTTTTTTTTGTTTGTCGATGACGTCGACGTTGTTTTTTTTTTTATTACTAGCTGGTTTCCTCTTACGTTGACGTCGACGAGATTTGTTTTTAGACATACCTAGACCGAATTTAACTTTTGTTTTCATGGCGTTAGTCACAAACCAAGCAGCAGAACGTTCTTTTAGACCGCTATCTTTTGCTTTAAAACGTTCCCACGCTCTATTAGCTAATATATCATCGGCCTGATGACGATTTTTCAGGTCTTTGAATTGTGAATATGCAATATCGTGCTCTCGACACGCTGCATCTAGCGGATTAATCCCTTTGTCTCCACGTTTCAAACGCTCTGCAAGTTTTGTGCCTGGTCCACAAAATTGATATCCTGGCAAATGAAGTTCAATTGGCAGTGTGTTAATCAAGTTGTTAATGAGTTCACTACCAATTCGATACTGATATGAATTTAATTTATGTTTGTGATTTATACGCATTATTGCATTTCTGTTTTTTTTTTTGGTTTATGACTATTCTGTTTCAATGACAATCGTATATTAAACAAAAACGAAATATATACTCAAATATTTATAGTACTTTCATTAGTAGTTGTAAAAATTTGATCAATAAAACAACCACAACAACAACAACAACAACAACAACAACAACAACAACAACAACAAAATGAAATTTATAAAACAAACCAGACAAATTAAAGTTCGAAATGTCGATCAAATTTGTGGTGAGGGGGAGAGGAGCGGAAAAATTACACATAGCCCATTGTTACCGAATTCGATACGCGCTCTAATTGTGGGACCATCTAATTGTGGAAAGACAAACGTAATGATAAGTTTGATCGAAAGTCCCAATGGACTTAAATTTCAAAATATATACATTTATTCAAAATCGTTGTATCAGCCAAAGTATCAATATTTAATGAAATTGATTAAACCAATAAAGGGGATACACATGTTCACGTTTTCAGACAAGGAAAAAGTTGCCAGTCCAGAAAGGGCTAGACCACACTCAATAATGATATTTGATGACGTAATCTGTGATAAGCAAACAGCAATAAGAGATTATTTCTGTATGGGTCGCCACAAACACATAGACTCCTTCTATCTATGCCAAACTTATACAAAAATACCAAAACACTTAATACGTGACAACGCTAATTTGATTATAATTTTTAAACAAGATGAAATGAATATTAAACATATTTACAATGATCATGTTATGGCGATATGACTTTTAAGCAATTTATAAAAATTTGTGAGGAATGCTGGAAGCAAAAATATGAATTTGTTCTCATAAGTAAAGATAATGATATTGATAAAGGACGATATAGAAAAGGATTCGATAGTTTTATACATCTATAATCATCATCATCATCATCTCTCGATCAGCTCTGGATCAGCTCGGCATCAGCTTTGGATCAGCTCTGGATCAGCTCTGGATCAGCTCTGGATCAGCTCTGGATCAGCTTTGGATCAGTTATATATATATATATATATTAATAATATCATATATTTTACTAGTAAATAATTGGTTTTTAAACAAACAACAACAACAACAACAACAACAACAACAACAGCAGCAGCAATGGTGAAATCAAAAAATAAGTCTAAAGTGTTGGATGATCTGGTTCAAACCAGATTGTTGTTGACACAGAAATTGAAGAGCATGAAGTCGAATGAAATGGATCGAATTAATATGCTGGAAAATACTTTTAAACCAATCACAAAACCTTTGAATGTGATTGCGGAAAATTTTCTAAAAAAGAACAAGAAGGCAAATAAATACAACGTTAAGAATCCGACTAACCCGAACAACAACAACAACAATAATAAGCGTGAACTGATAAAATATGATGATCATCAGCATCGGGGGCATCGAGAAGGAGAACAACAGCAGCAGCAGCAACAACATGTTGAAATGCTTAAACACAAAAGACGATACTCTCCAAAGAGGGTTATGCGAAGAAGACTAGACACCGACAACACAAACAACGATTTGGGGATAAAAGTGGGAAAATTTAAATCCTATAATGCAAACAGAAGGAAAAGAAGACCTTATCAACGAAGAAAAATCCAGCATGAGGATGCTGCTGCTGCTGCTGCTAATGCAGATTATGATGATGATGATGCTAATGTGTTTGATATGGAATTTAATCGTCCGCAAATAACGAGTTTTCCAATAATCAACAACAACAACAACAACAACCCACCCGACTTGATAGATACTTCCAACGATATCCTATCAGACTATACTTCATTTTTGTATAGTCAAAGAGCAAAATACTCTAATTTATTAGAAAAAAACAGTCCTGCATATACACAAAACGGCAACGACGACGACGACGACGACGACGACGAGCACAATGCAGTAGTTAGTAGTAGTACATCTGCTGCTCTCCCTCTCCCTCTCCCTCCTGCTCCCCCTGCCCCCCCAGTTCTCCCTGCTGCTGCTGCTGATGCTGCTGCTGCTGATGCTGCTGCTGCTGATGATGATGATTATGATTTAAAATTAAGTCTTTTTAAAAATCTCAAACGTAATGCTAACATTGAGAATTTATCTTTAGCAGCAGCACTCCAGCCTAATAACAAGAGATACAAATTACCTTTTAATATGCTACAAAGAGATTCTATGCTTGAAAAAAGTCGTAAGGTCAATGGTCCCAAATTTAATAGATTTAAAAAAACAGCACAGACATCGTCATCGTCGTCGTCGAACATTATAAATTTTACACCGAGATCACACACACACAAAAAAAAACGAAGTGCTCACACAGAAAATTTACCTCTGCCTCAGTCTTCTTCTTCCTCTAATAAAAGATTAAAATTAAGCGAAAAAAGAGATTCTATGCTTGAGAAAAGTTTTTTGATAAATGGACCCAGATATCCAAGATATAACAAGACAAAACAACAACCACAACAACAACAACAACAACAACAACTACAACATAACAACAACAACCATGTGATCAACAAGGAAAAACAAATTGCAATCAAGAGAAACGTTTCGATCAAGAAATCACCGTTTTTGCATAATATTCAGCTCTTAAAAAGTCAAAAACAATCGGACATGTTGTATGGTCTGAATATAAAAGAAAATGGTGAATGGTATTTTGCCAATAGTAAATTGAAATATAATAATAATACAATTATTATTGATAAGGAAAAATGGAAATTGATTCCTGGTCTATTTCAATTGCTATTTCACACGAAGCCCGCGCATTATTCAAATCTGGACTTGAAAAATTATCGAGATATTCTGTTAAGAACAAACGCACACAAACGAAAATATCAGAATAGTTCACAAGTTAAGGGGTCTAAATCATTTAAGTATCAGCATATTATAAAAAATCTATTCAAACCGAAAACACAACTTATTGGTAAAGGTTTGCTTACAACACAAACAGCAGCAGCAGCAGCAGCAACAACAACAAAATCTTACTCTAAGGAGGATAGAGGATACAAGTATTGGGATGATCCGAATGAATTAATCGAGAGATTAAGATTACTATTAGCATCCGAGAGTGCTGGAAATACCAATCACAAAAACGAAATTATATCCATTATTGAAGAGCTTAGAGAGGCAAATATAATAAAATGAATCAGATTAATAAATTTGGTGAAAGCTTGTCGTCCGGAGGAGGAGGAGTGGGAGGAGTAGGAGGAGGAGCAAGTCTAAAAAAATATATTTTAAATCGACAAGAGAAAACGGATATTGATTTAAACAGCTTGAGACAGAGCATAAATATTTTAAAAAGCAAAATAATTTCATTGGAAACAAACCTTCAATCAGATGTCACTGAAAGTGCGAATCTTATAAAATTAGCTCTAGAGGACTACTCTCAAGATATTTATACTAAGTATATAGAGCGATTAGAAGACAATATTCAACGGCTTGAGGACGTTCTCTTTAAATTACTCTCTACGCAGCTACCTACAGATGAGGTGAAAAGAATTAAAGTACAGTTCCCTATTATTATCAAAGGTATTGAAAATAAACAAAATGAGTGACAACAACAACAACAACAACAACAATAACTTGAATGCGGATAAAAGACAACTCACCGAAGAGTTGCATAGACAAGGACGAAAAAATTTTATCAGACGACGTGTGATAATGAAGGGGATAGATGATTTATGGCAAGCCGATTTAGTTGAAATGATACCCTATCAATTATATAATAAGGGATATCGTTATCTTTTAACTGTTATTGACACGTTTTCGAAGCAAGCATGGGCTGTTGCTATTAAAAACAAAACAGGAGACAGCGTCACAAAGAGTATGAAAAGCATTTTCGATGACGCACAAAGAAAACCGAAAAACTTACAAACAGATGATGGTAAAGAATTTTTCAATAAGACATTTCAAAATCTGATGAAATTAAATCATATTAATCATTATTCAACGTATAGTATTTTAAAAGCCAGCATCGTTGAACGATTTAATAGAACCATCAAAAATATGATGTGGAAAGAGTTCAGCTATCAAGGTAGCTACAAATGGATTAATATCTATAAGGCATTGATTGCTAAATATAATAACACATACCATAAAACAATTCTGATGGCGCCAAACGATGTAAGTTTTCTAAATGAAGAATTACTCCTCCAAACCGTTTACAATCATCTGAAAATCACTCATAAACCAAAATTCAAAGTTGACGATTATGTGCGAATAAGTAAATATAAACATGTGTTCGAAAAAGGTTATACTCCAAACTGGACAACAGAGATATTCCAAATCAAACGGATACAAAATACCAATCCCATCACGTATATATTGAAAGATTATCAGGGAAATGATATTAAGGGGGGATTTTACGAATATGAGCTGATGAAAACTAAATTTCCCGATACATATCTAGTGGAGAAGGTTATTAGACGTCGAAATGGTAGAGCATTCGTTAAATGGTTGGGATTCTCATCAAAGCATAATTCGTGGATTGATTTGTAAGCACACACACACGCAGCATACTATATATGTGTATGTGTAAAGTCTATAAACATTTCATTCCCTCCCGAACCGTTAAGATGTCGATAACATTAACACTAACAGGCAATACGTCAGTACTTGTTGCAGATTATTTTCCTCCAATTGAACTTGAACAGAACTATCAGTGTGCGTTAATCAGCCTGGACACTTATAATTCGTTTCCAAACGTTGACGTAGACAATAATTTATTTCATATTGGCAAACATTTGATAAAAATCCCCGTAGGTTCCTACGAAATCAGCGATATTAACGACCTATTGACGCGAAAATATAGAAAGTTAACACAGAATGTGACCGACGGAAGTCCCAAATTTTATCTAGTTCCAAACTATAACACTTTGCAATCAGAAATTTTCTCTGCAACTGATGAAATATATTTTAGTAAGGAAAAGTCAATCGGCTCTTTATTGGGATTCACCTCGAATATATTAAGCCCCAATATATTACATACTTCTGATAAGGCAATTGATATCACAAAAATTAATACCATTTGTGTACAATGCAATATTATAAATGGTACATATATAAACAACGAAACAACACACACACTACATCAGTTTGCGCTTGTCGTTAGTCCTGGATATAAAATAACTGAGGTACCACAAAATGTTATATATCTACCAGTAAACACAAAAGAAATACATTCGATAACTTAAAAAATCTGTGATCAAGACGGTAATCTGATTAATTTTCGCGGTGAAAGAATTACAATAAGATTACATTTAAAACCAATTTTAAAAAAAAAATGATTATATACAACAACAACAACAACGTCTATAAAAAGGCATTATCACTCAATTCTCCCTCACTCGCTTCACCAACGCTGACCAGATTAGCTACTCAACAACAACAACGACGGCGACGACAACAAAAACAAATCCCATTAACGGAGTGCAATAAAAAATTTTTATTGAGTTTAGGATTCAAATTAAAAAAAAAAAAATGTCACATATAATTAACGTGCTCGAGAAACCGACTATTGATAATTCAATAATAAAGAAAGATTATCATAGTTATTCACCCTATTTGCGATCGTATGAGAACAATGACGAAATTCGGATTGCCATACAAAATCAAGATTTGTATGTGTTGCCGAGCGAAAGTTTTCTTCACGTTCAAGGGCATATTACAAAAGTTTATGATCAAATCGAAACCACAATAGCATTATTGAATAATTGTATGGCGTATCTATTTAGTGAAATTCGATATGAATTGAATGGTATTGAAATTGATCGAACACGACATTTGGGTGTAACAAGCGATTTAAAAAATTATTTATCAATTAAACGAAATCAAGAACACTTGCTCGAAAATTGCGGATGGTCCATCACAGACAATTTAAAACTTAAAAGAGGAAACTTTAATTTTTGCGTGCCGTTGAATCTGTTACTTGGATTTGCTGAAGACTACAATAAAATATTGCTTAATGGGAAACACGAGCTAGTTCTATTAAGAGGAAAAGATAACGATGATGTAGCACTGCTGTAGCTTTAACAATGAGTCAATTGAAAATGACGATTTCGAGCATTGTTTGGAAAATGCCCCATGTACAATTGTCTGATGCTTATAAATTGTATATGTTTAATGTGATAAACAAACAAACGCCATTATTGATTCCCTTCAGGAGTTGGGATATATATTATGACCCAGTAGTTCCACAGACTACTACATTTATTTGGAGTGTTAAATTAGCTGCTGAAACTGAACGCCCTCGCTATGTTATTATCGCATTTAAAAACAATAAGAAGTATGTTCATTGTGATTTAGTCGATTTGAAAGTATATATCAATTCTGAAGTATATCCGTATGACGGATTAAATCAAAATTTTTCTTATAATAGATATGCACTATTATACGATATGTATATCAATTTTCAAAAAAGTTACTACGGCTGTGAGTCACAACCGTTATTATCGCTAGAGACTTATAAAAATAAGGCTCCCATTATTGTCTTAGATGTTACGCATCAAAATGAAGCAGTAAAAAGTGGACCCATTGATATACGAATTGAGATTAAAACACAAAGTAATATCCCTTCAAAAACATCTGCATACTGTCTCATAATTCATGATAAATTATTCGAATATACACCGCTATCAAACGAGGTTAGAAAAATATTATAAATATATATATATATATATATATATATATGTACGTATATGTGAATATTTTTTCTATTTCGTTCTCTGTGAGATTGCAAGCAAGCAAGCAAGCAAGCATTAGTAGCAAGTCGAACTGCAAGCTAGAAACTACAATCAAAACTAGAATAAGAACAAAGAAAATATAAATAAAAATGTTGCGAATAATAATCATTACAATTATTTTACTATTCGGTTGCAATTCGGGAGGAAACTGTAATCCTATTCCGAATCCTAAATTTGCTTCTATTCTGAATATCACCAATAGTATCAATGCAAATACAACAAGGAAGAACGCTATAGTCGAGTACCTCGACTATCAGATACCCGTTACTCAGCTAAAGGGACCAAAGGAAAATGGAGATATGCAAGCAGCAAATGCGCCACCTACCGGCGGTAGACAGATTTAAGCGTTGTGGGCATTAGAGTGGGCGTGGCAAAGTTTTTTTTTAATCAATCAATAGGTATTGACGAGACCAATACATTTAAGTTAAAATTTTTTATCTAGCACGAAAATTGTGGGCGCCACAGGCTTGGGCGGTTTGTGGGCGTTAGAGTGGGCGTGGCAAACTTTTTTTAAATCAATCGATAGGTATTGACGAGACCAATACATTTCAATTTAAATTTTTTATCTACCATGAAAATTGTGGGCGCCACAGACTTGGGCGGTTTGTGGGCGTTGGAGTGGGCGTGGCATATTCGCGTAATAAACTTGCGCTGCGCTCAAGCCTACGGAATCTAAATCTGAAATCTCGTTTCTCTATCTTTGATATTTTCCGAGATATCCGCGTTCATATTTACGATTTTTTGAAGTTTGTGGGCGGTTTGTGGGCGTTAAAGTGGGCGTGGCAAACTTTTTTTTAGGTCAGTCGGTAGGTATTGATGAGAACAATACATTTCAGTTAAAATTTTTGTTCTAGCATCAAAACTGTAGGAGCCACAGTTTTGGGCGGTTTGTGGGCGTTGGAGTGGGCGTGGCACTTTTTTGAAACAAACTTGCGCTGCGCAGGAATCTCAGGAATCTGCATGCCTAATCCCAGTATTGTAGCTCTTATAGTTTCCAAGATCTCAGCGTTCATACGGACAGACGGACAGACGGACAGACGGACATGGCTAGATCGACTCGGCTAGTGATCCTGATCAAGAATATATATACTTTATGGGGTCGGAAACGCTTCCTTCTGCCTGTTACATACTTTCCGACGAATCTAGTATACCCTTTTACTCTACGAGTAACGGGTATAAAAAAAGGGTAGAATTTAATATAACATTATCGAACAACGAGGTGTTAAAAGTAAACCTCTCATTACAATTTTTGAAACAATCATCATTAACACCACCACCACCAACCACAACTATAAAACCCATTGGGTTGGTGGAATTGATAACTGAATCGTCAACACCACCACCAGCACCACCACCACCACCAGCAGAATCAACATCAACAGCTAACGATGAGGACAATGCTGAGGATAATATTAAAGTTACGGTGGATGAAGTAATTGAATTGTTTCAAGCAAACCTAATAGAAAAGGAGAAAAATATTGGAGGAATATTGAATGCAACAGTACCATTCTATAGGCACTTTAATCTCCAATATAAAGAGTCGGCTATATCAATTCGTTGTTTGTATAAAAGCAATTATGAGAAGAGAACACTAAATATAAAATGCCAGCAATATATTGAAACAGTCTTAATTGAACGTTTATTACCAAATTATTATTCTACCTCACGAACAAACATTTGTTGAAAAAAACCCCAACACCCTGAAGAACATTATCCTCAACGAAGACATCAACAACTATGTACAAACTGCGACGATGACAATCACTTGAGAGAGGGGCACGCGCTAGAAGTCGATGACAATACAAACAAACAGACGCAGTCAATAAACGATAATCAGTGGAGAGAGCCGGAGTCCGAGAGAAAGAGAGCAGACAAAAAAAACTTTTTTAATCTTTTTTATACTTATACACATATACACATACTTTATTCATACATTTACTTACTAGTGTGTTGCTAAGCTATCAGCCCTAACAAATGCATCTAATACTCAATAATCAGTAGAGAGCCAAAGCCAGAGCCCGAGAGAGAGACGACAAAAAAAATTTATATTCTTTATACCTATATACTATACATGCATTCATGCATTTTTTACTTTAATCACAATTCTGTAAAACTAGTCTCTAAGCATTCGCCCACAGGGAAAGTATATTATCGCATATTAAAAATTAATAAAATACAAAAAAAAAAAAAATGAAAATAATTATGGTTTTGATATTATTATTTGTACTTGGAATCGTCGTCGGAGGAATAACGCCAGTAAAAAGCGAATCTGAATCAAAAAAATTCCCTATCAAACGGAAATTAAATACTCTAGTTTTGATCTCGTTGTAAACGAAACATTGACTGTCAAAGTAAATTTAATTTTTGAACTTAATACCGCATTTGTGGAAGTGATTCGAGAGAGCAGCACCAGCAACAACAACAACAAAAATCAACATGATAATAGATTTAAACGAGATTTGATACTATTCGAGCAAATGCCTCATACTTTCCCCACGATCGATGAGGTAGTTGAAAATTTCCGTCAAGAGTTAATTAGAAAAGAAGAGGATATTGGTGGAATAATTGATGCACCCGCTGTAATTTGTAGATATTTCAAATTAAGATACTTGAGAAGTATTGTCAATATTCGATGCAATTATTATAGCGATTTCACAAATAAAACATTACGAATTTTTTGTCATCACTATAATGCTGTAAGCAATATCAATGAGCGAAACCTATTAGAGAAAAATTATTTTTTTGAACGAGACTTTACCATCGATGAGGGAGATGATAATTACGATGAAGCCAACCCCACACACCTTCAGTTAGAGAGTCACATCGGAACGTATAACATCAATGATTATCAACAGATCTTGCATATGAATATTCAAAAATAACATCACAAAAAAAAAAAAAATGACATTTACAAAAAAAATTATTGATTTCATTCAAAATTATCTACACATTCTGTCGCCCGAGGATAAAGAAACTCTCCAAAGTATACATATGCGATTAGAACATATTAAAAATTTAAATATTACCTTTAATCAAATGGAAGCGAATAAAGAGATGAGTACAACTTATGCTGCTGCTGCTGATGATGTAGTAGATTGTAAAAAAGAACAACATTCCAAATACATACAACAAAAATTGGTTGATGAACATGACGCATTACAAATTATGACCTCCTATCAAATTTTGTAAGTAATAATAAATATATATATATATATATATATACTATATCAATTATTTTATTTATTTTATATATTTCAGATCGACATCATCGTCATCATCTAGTATATCTGAATAATAAGTGAGAGGCTTCCTGTGTTGTGTGTGTGTGTGTGTGTGTGTGTATGTGTGTATATTATAGAGCGAGAGATTGTAAAAAGGAAACAAAGAAAATGGGAAAATAGTATATAGATTCAGCTATAAAATTGACTGTATGTTGGTCAGTAGATTTAGTATGTTGGAAATTATTCTCGAGTCTCTCTCCCCAGCATTTCGAACAAAAAAAAATGCATTTTCACGTATTCCTATTACTGTTAGTATGCGCAGTCGCTAAAATCACTTCAAATCAAACAACAACAACAACAATAACAACATCACAACCCCCAACAACAACAACAACAGAAACAGCGACAACAACAGCAACAACACAAACAACAACCAGCACCAAAGAAGGCTGGCAGCAGCAGCAGACAACACAACAGCAGCAACACAAACAACAACCAGCAGCATCATAGAACCAGACTCATCATCAGCAGCAGCAGCAGCAGTAGCAGCAGACAACACAACAACAACAACAACAACAACACAAACAACAACCAGCACCAAAGCACCACCCTCAGCAACAACAGCAGCAGCAGCAGCAGCAGACAACGATGACGTTTCAAAAACACCATTTGTACCAAAATATGTCTATCATATTAACATTACTATTATACTCTTATTATTGCTTTTGATAGTCTATCTTGCAATTGTAATATTTCAAATAATCTTTTCTTGTTATATAGACTGCATCAAAGTTGCGATGACTGAAGATACAGCATCAGCACTTCGAAATAATAATCACGAACTTAATAATGTTTATTGTCCTCAAAATATTTAAAAAACAAAAAAAATTAAAAATAAATTAAAATACTAATATTTCATATTGTGGTGAAATTAAAAATCGTATTTAATATTGTGGTGAGCGGGAGGGGGAGCGGGAGGGAGAGCGGGAGGGAGAGCGGGAGGGAGAGCGAGAGGGAGAGCGGGAGCGGGAGGGAGGGCGAGACCGGGATTTTTTTTATCACTCACTTGTTGCGCAGTTGTGAATTTAAAGCACCCACTCAGCCAATAAATTTAAATCCCTTTTTTTCCTTCGTTATCTTTCGCATAACTTTGAAAAAAAAAACAAAAATGCGCAGTTGGGGATTTAAATCACCCACTCAGCCAATAAATTTAAAACCCTTTTTTTCTTCGTTATCTTTCACATAACTTTAAAAAATCAAAAAAAAAAAAAAAACAACCAGCAAGCCACCTACTCAAATAAAAAAATTGATCGTGGATGCATTGGATGCAGTTATCGCGCATCCGGTGTTCAAAAGGGATTTCAAACAAAAAAGCACTTACTTTGTATTTGCAAGTGATTGCGAGAAAATATAGCGTTATCTTTCACATAACTTTAAAAAAATTCCAGCAAGTCACCTACTCAAATAAAAAAATTGAGCGTGGGGGTAGAAATAAACAAATTAATAATTTTTTTTTTGTATTGGATGCAGTTATCGCGCATCCGGTGTTCAAAAGGGATTTCAAACAAAAAAGCACTTACTTTGCATTTGCAAGTGATTGTGAGAAAATATAGCGTCCACATACACACACAGTCAATCAGAGAAAAATTGCCAATAAATAGCGCTGGGACAGTCAAATTCAAAGGCAGTTCATAATTGTCTTACATTGACTAAGTATGGAACAATATATAACCCACCGCCGCCGCCACCAACATCCAGACTTAGAACCAGAACTAAGCAAGCAGAAGTAAACATGGAGTCACAAACGAACAAATTCAAGCAAGTTGTAGTAGGAGCAGAAGAAGCATCCGATTCAAATTGGTTAAGCAAATTGGTTAGACCACCGAAAGCGCTTCGATGCGGTAATTGCAAATGCGTGGTGTGTACCCACAGACAACCCGGTTACATAACCTCAGAAGAAGAAGAAGAAGACTACGTCGTCCACGACTACAAGATCTTAACACGAATTCCTGAGGACACCATTGAGGATAATAACGTAGGTCTCCACCATAACCATACCTGCTGCGCCTAGACAAAAAAACATAAAAAAGAATGTAAAATTACAATTTATTCTTCATCCCTTTTTTTATTTTTTTAATCAAAAAAAAAAAATAAAGGACCCCAAAACACAAGTTTCTAAATCTATCATTGATGGTGATGGTGATGCTGCTAGTACTGATGATGGTGCTACTGTTGACGATGCTGCTGGTGTTGCTGGTGCTGCTGCTGCTGCTGCTGCTGCTTCTGATGCTGTTGAAAAGGAAGATCCTCGACCCAAAAATTTGTTTGCTAAACGAGGATCTATCAACATTGAAGACCCTGTTGATGTTGCTGAGAGAGAAATTCGAGAGTTAAAAGATGAAATTGAAGAATTTCGTACGTTATACGATGATGTAATATCTAGCAGCGATCTGAGGAGCTTACGTACGATAAAAAAATTGTGTCTGTAGGAACAGTAATTACGCCTGGGGACTACAGAGCCTTACGCCCAATCAGGGGGCAATTCATGTGGGGGGCCTTCAATCTAATGCAACGCTATCGCTTTATGCGTGAAAACTTATCAAAAAAAAATTCTAAAATTATTGTTGAAGATGATGATGACGTTTTCGGTATGGGATATAGAAATAGGAAAGAATTAAGCAGTTATGAGGTTGAAACATTCGTTAATACAGACGAAGTGGATGATCTAAAATTTCAGCTTACATCCCCCAAAAAAAAAAATTATGTGAGGTTTGTGAGAACTAGTATATATATACACTGTTAAAAACAAAACAAAAAAAAATATTGTTTCTGTACAACGATCTATGGCTTGTATTAATATTCACAAAGTACGGCACTGGAGCGTTGAACAGGAACAATATATCAAATATCAAATATCTTCAACGGTCGTGTGCGTGTGTGTGTGGGTGTAACGTGAGTTGAAGAGTATATTTTTTTCTGGATCGTTCAGGAAGATCTGCTATATTTAATAGATCTTTTTATGCGAACAGAAAAAAAATATTTTTAAAGCCTTAAAAAAAAAAAAAATAAATAAAAAGAAAACAGAAATGCAGAGAAAGTGATGTGAGATAAAGAGTATTTTTTTTTTTGTGTCGCGGAAAAAGATTTGCTATTTATTTAATAGAAGAACTCTTTCCGCGATAACAAAAAAAAGATATTTCAAAAGCCTTCAATAATGTGTTCAAAAAAATATATTTAAAGCCTTCAAAAATGCGGAGAAAGTGAAGTGAAAGAGTATATTGTTTTGTTGTTATTGTGTGTGGAAAAATCTAATATATTTAATAGATATTGCACCACGATGACATCAAAAAATATATTTAAAGCCTTCAAAATGTTGAGAGAGTGAAGTGAGATAAGGAGTATATTGTTTTAACGTTATCATGTGGAAAAATCTACTATATTTAATAGATCTTTAAACACGATAACTTAAAAAATATATTTAAAGCCTTCAAAATGCAGAGAAAGTGAAGTGAGATAAAAAAAAAGAGAGTATATTGTTTTCTATGGGGCACAAACTCTTTGTATTATATTAATATTCACATAATACGACGACTTGTATTCCATAGAAAAAACTATACATAAAACGCTTCAAAAAAAAAAATCAGAGAAAGTAAATTGATATAAAAAGAGTATATTGTTTTCTATGGGTACAAATTGTTTGTACTATATTAATATTCACATAATACAGGAGTTTGTAAACCAAAGAAAATAATATATATATACATACATAGCTTTTAAACGAGAGTGAGAGATCAAGTGGGAGGGGAGGGCGGAGTGGGCGCTATCGCAAACGAGAGTGAGAGTCCGAGGACAAGCGGGAGGGGAAGTGAGCGCAACCCCCCAGAGGGTCAAGCCTCAGGACAAGCGGGAGGGGAAGTGGGAGGGGAAGTGAGCGCAACCCCCCAGAGAGTCAAGCCCCAGGACAAGCGGGAGGGGAAGTGGGAGGGGAAGTGAGCGCAACCCCCCAGAGAGTCAAGCCCCAGGACAAGCGGGAGGGGAAGGGGGAGGGGGAGTGAGCGCGGCCCCAGAAACTTCCACAACAACAACTTCCGCTCGCGATAAGCGCCCCCGCACCAGCGATAAGAAAAGTGGTCCAGAACATACAAACCCCACAGTGGTCCAGAACATACAAATCCACCCTACTGTTAATGATTCTCAGATGTGGAATATTTTTTTTTTAACACAAATTTTTGTTTCCGCCCCAGAACGTTTAACTGGTAAATTCTCTAAGATTCTCTCCTTTCCACAAATGGGTCATAAACATGTCATAAAAGGGATTTAAGCAAGAGCTACACGAACATGCGCACCTGTCAATTACCTGACCGCAATAAAAGGGAAACATGCACAACCCATAAGGCGCACGCTCATTGACAAGATCATGGGCCTCACGCCAACGACCTCACGGCTGACTGCTAGCTCTAATACGTTCCCATAATAAGGGTTGAAATCACGACCGCGCAACAACTCGCAAGTAGCCGACATATCTCAGTCAAGGAAATATTTTCCATTCTCCGTATCTGTAATTTTAACTCCAAATAAAAAGTCAGAAGTATATTTTGTAGAAAAATAATACATTTATTCATTAATTTTGGTATTGCGAACATGTTTTTTACGTTAATTAATCTTTTTCATTCTTTTTTCTATATTATAGTATATTTTCATAATGTTGAGTGCTTCCTTTTTGTAATCTGAAATTCGATGGCATACACAAATAACAACTCCCTCGGTGGCTGCATCATTGCTCCACACGCGGGTGTTCATATGATTTCCATGAGTAGATATTTTCATATTACCTCCATCACATTCAAAGAGTTTTGATTGTATGAACTGGAGCCGTACATAGTGTGCATTGAACAGAATTCCGTCAAATGCGTTCAGAAAATTATTTATTTTAACTGAATGCATGTTGTCTATCTAAGTCAAAAATCTCGTCTTACACTTTTAAATATGGTTACACAATTTATAAGGAAATTTTATATAGGTTTTCATCTTCTTTTTTTTACCCAAAGATGTGCATTCTCGAAATTCAACAAATGAAAATCTTTGATTTTTCCCAAACTCGAAATGATTTTTACCAAACTGTCCCCTATTGGCTACCTGAGTATGATTGTGTGTATAAATTGACAAGATCTTTCATTTCCCATCTGCAGCAAAGTATGTGCGACCTCTTCTAACCAACCCTCTCCTTTATTCTATGATTTTGTGTCTCCTTTATCGATTTGATGGTGTCCTATTGGTTACACTTGTATCAAATATTTTTCAAAATCAATACTTCTCATCTCTTCTTACCAATGAACAGTCGATATAACCTACTAGAATTACCTAAGTTTTTGAATTAAAAAAAAAAAATGTTAAGTATGCACCTCTCATCTTCAATATTATCGTTCACGCCCACTTCAAACACTATAAATGATCGAGGACAATAGTTAGTCTTCCAAAATTAGTCTTGAAGTGGGATACTCTGCTACGTCAAACACAACTTAAGTAAAAGTGAAAAAGTGATCGTTAAAAAAGAGTTTAAACTAAAAGAATAAAATAAAATGAATAACCAAAATCAGTATTGTCAATCCTGCAAGTGTTTCTTGCAAAAGAATAAGTGGGCAAACCATGTCCGTTCGGAGGTGCATAAGCGAAATGCAATTCAACCCCTTGACGGAAGAGTCAAAATAATTTCTAAGGAATTCAAGGGAAGAATACTGCATTACATGTATGTAAACGATGGATCGAACTTGATCTTACCTGAGAGTTTCTTGAGTGAAGCTGGATTGTCACTGCTACCTCATCTCAGCATTCTATTAGAAAGTTATACTTCAGCAAATGTCAACTTTGAACTGTTTGCAGAGTATATAATTTTTTAAGATGAATCTGAAGAAATTGAAATGAAAAGTTTTCAAAGTAAAATGGCGATCATCAACAAAGATTTTGATTTAGAATGTATCTTTCATGAACATACCATGGAAATAATATCTAAAACTCAAGAATTTCAAAAGAGAGACAGCGGATGGTCTCTTATAAAATTGATTCGCTTGGAAATGAATGTGAATTACTATACACCGATGGCTGGTTCGTCCTTCATACCACTACCTCATTTCCTTTTGACAAACAAAGCAATAGTTAATGTTTGTAATAAAAATGATCAATATTGTTTTAAATGGGCGTTGATTTCTGCCTTAAAAATTGTTAACAGGCCGCAAAGATGTTCGGCATATAATATTGATATATCGCTGGAGATAATTCGTATAAGTGATGAAATAAAATTAGATTTCACAGGGTTGACTTTCCGCCTTGAAATAAAATGTATTAAGCATTTTTTAAAAAAGAATACTCATATGAGTTTAAACGTATTCGGATATAATGAAGAGACGAGGGAAATAATTGGACCACTTTTTCAATTGGAAGTGGAAAAACCTCTTCATATCAATATGATGTTTTTGGAAGACGGTGGAAATGGACATTACATGTACATTAAAAATATTTCAAGGTAAATTATTTTATTCATTTATATCTCTTTTAAGCAATAAAATAATGTGTATATTATTCTCTTTCAAAGACTAATGACTGCACAAAGGGGAAATCAGAGGAGGGCGCAATTTTTCTGCAATGTGTGATTGAATTTTTTCGGAACCCAGGAAGCTGCATTGAAACACAAGACGCTCTGCAGTAGGAAGGTTTTTTAAGATGCCGCACCCTCAAAATAATACACTGAAATTTACCCAAGTTCAACATCAGCTTCAAGTTGCATTTGTTGTCTACGCGGATTTCGAATGCATTCTGGAACCAAAAAATCTTGAAGTGAGCCCCAAATTATTTAATATTAATGAACATATTCCAATATCATATGCGTATTATATAAAGTGTGCTTTTGATTCTAAACTAGATAAATTTGTTTTAGAAACATGAAAAAATTCAGGAATAAGTTTTGTAAATTCATTGATTAAAAATTTAACAAAATTGAGTGATGACTACTTACATAAAATAGTTCCTAAGAAAATGACTTTGAATGACCAGCAAAAATTTGATAATTCATTGAATTGTTCTATTTGTCAGAAAGGTTTAGGGACTGCTAGGGTTAGAGATCATTGTCATTTCACAGGTCGCTTTAGAGGTGCAGCCCACTCTCAATGTAACTTGGATTATAAAGTTAAAAAATTCATACCAGTATTTTTTCATAATTTTTCGAAATACGACTGTCATTTATTTATACAAGAGTTGGGAAAGATTCCCGGTGAAATTTCCGTAATACCAATAAATATAAAACAATTAGCATATTAATGGTCCCCCCCTCCCCCCCTCATTAACGTATGCGGGTTCTGGGACAATAAGCATAATCCAATAAATTATGTGATTTTAATGGACTTTGAACTCATAAAAATATCACGATCATGTCTATAAAGAGTATACTTAATTGCCTCCATCGACCCCACATCCCCATGTGACAATATTGATCATGTATCCTTCCCCTCATTATGTGCAATTAATAGTCAGGTGAGAAAGGTGCACGTGAGAAAGGTCGCACAACCATAGTAGCCAAAGGTTGTTATCTTAGAGGAACATATCCGATCATGTTGGGGAAAGGTGTGATCACGTACCCTTTTGCCTCATTATCGCAGGTGTTGCTGTGCACGTGAGAAAGGTCGCACACCCAAAGTATTCAAAGATGGTTATATTAGAGAAACATGTCCGATCATGTTGAGGAATAATATTTTATATGATTGTAAAATTAATTTAGAAATCAAAAGAACCCCAATAAAATAAATCTCACAAGTTATTGCCTCTCAGATGTGGAATATTTTCAAACACACATTTTCGTTTCCGCCCCAGAACGTTTAACTGGTAAATTCTCTAAGATTCTCTCCTTTCCAGAAATGGTTCGTAAACATGTCATAAAAGGGATTCAAGCAAGAGCTACCCGAACATGCGCACCTGTCCATTACCTGACCGCAATAAAAGGGGCCTATGCACAAGCCTGAAGGCACGCTCATTGACAAGCACAATAAAAGGGACACATGCACAAGCCTGAAGGCGCACGCTGAATGCTAGCTCTAATACGTCCCATAATAGGGGTTGAAATCACGACCGCGCAACAACTCGCAAGTAACCTGATTTTAAAAGGTTTAGATGTCATAAAAATGTCACGATCATATCCATAAAGAGTATACTAAATTGCACCCACCCCCACACCACCATGTGACAATACTGATCACGTGACCTTTTTCCCCATTATAATCAATTAATATTCAGCAGGTGTTGCTGTACACGGGAGAAAGGTCGCACACTTTCCCCACATCGCCATGTGACAATATTGATCATGTATCCTTTTCCTCATTATCAGCAATTAATATTCAGCAGGTGTTGCTGTGCACGTGATAAAGGTCGCAAATCCAAAGTATTCAAAGATAGTTATCTTAGAGGAACATGTCCGATCATGTTTTGGAATAACGTTTCCTATGATTGTAAAATTAATTTAGAAATCAAAAGAACCCCAATAAAATGAATCTCAAAAGTTAATAATTCTCAGATGTCGAATATTTTCAAACAGACATTTTTGTTTTAATTCTCTAAGATTCTCTCCTTTCCACAAACGGGTCTTAAATATATCATAAAAGGTTGAATCCTCCCAAGAGCTACCCGAACATGCGCACCTGTCTATTACCTGACCGGAATAAAAGGGACACATGCGCAAGTCTGAAGGCGCACGCCCATTGACAAGATCATGGGCCTCACGCCAACTATCACACGGCTGACTACTAGCTCTAATACGTTCCCATAAGGGTTGAAATCACGACCGCGCAACGATTCGCAAGTAGCCGACATATCTCAGTCAAGGAAATATTTTCCATTCTCCGTACCTGTAATTTTAACTCGAAATTAAAGATCAGAAGTTTATTTTGTAGCATAATAATACATTTATTCATTTATTTTGGTATTGCGAACATGTTTTATTATATATTGAAATTAATTTTCTGGCTTTGTTCCAGCGATTTGCATAGAAGAGGCAGGCGCACGTTTCCGACGTCAATTCAGGGTTACAAAATGTAAAGTGTTCACCAAAATTCATAGTTTTGAGATCATGTCCACCTCGATTCATGAACATATTTTTTTGTGTTTAGAAGGTATTGAAAATACTGACCAATTATCTGTCCTTTAAATTATTTAATAAATTGGTCAATTTCCTCTTAAAACTTCATTTGGTTAATTTTGTTTTCTTCCACATCTTTACACATCTACTTTTGACTTTAAAATAATGTATAAAACTTATTTTATTGTTTAGGAGCTACTTTTAAAAAATATAAAAATAATGTAGGTGTGTTTCACTATTATTCTCTCCATCGTTCCAACAAATTTTGTGATGTGTATTGGTTAACCAAATTGCAGTCTTTCGAGATTTTGTATTTAGCAAAGTAAAATCATATGGTGGTTCTATTAAAAAACTATTCTTCAAGTTTGGATCTTTTTCGAATACAATTCCAATTTCCTTTAGAATAAAACTATTATTATTGTCAAAGAAACCTTGAACATCAATCGAAGCAGTATCTTTCAACATTTTTCTAATGTTAAACAACTCGTTGTACTATATGCAACTAAACGGTCATGTATGAGAAGACAATAAGCTTGGATATTTTCATGACTTGGTGTCTTCAGTTCTATTGAAATTCTCATATCAATAGGACAAATTTTTTTTTTGTTATGAAAGATCAACCACAATTATTGGGGCCTTCAATTTAAATTCATTTGGGGTCAAAAATGGTTGTGATTCACTATTATAGTAACTAGATTGAAATCTTGTATACATTTCATATAGGTGAGCATACTAGTTCTGACTAAAATCAACATTCAGATTATTATGGATATGACTCAGAATTCAAGTGAACTTTCAAGTTTGATAAGTTATTTGTGATAAGTTCTCCATTTAGTGTAAATCCAATTATGGCAAATCTTGGTTTTCGGTTAGCCGACAATTTCACATTTCAGCTCTGTTGACTCCCATACCCCAATTTGGGGTTAAGATATAAAAATAAATTATAAATTGAAATTCTCATATCAATAGGACAAATTTTTTTTTTTGTTATGAAAGATCAACCACAATAATAGGGGCCTTCAATTTAAATTCATTTGGGGTCAAAAATGGTTGTGATTCACGATTATAGTAACTAGATTGAAATCTTGTATACATTTCATATAGGTGAGCATACTAGTTCTGACTAAAATCAACATTCAGATTATTATGGATATGACTCAGAATTCAAGTGAACTTTCAAGTTTGATAAGTTATTTGTGATAAGTTCTCCATTTAGTGTGAATCCAATTATGGCAAATCTTGGTTTTCGGTTAGCCGACAATTTCACATTTCAGCTCTGTTGACTCCCATACCCCAATTTGGGGTTAAGATATAAATCCCAACTCTGGAATGCGATTGGTAGGTTTACACAACTTTTAATAATATCGTACATCCTAATTTTTGTAAAATCGCTCAGAGTTACATGGGGAATTTTCCAGGTCTTATTCGTAATTTCCAGTTTAAAAGTTTGTTCATTTCTGGATCGTTCAAGATTCACCAAGACTCTTAGTTAGCATCAACACTAGTTCGTGTTTACAATTTAACAAAACTTTTTTATAATCCTCAGCCAATCCCAACAAAATTTTATTGGTACAGAAAAGTTAAAGTGGGGTCCCGTAGAAATTTCGTCTCCACTGCTCCATCCAGAATTTAATAGGTATTGACTTTGAAGATTATCCAGAGATATATAATTTTTTAGGGTAGTACTCATATTGACATGGACTTGACACGTTGGACACGTTGTATTTCGCTGTAACCTAGTATTTTGATGGTTACTTTCTGTTTAGTCTTGTTTTTGAATGGTTACTTTTGTATAGTACCTGTACAGTACATGGTTTTGGATGGTTACTATCTGTATAGTATCTGTAAAGTACTTGGTTTTAGATGGTTACTATCTGTATAGTATCTGTAAAGTACTTGGTTTTAGATGGTAACTAAATGTTAACAAGTATTATGAGTTGCTATAGTCTCTTATTAAGAATTATCAAAGTACACAAGTTAAAGTTTCTAAGATGTGTTAGCCAAACACACTTGCAGTGAACTATCATTACCTGACCGTCATCAAAGTCACATGCCCAAGACCCAAGGACATTGAATTAAATACTTCCCCTTAATTTGTACCTGTAGTTTTAATTACAGTCAGAAACAAAATTTGTAGGATCATTCAATATGTTTTTATTTATTTTATTATTGTAAACATATTTCATTAAGTTCATAATTAATTATATTTATATATCCCTCTGTAAGAAACATGTCGGTTTTTAATCTTCGTTCCAAACGCAGATTTTCGCTTGGTTCCCATAGACAGATGTAAAATAGTTCTCTCAATGTAGTCTTTCTCAGATGTTGGATTATTTTTAAAGCATTCATTTGTTCTAATCCATAATAATATAATAACATATTTCGAAAGCATCATTAGCTAGCATAGGAGCGTCTTTCAATTTAATTTCTGATTCAAGCTTATGATAGATGTGTTGGGACCTGGTAATATCGGTTTTTGTTGTCAACTATTTTTCTAGTTCTATTCTATTTGTATACTATTTGTATGAGTAAGGCATCATTGTCTAAGATTCTGAATAAGTTTAATAAAATTTTTTCGTGATTCATGATGGCGGTTGAGCTGCTTGGACTTTGATTACTAGCTGTTATTAACTGTTATGTGCAATTATTAGATGGTTACTATCTGCTTGGTAGACGTCTATTAGTTGCTTACTAGTTTTTATTAGCTGGTTACTATATGTTTAGTAGATGTATACAAGTTGTTTAGTATCTGGTTTCTATATGTTTAGTAGATGTATACAAGTTGTTTACTAGATGTATACAAGTTGTTTACTAGTTTTTCTTAGCTGGTTACTATATGTTTAGTAGACGTATACAAGTTGTTTTGTATCTGGTTTCTATATGTTTAGTAGATTTATACAAGTTGTTTACTAGATGTTTACTAGTTGTTTACTAGCTGTTTAGTTTCTGGTTTCTATGTGCTTAGTAGATGTATACAAGTTGTTTAGTAGATGTATACAAGTTGTTTACTAGCTGTTTAGTATCTGGTTTCTAATTGTTTAATATCTGTTTACTTGATGTTTACCAATTATTATTATCTGGTTACTAGTTGTTATTGACGTCTACGAGCTTTTATAGTCTTTTGTTAAGAATGATCAAAAATTCTTGATCAATAGACGACTTTCGATGTGAAGTAAAAACTTACACTCTGATGTTCAATGTGTTTGCTATGTACGTGAGATAGAACGAAAAGCCAAAATATCTCAAGATTGATATACAAATCTTAGAGGAACATATCCGATTATGTTGGGGGAAGATTTATCCTGTGATTGTAAAACTAATTAAGAAATAAATTATTCACAAGCTGTCTAAAAGCTGTTTAGAAGCTGTTTTGATAAACAATTTTGATTCATAATGACGGATACTAAGAATATATATTAATATCATCCACTTTAACTAGTATATTGTTAAAATAAAACATTTCAATTTTTCATGTTCTTTCATATTATGTAGGTATAATAAATGTAATCTTAACTACGATAGCTAGCCTTACATCCCATAACTATAGTTATTAGCTACAATAAAATGTCTAGAAAGAATAAAATATATGAATGTCAAAAAACGATTTAAAACTAACTATAATTGTGAAAGTAATTGAAATCGCTCCGGCGTAATACAGTAAAAAACAAAAACCACTGTGATTATCCCATTTTCTATCACCATAACAAATGTGTACACCCACACCTAAATGACCAATTGTATCCTTTGTCCAAAAATGTCTGTGACTTTCACTTATAAATTTGTCACCGATAATTTAAATCCCATTAAGCAAACCACCCATTGCTAACCGTTCCATAACCCCAGACTCAAGTTGGTTACCTACAATAAACATAGGTGGTGGTGTAAAGGATTGCTAAAATGTCTCGACGCAGGCTCAAAGGTCATAAAAAAAGGTGACAAAAAATATAATTAGGAAAGCATTTTTTATTTGCGAACAATTTATAACTGTTACCAACAACACAAAAAGTTGTTACAAAGGATTGCTAAGATGCCTTGATGCAGGCGCAAAGGTCAAGGTAATGGAAAAATTCATGGAATATTATCTCTTGACCAAAAACGAAAATTTCTTCTATTTGGATAATAAAAAAATATATACTAATTCAATACTTTGATTTTTTCCATCAGAATGCTTGATAAATGTAGTTGTTTGATATTTTTAAACTAATTGAGTAATAAGTTTTCATGTATCTATTTAATTTACCAAAAACCCTCTAATTCCCCACTGGTGAAATATATGTTCCTCATATTTAATAATGATGGTTTGTCAACCCCGACCAACCTCCGCAATATAGATGGGTACTTGTAATTCATATTTAAGATATTTCCATCCTTCTCTAACTAATATCCTTTTATCCATCATGTAAACAGGTTTAGAATTGTATTGCATGCTTCAACCCCTAGCCACACCCACCACTGTAACAGATTTGACTTTTCCAATGGCTGCCCCAGCTACCTAAACTGTACATTTCTTTTGATTTTCTCTTTTTCTTTCTAAGCAATGTACACAATTTTTAAACTGGTTCTGACCTCCCTCTTTAATGGCATCCTCTACTTTATTTTCGTTATATTTCTGATCTTTTGCTAACAGTCCCAGATAGTAAGTCATAACATGTAACTAGCAGAGTATAGTCAAAGATATCAGACTCTAAAAAGACAAGATTTACCTACAATTCAATTTACCATCCACAATCCCTGGAGAAGAGTTTAGTATTTGCAGTTTAATTTTCTAATTTATTGATTTCACAGATTCCCGCTGGTGAATACCAGTTTTTAACAAATGGCTGCCAACTCCATACCATTCAGACACTGGTTTACAACCTCATAGAACTGACTCTCAAGGTATCTGTAATGCACAATATATTTCCGTCTCTTTTCTTCCAATCAATATTAAAAAATTTCAAAAACTGGTTTTGGAGTTCATTTTATTCTTAGAATTAAATTATTAAAAATTATTAAGCCAACAGAGATAATAATGTTTTTGTGATAATATCCCATGAATAATACATAATTCTTATTTATATATTTTCAAAATTATTTATTTCAGAAAAAATCAATATAAAAAAATTTCAAAAACTGGTTTTGCAGTTCATTTTATTCTTAGAATTAAATTATTAAAAATTATTACGCCAACAGAGATAATAATGTTTTTGTGATAATATCCCATGAATAATACATAATTCTTATTTGTATATTTTCAAAATTATTTATTTCAGAAAATTATTCATTGATCGCATTCAAATAATATTCATAATATATCTTAAAATTTTTTAGATTTATCAATAGAGTTTCCCAATTATTAATATTAAATGATATTGCATCATATCTATTTTTAAGATTAAATATTAAGAATAAAAGTTCTGTACCACTCCTCCTACTTAATGATAACCATTATAAAATTATAATTATCAACAACTATTATATTAAATACAATTAAAAATGTACGCATACTCATATAACAATCTACAATCTTACTTTGCCTTTGATTTCCGGTTTCTTATGTATTCTTCTTCTCACTTTGACACTGTGTGGAATGGTTTTACTTAAGCCAATCGCATGGGATGGTGGTTTGATTCTTGGGGAGGGGGTTTGATCCTTGGATATAAAGTACCTGCTCGATTCTACGTTCTGTCTTTTCCTGGTTGATGAGATTACAAAACCTAAAACATTACAAAATTTAAATCGAAAGACAAAACATGACTGAAATCAACAGCCAATCAACCACTGTGACTTTAAAATAAATGAAGATTTGTTGATTGAAATAAGAATCTTTAAGGAAATTTTAAAGGTTTCCAAGGATACTATAGAAGAGTTGGACATCCTGAAATGGCGCTTGGTGGATTCGCAGAGCGAAAACAACATCGATTCCCATCTCTATGATATTGAGAACGTGGAAAATCGAATCACTGAGCTGATGATGGAGACAACCAAGTTACAACACCAAATTGATCTTCACGATGCGGAAATCGAAAATAATCCGCTGTCACGACTGCTAGTGGAAGTTAAGGAGATGATTTTTCGTATAAGGGATTCAATATCAGACTTAGAATGTCTTAAATTTAATGGTGAGGCAGACCAATGTGAGTTGGTCAGCGCTATGTCTCGCGAGGACGACCCTATCTTAGTATTTAATCTTAAAAATACATATGATGCAATATCATTTAATATTAATAATTGGGAAACTCTATTGTTAAATCTAAAAAATTGTAAGATATATTATGAATATTATTTGAATGCGATTAATGAATAATTTTCTGAAATAAATAATTTTGAAAATATACAAATAAGAATTATGTATTATTCATGGGATATTATCACAAAAACATTATTATCTCTGTTGGCTTAATAATTTTTAATAATTTAATTCTAAGAATAAAATGAACTCCAAAACCAGTTTTTGAAATATTTTAATATTGATTTATTCTGAAATAAATAATTTTGAAAATATGTAAATAAGAATTGTGTATTATTCATGGGATATTATCACAAAAACATTATTATCTCTGTTGGCTTAATAATTTTTAATAATTTAATTCTAAGAATAAAATGAACTCCAAAACCAGTTTTTGAAATTTTTTAATATTGATTATGTAAAGACCTTTTTCATAGGATGGGATAAAACTCAGTCCGGCCAGGGTCCTCTACAGTTAAATTTGTAGAAAAATATAGGAACGAAACTGGACGGGGAGTTGCCGCGGGGATTTGCGGGGAAAAGAGGCCAGAGTATCCGCGTTGCACCGAGTAAGCGGCTCTAGCGCAACACGGCACCCGAAAGGTATAGTGGAGGGCGGGGCTGCTCCCGGCGAAAATACTAGCGAAACGAGCAGCGTGGCCGGTCCCTGAGAAAATACCAACAAAATTGAACGGCGTGGCCGTTCCCCCTGGATGTGCGACTCACATGGTCGCCTTTTCTGCCATTCGGGAATGAGAGCGAGCTTCCGCCCTTGCGGCCGCATGTGAGCTCGGTTTGCCGGGTTTTTTCGTTTCCCAACACAGTTTCTTATCGATCCTCCGCCTATCGCTATCGGCACTATCAGCTGTTGGCCCTCGGTTGACCAACACTGGGTGGTTTTCCAGCCCTGGTGCGCGCGATATTTAAATCTGATAAGCTTAGCTTCTAGTTTGAACTTAAATAAATTGCCTTCGTGGCGTAACGACTTATGGCTAACTTATGCTTATAACTTATAAATAAATGGCCGTCGTGCCGTAATATCCAATTGTATGCCTTCGTGGCGGAAAGAATAAAAGTGGCGAAATGTGGAGGGTGTGTTTCACGCATCCTCACAATTAGAAGAAAAGAGACGGAAATATATTGTGCATTACAGATATCTTGAGAGTCAGTTCTATGAGGTTGTAAACCAGTGTCTGAATGGTATGGAGTTGGCAGCCATTTGTTAAAAATTGGTATTCACCAGCGGGAATCTGTGAAATCAATAAATTAGAAAATTAAACTGCAAATACTAAACTCTTCTCCAGGGAGTGTAGATGGTAAATTGAAGTGTGGGTAAATCTTGTCTTTTTAGAGTCTGATATCTTTGACTATACTCTGCTAGTTACATGTTATGAGTTGATATCTGTTAGCAAAAGATCAGAAATATAAGGAAAATAAAGTAGAGGATGCCATTAAAGAGGGAGGTCAGAACCAGTTTAAAAATTGTGTACATTGCTTAGAAAGAAAAAGAGAAAATCAAAAGAAATGTACAGTTTAGGTAGCTGGAGCACCCATTGGAAAAGTCAAATCTGTTACAGTGGTGGGTGTGGGTAGGGGTTGAAGCATGCAAATACAATTCTAAACCTGTTTACATGATGGATAAAAGGATATTAGTTAGAGAAGGATGGAAATATCTTAAATATGAATTACAAGTACCCATCTATATTGCGGAGGTTGGTCGGGGTTGACAAACCATCATTATTAAATATGAGGAACATATATTTCACCGGTGGGGAATTAGAGGGTTTTTGGTAAATTAAATAGACACATGAAAACTTATTACTCAATTAGTTAGAGAATATCAAACAACTACATTTAACAAGCATTCTGATGGAAAAAATCAAAGTATTGAATTAATATATATTTTTTTATTATCCAAATAGAAGAAATTTTCGTTTTTGGTCAAGAGATAATATTCCATGAATTTTTCCATTACCTTGACCTTTGCGCCTGCATCAAGGCATTTTAGCAATCCTTTGTAACAACTTTTTGTGTTGTTGGTAACAGTTATAAATTGTTCGCAAATAAAAAATACTTTCCCAATTATATTTTTTGTCACCTTTTCTTATGACCTTTGCGCCTGCGTCGAGACATTTTAGCAATCCTTTACACCACCACCTATGTTTATTGTAGGTAACCAACTTGACTCTGGGGTTATGGAACGGTTAGCAATGGGTGGTTTGCTTAATGGGATTTAAATTATCGGTGACAAATTTATAGGTGAAAGTCACAGACATTTTTGGACAAAGGATACAATTGGTCATTTAGGTGTGGGTGTACACATTTGTTATGGTGATAGAAAATGGGATAATGACAGTGGTTTTTGTTTTTTACTGTATTACGCCGGAGCGATTTCAATTACTTTCACAATTATAGTTAGTTTTAAATCGTTTTTTGACATTCATATATTTTATTCTTTCTAGACATTTTATTGTAGCTAATAAATATAGTTATGGGATGTAAGGCTAGCTATCGTAGTTAAGATTACATTTATTATACCTACATAAGATGAAAGAACATGAAAAATTGAAATGTTTTATTTTAACAATATACTAGTTAAAGTGGATGATATTAATATATATTCTTAGTATCCGTCATTATGAATCAAAATTGTTTATCAAAACAGCTTCTAAACAGCTTTTAGACAGCTTCTGAATAATTTATTTCTTAATTAGTTTTACGATCACAGGATACATCTTCCCCCAACATAATCGTATATGTTCCTCTAAGATTTGCATATCAATCTTGAGATATTTTGGCTTTGCGTTCTTTCTCACGTACATAGCAAACACATTGAACATCAGAGTGTAAGTTTTTACTTCACATCGAAAGTCGTCTAGTGATCAAGAATTTTTGATCATTCTTAACAAAATACTATAAAAGATCGTAGACGTTAATAACAACTAGTAACCAGCTAATAATAATTGGTAAACATCAAGTAAACAGATACTAAACAAATAGAAACCAGATACTAAACAGCTAGTAAACAACTTGTATACATCTACGAAACAACTTGTATACAAATTATAACAAAAGTTATTTCATTATATTTGATTTGATTTATTGGTAACCCGTTTGGGCAGCTTGAGCTCTGTTTAGAAACTAAAAGTACAATTTGAAAAGAGACTGCAGCTCGCCACTCCATCGTCCGGCTAAGATGCTGATGCCGCACTTTTGGGCAGCCGCTGCTGGCGGCCCGCAACTCCGTTGCTGGCCGAACTTTGTTGACGCTGCGCCTCGTGACCGTGATCACTCAGCGCTTGCATGGGCCGGATCGGATTTCGCCGGCTGGATTCCCGCTTACGCGTGCATCCGGTGCTGGCCCAAGATCGATGACCGTAGTCGGGTTAACTCCTCCCAGTTTTAAGTTAAGGCCGCCCTCGGTCTTTCCAAGTATGTCAGCCAGCAGCTTGCTTCGGTTCTTCTTGTCATTTCGGCGACGGATAAGGAGGAACAGGGCAAAGCATCCTAATAGTAGGGCAGTGGTAGCCCCACAGCTGAAGACGGAGCCATATGTAATTTGGCCTCCAAGATCGCCGATTCGCTGCAGATTGCGCTGACTTAACTCGTGCAGAAACGGTAGACTGAGGAGTTGGTGGTGCTCAGTAATGTTGATTCTAGCCATGGCTGGCACTGCTGGTGCTTTCCTTAGAACCCCATGATGATTGATGTATGGGGTACCATTCAAGCTTATTTGGTCGTCGAAGGTTACAAGGAACGTGCCGGCAATGTTTTGATGAGTACTGCCGCTTGTTATGTTTGCAGCAGCGTCGTTGATGATTAGCATGCCTTCGTCCACCATAACCACGGTCTGGAGATGGCTGGATTTTGTGTCGCAGTGAGCGAGAGCGCCGGTCATCAGCTGTTGAGCGCATGTTGAACTCTCCAAAGTTTTGCAGAAGGTTGTTCCCACGGCTATGTCGCAGTTAGAGACGGCCAAAATTCGCTCCCCGCAGTCGGCTATAGTGTTGTGTTGATCTAAATCTAATATTACGTTATTGTGCTGAACGGGATAAATCATTAATTTTTTGCAAACTACTTTCGGTTTTGGGAACTTAACTAGAAAATACAAAAGGTTATTATTTTGAAATATTTTTACTTTAGACACCGCCAGCACATCAGCCACACTGACATTTGTAAGGTGTTCATTCGTTATCTCTTTCACATCAATGTTATCTAAAATAACCGGACTTAACAGATTTACTTTAGCTAGAGTTATGGATGTTATTAAGTTTTCCAATTCAGTTATTACTGCTCTATTTTTTGCAAGAACTGTCTCGTACAGGTGGTCGGAGTCTATCTTATCTGACTTGCTAATGGAATTTACTTGCTGGGACAGAAGATTAAATTGGGTTTGAATCTTGCTATTGATGTCTATCTGATTATTTTCAGCCTGTATTAACTGCAATTGTCTGAATTTTATTTGTTCCCAGTCTTCAAAGTCTGGAGTCCCTGCTATTACCTTTAATGCGGATCCTAACATGTTAATACTACGACCCTGTCTATGGTGTATTTTAATTGTGTCTACTAGTGTACGAATTTTTTCGACGTCGGAGAGTACTACTAGTTCCATATGTTTTCTTGGGAACTTCGTCGTTAATGATGATGTTTCGTCCGCATAAGTCTCGTAAAATGTTATATTAGCTGTGTGTCCAAGGTATCCGTACTCGTCCCAGATAGTTACCTCCCCGTCGGTCACCGGTATGTAATCAGCGTGTGAATAGTCACTAAGTCGGAATGTCGCGTTCGTGGTCAGTATTGTCAGGAGGAATATGGCGACGTGGTTTTGCCTAAAAGGAACAAAAGGAAAATGGTTAATACTAGTTTATCTTAGGTTGTCCTTATGGACCACTCTCCCTTTTATTAAAACCGTTGTCCCCAGGTCCGCCTCAACGGTTTCCTCGGAACAAAGTGGTGATAATTTGTTTCCTAGCCGTTTATTTGTTTTTAACCAAACTCTATCCCCTGCTTGAAATTTTTTGTAAACCCTGTCTTTGTTTACGTGGTCTAGGGTCTTATCCTGAGCTTTCTGTATTTTTTCTCTGATTTCTATTTCAAGTTCGTTGGGGGTTGAATGAATAATTTCGACAGGTTTTTTACCTGTTACGGAATGAATTGTTTTGTTATATTCTATGGTTGCTAATAGCACAATGTCGATGGTATCGTCAAGTTTTCTGTCTATTTTAAGGCAACGAGCTATCTCGGCTAACGTACTATGAAAACGTTCTACCGTTCCGTTTGACGTGCTATGCAAGGGGGGGGAATTTGCAATACTAATTCCAAAGTTTCCTGTTAAGATTGATTTTATAGTCTCTGAATTAAGAGAGCGTTCGTTGTCGCAGTATAAGGTCTTTATTTTTGGAAACAGATTGACAAGTTGGAGTAAAGGTGTTTTAATGTCTATAATTGCTCGCGAGCCTATGGGTTGAACGGAGGCAAACTTAGAGAACTTATCCACAGCGGTTAAAAAATATTTTCCGTCTGTAGAAAAAATGTCGACATGTAAAATTTCTCCTACGTAGGTTGGTACGGGTGTTTTAGCAATAGTCTGTTTTTCGGGATGGCGATTGTATTTCCCTTTCGAGCATACTCTGCAATTCGTTACTACTTCGGTAACAATTCTTGTCATTTTGGGAAAGAAGTAGTCCAAAAGTATTTGTTTAACGTTTTCTTGAGCAGCGCGATGCGCTCTGTTGTGTTCAGTTACAGCTATTTCGAGTTGCTCTGATTTATCGGTTACATCAATTACAAGAGATTTTGAAAATCTAAAGACTGTCGAGGGGAATTCCTGAATCAAAGCGTGTTGAATAAATGCAAGAACGGGGAGTTCGCAATGTATTGCGTTGACGACTTCTGGCTTCACAACATCTCTTAGAAGATGTAGTAGAGAGTCCTTGTCCCTGAACTGGATAATATGTCTCATTTTATTTTGGAACAGAACATAGTTTTTGGTTGCTGGATGCAGCGATTCTTCAATCACAATTTGGTTTGCGAAGCAATTTATCGGTCTGTCCGTTGTTTCAATTGTATAAGTCAGGGACTCTTCACTGTGAATAGTGGCGGCGTCAGAGTCACCACTATCTTCAAGCGCGTTTACATTTTGACGGGAAAGAGCATCCGCCACTTGATTCTGTTTGCCAGGGGTATAAACGACGGTGGCATTGTGCTCGTCGACAAACGCCTTCCAACGTATTATTTTGTCGTTTGTGTTTTTTGGTGATACAGCTGATGTCAGGGGCTTGTGATCTGTGTAGATCGTCAAATTTTTTACCCCATATAAATAGTTTCTCAAACTCTTTAGTGCCCATACTATGGCTAAGAGTTCCTTTACATTTGCCGCCAGGTGCTCTTCGTCATTGCGAATTGCGCGCGAAATCATTGTAATAGGCCGTTTACCTTGGGATAATACGGCTCCTATGCCGTGCTGTGAGGCATCTGTAGTTAGGTCAAAGGGTTTACTAAAATCGGGATACATGAGGGTTACTTCCTCCGATGCTAAAATATTTTTCAGTCGTTCAAAGGCCTCTTTTTGGGCTTGATTTAAATTTATCTCAATTTTTCTGGACTGATTTGCACCTACTTTACCATTGTCGCCCTTTAGAATATTTGTGAGCGGACGAGCGATGGTAGCAAACCCTTTTATAAAACATCTGTAATAACTAGCTAGCCCTAAAAAGGATCTAAGATTAAATAATGTTTTTGGGGGCAAAAAGTTCTTTATGGCTTGTACTTTTTCCGGGGAAGTTTTGATCCCCCCTCGCGATACTACAAATCCAAGATATTCCACGCTTTCTTTAAAAAATTTGGATTTTTCCTGGGACAAGCGCATACCTGCGGTGCATAAACGACATAGGATATCATCAACATGTTTTATGTGGTCCTCCTTTGTTTCGGAAAAAATGATCACGTCATCTATGTAAACGTAACAAATTTTCTCTATGACGTCCCTTAGAACGTCATCAATAGCTCTCTGAAAGATACTAGGGGCGTTTTTTAGCCCAAAAGGCAGTCTGCAGAACTCATACTTTCCATTGTTTACTGAAAAAGCTGTTTTCTTTCTATCTTTTTCCGCCAGCTCTATCTGGTGGAATCCCGATTTTAAGTCCAACGTTGTGAAGTATTGGGCCTTTCCTAAATTTGACAGTATTATCGATATGTTAGGAATCGGGTACTTATCATCCTCGGTTTTTTTATTTAGTTTCCTAAAGTCAATAACCAGCCTCTTTTTTTTGTGGCCATCCTTGTCAACACCTTTTTTATCTACAACCCAGATGGGATTATTGTAGGGTGATTTTGTCGGTCGAATAATGCCATCAGCAAGAAGTTGTTTAACTTCCTTGTTGACGAAATCCGATACACCTTGAGGGTAGGGGTACATTTTTGAATAAATGGGTTCTTCATCCGTTGGGATTGTAGCAACCGTGTTTATATTATAAGGCAGGGACTCGTTCGGGTCCGCAAATGCGTTTGATCTAAATTTGATCATTTTCTGAAAAGAATTTTTAATGACCATTGGTACGTCTTTATCATCAATTTTTACAAAATTTACATCTTTAAATTCAGCGAATTGAAGGGCCTCTATACCGCTTTCGTATTCTATAATATTTTTTACTAAATTTATTTTAGCATTTACCTCCTTTAGGAAGTCCAGACCCACAATACCATCAAATTCCTTTAGGCAATTTAAGATAAAGAAGGTGGTTTTTTTATTAAAAAGATGAATAAAGCATTTTTGTCTTACGAATGTTCCACCATGAATGGAGTTTACTGTAAAGGTCTTCTCAACCGGCATTATATATTTTAACTCCGTTAGGGGCTGAATATAATTTTTTGAGGCGCCGGTATCTATTAAGAACCTTAAAGTACGCCCTGCTATCGTACGAGTTATGTACGGAAGCAGGGACTTACCCCTAAAAAATTACAGTATTCCAGGTCTGAAGTCTCATCGTCAATAGCTGAGGCTTCCGTTCTTGCATAATTCTCATATTCAATATCTTCGCTTTGCTCGGTAAGGTTTAGTTTCTGAGTTCTCATTGAGACATCCTCATAAACCTTTTTGTTGTTCGCTTGCAACTTTGACCGGGAAGTAGGGTCTACTTCCATGGCCTCGGGCATTTGGTATTGATTCTTTTGACCAAACGGTCTTTGTTTAGAACTACCGGGATCCCTGTACTTATAAGCCTGGTCTTGCCCAGACTTAACGTAGTGCGGATTTTTCTGTCCGTTGCCCGTTTTCTGGCTGTGTTGACTGCCAGTTTTTTGGGGCTTTTCTTTGTCGCTAGCGAATTTAGCCAAGCTTGCGGCGTAGGCGCACCTGTCATTAGCCGCTTCCGCTTCTTGTGCGAGTGCTAATGCGGAAGGCATATCTTTAGGTTGGGCTGGGAATACTGCAAGTCTCAAGGGCTTTCTTAACCCGGAGACAAAGGTGTGGAGAGCGTCGCTCCTAAACTTGTGGTTCAACACGGCAGCCGCGGAAGGCTCGTGTGACATCAATGTTTTGTTTGTAAGAAGCGTTAGCTTCTTTTCTATTTCGTCATAATACCTATTAAGAGAAAGTTCGCCTTGTCTCATGGTATCTAATTCCTGCTGAATTACGCGTACCGGCGTTTTGTCGGCATATGTGAAGTCAAGACGCGCTACAATGGCGTCGAAATTCAAAACTGTGTTAAATGAGGCTAGCACGGCATCTGCATTGCCCCTTACCTTGTTCCTTATAATTGCAACCGCTTGGTAGTGCCTGGAACTGCCATTAAAAGGCTTAAAAACAGTGTATGCAGCGTTTGCCGCTTGTCTCCAAGAGACATAATTCTCCTGTTTCCCGTCGAATTCGGGAATGGATTTGACAATATCTAAAGGCTCTTCGCACTTTATATTATTGTCGATGCTTATGGCCTCATAGGCCTTGACTTCCGTATTTGTTAAAGAAATAGAACCTATTTTACCCTCTAACTCTTGGAATTTTTGTTCAAGAGCCTGGGCCTGTGTAGTCAACGCTGCCTGAACTGCGGCGCGTACGATTTCGGAAATATCGCTATTCGACATACTGATACTGTTCCCAATATACCCTGCGGTTTCGTTAGTTTGTAATTTCTCAATTCTGAGGTTCCTATAACTTTCTAAAAGTTCTTCGTCACTACTGTCTGTATTTTTTTCGCCTCTATAGTTCATTTAATTTTACTTAGAATAATCCCTGAACTGGAAAAATCTTTCTTGTTTTTTTTTTTTTTTTTTTTTTTTTTTTGTTTGATTCACTAAAGAGATAATAAACAATCGCCTTACTTACATTTTGTCCAGTGGAAACACAATATATTTTTTTAAATAATAAAAAAAACTGTATTGTTCTCCTGCGGGGGCGAAACGTTGAATTCAGTTGTTGAATATTCGCTGCTTCTTTATCCTCCAGTAGTTTGTTTTGAAATTTCGATGTATTTGCAGTTTATATTTTATTTCACTCGAGAAAAAAAAATTTCTGCTTTAAAGGATTTGGTTCCGCATCAATTGCTTTGGAGCTCTCCAAGAATATTATTTTGTAAACTAGTCTTATTGTTTTCACTTTTCTCCTTCTTATTTGTTGATTTTACTTCTTTGCAATATTTTCTATATTTTGCACATATAAAAAAATCATTTCTGCATATAAAAAAATTATTCAGCTAATTTTCTTCAAGACGATCGCGTTTATTATTTCTATTAAACAACTTTAAACGGTTTATTCTCCACGAACAATTTTCTATATTTTGCACAGAAAAAATATTCTTGCACATCAACAAAAATTATTGAATTATTTATCTTCAAAACGATTGCGTTTATTTCTTTTAAACGACTTTAAACGGATTTTTCTCCACGAATTCGTTTTTTTTAATTCGGAGTCGCGGAACTTTCCACGGTTGAGCGCCAATTATAACAAAAGTTATTTCATTATATTTGATTTGATTTATTGGTAACCCGTTTGGGCAGCTTGAGCTCTGTTTAGAAACTAAAAGTACAATTTGAAAAGAGACTGCAGCTCGCCACTCCATCGTCCGGCTAAGATGCTGATGCCGCACTTTTGGGCAGCCGCTGCTGGCGGCCCGCAACTCCGTTGCTGGCCGAACTTTGTTGACGCTGCGCCTCGTGACCGTGATCACTCAGCGCTTGCATGGGCCGGATCGGATTTCGCCGGCTGGATTCCCGCTTACGCGTGCATCCGGTGCTGGCCCAAGATCGATGACCGTAGTCGGGTTAACTTACATCTAGTAAGCACATAGAAACCAGATACTAAACAGCTAGTAAACAACTTGTATACATCTGGTAAACAACTTGTATACATCTACTAAACATATAGAAACCAGATACTAAACAACTTGTATACATCTACTAAACATATAGTAACCAGCTAATAAAAACTAGTAAACAACTTGTGTACATCTAGTAAACAACTTGTATACATATACTAAACATATAGAAACCAGATACTAAACAACTTGTATACATCTACTAAACATATAGTAACCAGCTAATAAAAACTAGTAAGCAACTAATAGACGTCTACCAAGCAGATAGTAACCATCTAATAATTGCTCATAACAGTTAATAACAGCTAGTAATCAAAGTCCAAGCAGCTCAACCGCCATCATGAATCACGAAAAGATTTTATTAAACTTATTCAGAATCTTAGACAATGATGCCTTACTCATACAAATAGTATACAAATAGAATAGAACTAGAAAAATAGTTGACAACAAAAACCGATATTACCAGGTCCCAACACCTCTATCATAAGCTTGAATCAGAAATTAAATTGAAAGACGCTCCTATGCTAGCTAATGATGCTTTCGAAATATGTTATTATATTATTATGGGTTAGAGCAAATGAATGCTTTAAAAATAATCCAACATCTGAGAAAGATTACATTGAGAGAACTATTTTACATCTATCTATGGGAACCAAGCGAAAATCTGCGTTTGGAACGAAGGTTAATAACCGATTAATAACCTTCTTACAGAGGGATGGAGTAAGAAAATTAATTATATACAAATATACATTAAATATAATTATTTATGAATTTAATGAAATATGTTTACAATAATAAAATATATAAAAAAATATTGAATGATCCTACAAATTTTGTTTCTGACTGTAATTAAATCTACAGGTACAAATTAAGGGGAAGTATTTTATTCAATGTCCTTGGGTCTTGGGAATGTGACTTTGATGACAGTCAGGCAATGATAGTTCACTGCAAGTGTGTTTGGCTAACACATCTTAGAAACTTAAATTTGTGTACTTTGATAATTCTTAATAAGAGACTATAGCAACTCATAATACTTGTTAACATTTAGTTACCATCTAAAACCAAGTACTTTTCAGATACTATACAGATAGTTACCATCCAAACCCAAGTACTGTACAGGTACTATACAAAAGTAACCATTCAAAAACAAGACTAAACAGAAAGTAACCATCAAAATACTGCTAGGTAACAACTAAATACAACGTGTTCAACGTGTCAAGTCCATGTCAATATGAGTACTACCCTAAAAATTTATATATTTTTGGATAATCTTCAAAGTCAATACCTATTAAATTCTGGATGGAGCAGTGGAGACGAAATTTTTACGGGACCCCACTTCAACTTTTCTGTACCAATAAAATTTTGTCTGAGCGATTTTACAAAAATTAAGATGTACGATATTATTAAAAGTTGTGTAAGCCTACCAATCGCATTCCAGAGTTAGGACTTATATGTTAACCCCAAATTGGGGTATGGGAGTCAACAGAGCTGAAATGTAAAATTGTCGGCTAACCGATAACCAAGATTTGCCATAATTGGATTTACACTAAATGGAGAACTTATCACAAATAACTTATCAAACTTGAAAGTTCACTTGAATTCTGAGTCATATCCAAATAATCTGAATGTTGATTTTAGTAAGAATTAGTATGCTCACCTATATGAAATGTATACAAGATTTCAATCTAGTTACTATAATCGTGAATCACAACCATTTTTGACACCAAGTGAATTCAAATTGCAGACCCCTATTATTGTGGTTGATCTTTCATATCAAAACGAATCAGTTAAAATTGGTCCTATTGATGTGAGAATTTCAATAGAACTGAAGACACCCAGTCATGAAAATACCCAAGCTTACTGTCTCCTCATACATGACCGTTTAGTTGAATATAAACCACTAAACGGACTAGTCTAGTTTAACATTAGAAAAATGTTGAAAAATACTGTTTCGATTGATGTTCAAGGTTTCTTTGATAATAATAATAATTTTATTCTAAAGGAAATTGGAATTGTATTCGAAAAAGATCCAAACTTGAATAATAGTGTTTTAATAGAACCACCATATGATTTTACTTTGCTAAATACAAAATCTCGAAAGACTGCAATTTGGTTAACCAATACACATCACAAAATTTTTTGGAACAATGGAGAAAATAGTTTTCCACAAACTCGAAAGTATCTAAGGACAATTACAAGCGGAAAACAAATTATTTGTAAAGGTGTGGAAAAGAAACGATTTCTACAAACGTTTTTTGGGAATCGTCAGCTCATTCATATCGAGGAAATGGGCTATCCGTCATTAAACAGGTTTAAAGGAAACCGGTTTCCCTATTGTGAAACACACCTTAAGGGCGGGGTTTGTGCTCTTAACAATGCATACATTATTTTGACATTTTTTAAAAGTAGCTCCAAAACAATAAAATAATTTTTATACATTATTTTAAAGTCAAGAGTAGATGTGTAAAGATGTGGAAGAAAACAAAATTAACCAAATGAAGTTTTAAGAGAAAATTGACCAATTTATTAAATAATTTAAAGGACAGATAATTGGTCAGTATTTTCCAATATCTTCTAAACACAAAAAACTATGTTCATGAATCGAGGTGGTCATGATCTCAAAACTATGAATTTTGGTGAACACTTTAAATTTTGTAACCTGAATTGACGTCGGAAACATGCGCCTGCCTCTTCTATGCAAATCGCTGGAACAAAGCCAGAAAATTAATTGCAATATATAATAAAACATGTTCGCAATACCAATTTCAACCCTTATGGGAACGTATTAGAGCTAGTAGTCAGCCGTGTGATCGTTGGCGTGAGGCCCATGATCTTGACAATGGACGTGCGCCTTCAGACTTGTGCATGTGTCCCTTTTATTCCGGACAGGTAATAGACAGGTGCGTATGCTCGGGTAGCTCTTGTTTGAATCCCTTTTATGATATATTTAAGACCCGTTTGTGGAAAGGAGAGAATCTTAGAGAATTAAAACAAAAATGTCTGTTTGAAAATATTCGACATCTGAAAATTATTAACTTGTGTGATTCATTTTATTGGGGTTCTTTTGATTTCTAAATTAATTTTACAATCATAAGAAACGTTATTCCCCAACATGATCGGACATGTTCCTCTAAGATAACTATCTTTGAATACTTTGGGTTTGCGACCTTTCTCACGTGCACAGCAACACCTGCTCAATATTAATTGCTGATAATGAGGAAAAGGATACATGATCAATATTGTCACATGGGGATGTGGGGAAAGTGTGCGACCTTTCTCCCGTGTACAGCAACACCTGCTGAATATTAATTGCTTATAATGGGGAAAAAGGTCACGTGATCAGTATTGCCACATGTTGGTGTGGGGGTGGGTGCAATTTAGTATACTCTTCAACCCCTATTATGGGACGTATTAGAGCTAGCAGTCAGCCGTGAGGTCGTTGGCGTGAGGCCCAATATCTTGTCAATGAGCGTGCGCCTTCAGGCTTGTGCATGTGTCCCTTTTATTGTGCTTGTCAGTGAGCGTGCGCCTTCAGGCTTGTGCATGTGTCCCTTTTATTGCGGTCAGGTAATTGACAGGTGCGCATGTTCCGGTAGCTCTTGCTTGAATCCCTTTTATGACATGTTTATGACCCATTTGTGGAAGGGAGAGAATCTTAGACAATTTACCAGTTAAACCTTCTGGTGCGGAAACAAAAATGTGTGTTTAAAAATATTCCACATCTGAGAATCATTTACTTGTGAGATTTATTTTATTGGGGTTCTTCTGATTTCTAAATTAATTTTACAATCATAGAAAATATTATTCCTCAACATGATCGGACATGTTTCTCTAAGATAACCATCTATGAATACTTTGGGTGTGCGACCTTTCACACGTGCACAGCAACACCTGTGATAATGAGGCAAAAGGGTACGTGACCTTTTCCCAACATAATCGGATATGTTCCTCTAAGATAACAACCTTTGTCTACTATGGTTGTGCGACCTTTCTCACGTGCACCTTTCTCACCTGACTATTAATTGCACCATCATACATGATCAATATTGTCACATGGGGATGTGGGGTCGATGGGGGCAATTAAGTATACTCTTTATCACGACATGATCGTGACATTTTTATGAGTTCAAAGTCCATCAAAATCACTTAATTTATTGGATTATGCTAATTGTCCCAGAACCCGCATACGTTAATGAGGGGGGAGGGGGGGCATGGGACCATTAATATGCTAATTGTCCCAGAACCCCTCTTTCCCTACTACTACCCTAGCTTCAAATTTAGTTGATGATCAAATGAATACTGTAAAGTCATTTTTTAGTAATGATAATGAACAAAAGCAAATAATAAATATTTGTCAGATTATGATTCCTCGAAGGAGTCTTCATTTTTAATGTATGTGGATGCTAATGTCACAACCTTTACCATATAAAGATTTTAAGTGGATGTCTACCACAGACATAGAAAATTTTGATATTAATAATATTCCAATCGATAGCAACTACGGTTATTTTTTGGAAGTGGACTTAATATATCCATACCGTTTACATGATCTTCATAATGATCTTCAAATTGTCTGGCCTCAAAAGAGGATAGGGAAAAAAATTAATTGCTGACCTGGGCAATAAGAAAATTTATGTAATACATTATCGGAATTTGCAACAATGTATACAGAATAGGTTAGTATTGAAAAAGATCCATAGAGGTGTTCAGTTTTTACAAAAGCCTTGGTTAACGAATTACATTGATCTAACTACTTTACATAGGCAAAATGCAAAAAATAAATTTAAAAAAGATTTTTTTAAATTAATGAATAATTCTGTTTACGGAAAAACAATGGAAGATCCCGAGCGCAGGGTCGATATTAAGCTTATTGGTACATGGGAAGCTCCGGATAGCTCGAAGACTGGACAAAAAGCACATTGTGCCAAAACTTTAATTTCAAAATTCAATTTTCATAGTGCAACTAAAATTAATGATAATTTCTATGCAATTCAAATGAAAAGATTGTCCGTTCAATTTAATAAGCCAATGTATTTAGGATTTTCAGTATTAGACTTATCGAAATGGAAAATGTATGAATTTAACTATCAATATATGAAGCCAAAGTTTCAGGAAAAGTTACTCTTAAATTATATGGATACTAATTCATTTATCTATACAATAAAAACTGAAGATTTTTATAAAGATATTCGTAATGATCTTGAAGCAAAATTTGATACATCGGAATATTCAGATAAAAGAATTAATCTCTATAACTTCAAAAGACTTAACAAAAAAAGTTTAGGGTTTTTTTAAGATGAGCTTAACCGTAAACTCATGACAGAAGTTGTAGGTCTGTGCTCAAAGGTTTATTGTTATAAAATAGAATCTTCACATAATAAAGCAAAGGGAGTGAGTTCACGAAATCTTACAATTGAAGACTATAAAAACGTTTTATTAACTGGGGCCTCACTATATGGTAATAGAACAATGTTTAGATCAAAAGCACATAAAATAACTACAGTTAAAGTAAATAAAAAAATTCTTTGTGGCAATGATAACAAAAGAAAACGTTATGTTATTGAAACACAATTTTTAGAGTTAAGTAATGAAGACCATGGTACGACATCAATAAAACATCAGAGATTAATTGAAAAAGATATTTTAGAAAATGTTGAATGGCTAGAATCAAATTCATTTTGCTTGGGTGAGATGATTCAAAATAATTATGTGAACGATGGAGAATCATAAGATAGCCTTAAATTTCAAAAGGAACATATTGAAAAATAATTATTTTATAAATCAGTTGAATTGGAGATGTTGAATCGGGCTGACAACTAAATCTTCAAGTAAGTATGTTTTAGGGTATGTATTCTTCACCTTTCTAATTTTAAAGATTTCAGTTGTATAGTTTGGTGTATACCCTTTCTCAAAGACGTGTTTATATTTACTGATACGAACGTGGTCCCCCTTACAGAATTTACTTGCAACAAATATTTTCAGGTGATTATACGATGTTTGTAATATTTGTTTTTCATTGGAAGAACTGACTTTACTTGGACTCATTTGTATTGTTCTATGCACTCTATTATTATATTTATTAATTAATTGTTTATACATATCTATCCACTTATATTTTCCATTGAAACTAAACTCACACCACATTAATTCTTTAAGAGTTCTATTGAAACGTTCAACTATTGATGTTTTTAGAGTACTGAAGGTTGAATAATGATTTATCCTTTAACTTTTCATTAATACCTTAAATTTAGAATTAAAGAATTCAGTGCCATCATCAGTTTGCAGGTTTGTTGGTGTTCCATGACCCGATTTAAATATTCTCTCCATGGCTTGGGAAACATCATTTGCATTTTTTGATTTTAGTGCCTCACCCCAAGCATATTTCGAAAACGTGTCTATAACAGTCAACAAGTATCGGTACCCATCACTAGATTTTGAAAAGGCTCCCATTTCAACCAAATCTGCTTGCCACAGATCGTTTATACCCCTTGTAATCACTCGTCTTCGTTGAAAGTTTTTTCGAGATGGTCCGTGCAACTCATTTACGATTTCCCGCTTAATCATATTCTTCTAATAGGCTGAAAAGCGACATCTTCTAACTCAATTGTGGTTTTTTTCGGTAATGATATCGGTTTTGTTACATATTTAAATATATAGTCCTCAATGGTTTTAATTTTTTCCAGAATTTTGGCAAAAATTTGGTAGGCGCTGTCTGCCCTCTTATTATTCAATTCAATTTTATTTTCTAAGCTTGAAATTTTTGTGAGTCGACGATTTGAGTTATAATTTTTCATAAATCTTCTCCCAACTTTCCGAGAATCTCATCAGTATATTGTTTCGTTGCTAGATCATTGTTGTCTAAAGGCTTAGATCCGTTTTTGATACGTTTATTTTGAGCATTTAGATTACCGTGCTCATCGATGAATAATCCCTCAGTAGAATTAACACGTCTTTTAAAATTTTCTGATCGTTCCTTATCAACAGAAAAATGTCCAAACTTGTCGACAGACATGATGTTTATAAATGTAAAACATATTTGTCCTTCTTATTTATACCCATTAAAATATAATCCTTTCTTCACGCAATTCCTCTAATATTGAAATAATTTCGTTATTGTGGCTGGTGTTACCCGCTCCTTTTGATGCTACTTAAATTTCCAATCGTTCGACTAACTCATTTACATCATTCCAATATACATAGTTTGGATTTGATTTCTGAAGAGTAATGTAACCAAAACCTGTTTTTGAGCGAAGTGGAGTAGACGTTGAAGGACTGAAATCTTTGTGTATCAACTTCTTAATAATACGGCTATATTTGTATGCTCGTGTACCCTTGATTCTGTTATTAGGTTTAAAGCCTACTCTATGTATATTCGTTTCTAAAATATTTTTTTATACATTTTCAAGTCTTGATCATCATAGTTATCAGGTTTACTAAGAAAAATTAAAGAGTACAGACCAGGATTCAGATCACAACTCATTCCACTAGAAAATGTTATTTTATTATTTTTAATTTTTATTTCTTTATCTCCCAATGTTAATGAATTGTTTGCAGTTTTTTTTAGATCCATAACCTTTATCCAACACATTTCCTCCGGTCAAATTACTGATATTTAAATCATTGTTATAACCAGCGTTATTATCTTCTAGCTCTGCATCCACACCCATATCGGCCTCTCCTGTATACATTGGTAAAGGTTGTACGCCGGGGGGTAGCGGGGTACGGCGCTGGTGGAATGGCGTGGGAGGCGACGGCGGGAAACTGGCGGCGTCGGCGGGAACTGTTGAACGCGCTGGGCTGGGCTTCGGCGTAGGGCGGCTGGATGCGGCGATCTGCTTGTTCGCTGTAGGGAAGAAAACACACGCTGCGCGAATTGCCCCTTAACCGAAAAGAATGTACGCACAAAGGTTAAACTGGTAAAAGTAGGCGGGGGTACGACCGCGGTTTAATTCTCTTTGAACTCCAAAATCGAACTAACTAAATCTAAGCTCCGCTCTGCGCTCCAAAGCGCAGCGGAGACTTCATGGAGGGAGCTGGGAACAGCGCAGGAGAGCGGGAGCGCGAGAGAGCGGGAGAGCGGGAGAGCGGTAGAGCGGTAGAGCGGTGCAGCTGGATAGCGGGGCCGGTCCAGATTCGCCGAACAGTGGGCCTGAACATTCCGCCCCCCTTGCAATCGCTAGCGTTGCAAAAAAAAGGAGACGGAACTTCGGCCAGTCGCCTACGCCTCAAGCCTGCGTGCAGGCGCCGGAGAGGATCCACCCGAACACCGTCTTTTGGGCTACTGGCAGTCCCTCGACGACCATGTGGAAGCCCGGCTGTATCACCTTCGGGTAGATTAACAATGACAAAAGGAGAGCGGGAGAGCGGGAGAGCGGGAGAGCGGTAGAGCGGTAGAGCGGTGCAGGTGGATAGCGGGGCCGGTCCAGATTCGCCGAACAGTGGGCCTGAACATTCCGTCCCCTTGCAATCGCTAGCGTTGCAAAAAAAGGAGACGGAACTTCAGCCAGTCGTCTACGCCTCAAGCCTGCGTGCAGGCGCCGGAGAGGATCCACCCGAACACCGTCTTTTGGGCTACTGGCAGTCCCTCGACGACCATGTGGAAGCCCGGCTGTATCACCTTCGGGTAGACGTCCGCGCCCAGGATCAATGAAATAGTGGCTGGCGGGCGAAACGCTCATCCACGAGCGGTAGCTCTTTAAATTTCTGGACGACGCTCTCACTGAGCGCACGGATGGGGGTGCGGATGCGCACGTTCGGCTCGATCTTGAGGACCACCTCCAGCTTGATGGCCTCGTCGACCCTCGAACGAATCGTCGCCGTGCATATGCTCTCATCGCCCACGTTTGTTGTCGGCAAACGAAACGCGGCGGCCAGGGATGCATCGATGGAGCTTGTCGGGGTGCACGGATCGATGAAAGCGGCGGTGTCGAACGTCTTCTCTCCGGTCTCGACGATCACCAAAGCAGTCGGGAGGACATTGACGACGGAGCTGGTGTCGAGGATGCTGAGCGCGGTGGAGGGGCAAGCGTTTGGCGAGTTGGCGGATCTTGCCGGCGCGAACGCTGCGGAGAAGCGGGCTGTTGCTTGGAGCCGGACTTTTTCCGGGAAACAAGGTCGTGCATGTGCAGCAGCGTGTGATGATTCCGGTTGCACGTTCTGCACCGGTCACCGCTACGACAGCTCCCAGTGGAGTGCTCGTGTGCGAGACAGTTCGCGCAGTACTTGTTTATGAGAACTGCCCGCAGCCGCTTCTCTGCGCTCAGCTTTAGGAACCTCTGACATTTCCGAAGAGGATGGATTCCGCGGCAGACTCGGCATCGGTAGGACTGAGTACCTCTCGTAAGTCTGCTATCCAAAGCCTGAGCGCTACGTGGACGGGGAGCCATTTTTCTGTTTAGAGTGTGGATAAAGAAAAAACAAACAGGGCTGATTAACAATGACTTGGATAATGGCTACGGACTAAGGTGTGTAAGAAACGCGAGGTAGTTTTGGGCGGCTCTCTTGGAAGAAGAACCACCTTGGTCACTGGACGTTTGACAATGCCGCGTGTCGTACGAATGTCGACTACGCGGGCATTGCCATCGGCTCCCGGAAAAACGGAGTCTATTCTTCCGAGTCGCCACTCATTTGAGGGCAAATTGTCATCCTTAATGACGACTAGATCGCAAACACGCAGATTTTCTGTGGGGACTTGCCACTTGTTGCGCTTGTGGAGCTCCTTAAGGTACTCATCCTTCCATTGAGTGCGGAATTGTTGATGGAGAGACTTTAAGTGCTGCCACCGGCTCAGAATGGCCTTGGATTCGCCCTTTACTTCAGGTTCCACTATGGATAGAAGAGGTCCACCAACAAGAAAGTGCCCTGGTGTCAACGCTAAGAGATCAGTTGGATCCTCGGACATGGGAGATAGCGGTCTGGAATTCAGACAAGCTTCGATTCTCGCTAGGAGGGTGGACAGCTCTTCAAAGGTGTACTTTCGTGTAGCGGTGGACTTGTAAAACAAGCTCTTGAAGCTCTTGACACCAGCTTCCCATAGGCCTCCCATATGGGGTGCCCAAGGAGGAATGAATTGCCAGGTGAGCTGCTGATGACTATACGCATCGGTCACAGACTCCTTAACGGCTTGCAGGAAGTCTCGGGAAAGCACGGTGGAGGCGCCGACGAAGGTCTTTCCATTGTCGGACTGGACTTGACGAGGACACCCTCTTCTAGAGACGAAACGAGCGAAAGCGGCAAGAAACTTTTCAGTCGTTAAGTCGGATGTAGGCTCTAGATGGATGGCCTTTGTAGAAAACAAACGAAAACCAACACATACCCTTTCGTAATGAGACAAGCTCTTCCGGTATAATTTTTTATATCAAACGGGCCGGCGTAGTCCATCCCTGTGTACGTGAACGGACGGGAAAAAGACACTCGCTCTTTCGGAAAACTTCCCATCATCTGGACTTGCAATCTCTTTTTGTGGATAACGCAGACCTTGCAGGAGTTAACCACTGCCTTCACCAAGTTCTTTATTCTCGGAATCCAGTATCTGGACCGGGTGAGACGCACCACTAACTGGTTACCACCATGTAATGAAATGAGATGCGTGAATGTTTCCAGGAGCCGCGAGAGTGCAAATTCGTACGGTAGGATTATCGGATGTCGTTCATCATACCGCAAACTATCGGAGGCCGTTACGCGGCCGCATGCCCTGATTAACCCTTTCTTGTCTAGAAAGGGGTTCAGGGAGAGAATCGAACTCGCCGCGGGCACAGGACGCTTCTGACTCAAGCAGCGGTATTCTTCAGAAAAATACCTGCGCTGAGTGCAAATTGTCATGAGCTGTTCCGCGGCGGCAAGGTCCTGGGCCTCTAGACGGACCCCGGAAAGCGGTGATCGTCTTCGACATCGTTGGACAAATCGATGGACATACGCGAGGACCCGCAAAGCTCTATTTAAATTGGAAAAGCGATCTAGGAAATCTTCTGTCGGCATAGACGCCACATGGACTTTAACGGCACGCTTTTCGATCTCAGTCACCGGCAGGTCGGTTTCCTGGCTGGGCCAATGATCGCGTGGACGTTGCAGCCAAGTGGGTTCATGCCACCAAAGCGGGTTATCCACCAGCTCTTGAAGGGGAACTCCTCGACTAGCCAAATCAGCAGGATTATGTTCGGATTGAACGTGCGACCAATTGGCCGTCTCAGTGGACTCGGTGATCTTCGTCACCCTGTTGGCAACGAACGTTGTCCAATGGGGCGCTGGTTTATCTAACCATGCTAGCACAATCGTGGAATCGGTCCAACAATGGAATTTTGAGGTCAGCCTCGGCATATTAGGAAGAATGGCTTCGGCCATCTCTGACAAAAGGAGAGCGCCTCATAACTCCAGCCTGGGAAGGGACACCGCTTTGACTGGCGCCACACGCGTCTAGGCCGTGAGCAAGTGCACCATCGTCTTGTGGCCCACTTCTACGCGCACATAGATCGCAGCACCGTATGCCTTTTGCGAGGCGTCACAGAATCCGTGATGCTCTACGCGGAACTCTGGACGGAAGGAAACCCATCTGGGTATTCTGACCTGGTCTAGGACCGAATAGCTCTGAAGAAAGCTGTTCCACCTTTGGCACAGCTCAATTGGAAGTTTATCGTCCCAGCCTAGATCCTGAAGCCAAATCTCTTGCATAAAGATTTTGGCACACACAACAAATGGAGCGAGCCAGCCTGCTGGATCAAACAGATTGGCAATTTGGGAAAGGACTTGGCGTTTCGTGTGGGAGATTTCCGTTGCTAAATCTGGTGGGACGAAAAAGAACTCATCGGACGTCGCCTTCCATCGTACGCCGAGAGTTTTGGCTGTGCTCTCAGTGTCAATCTCGAGGAAGTCGGTTGTCAGAAGATGATCGCTTTGGATATGAGCTAATATTTCTTTGTGGTTGGAGGTCCATTTTCTCAATGGAAACCCCGCGGAATCTAGAGCACTTTGTAGCTCGCGAGCAATGAACTTAGCGTCCTCGGCGGAGTCAGCTCCCGAAAGGATATCGTCTACGTACATATGATTTCGAATGACGTTGCTCGCTCTTGGATGGCTGAGCTGAACGTCAGTTGCCAACTGTTGCAGGACTCGAATGGCCAGGAATGGCGCGCAATTGACTCCAAAAGTTACCGTCTGTAATTCGAAATCTCGAATGTGCCCCTCGCTGTTGCGGAATAAGATGCGCTGGAACGGGGAATGCTTCGGATCTACCCATATCTGCCGATACATTTTCTCGATATCGGCACTGTAGACGTATCGGAAATATCGCCACTTCAGGATCTGGATAGTTAGATCGGACTGTAAGACTGGGCCAGCATGAAGGATATCATTTAAACTGACCCCATTCTCTGAAGGGCTGGAGGCATTGAAAACCACACGTAACTTAGTGGTTGTACTTTCCGGCTTGAGCACGGCATGATGCGGAAGGTAATAACTGGCAGAATTATGGGTAGGACGGACTTCTTTCATGTGATTGAGGTCGAGATACTCTTGAATCACGGAGTTGTATTTGGCTTTCAGCTGACAGTCCCTCTTTAGGCGTTGCTCGGTTCTTAGGAACTGCGACAACGCGGAGGATCTGGAGTGACCGAGGGCGGATTTTACGTTCTGAGGATCACGAAACGGAAGACTTACGACATACCTGCCGTTATCGTGATCTCGTAGTCGTTCGGAGAAAATTTTCCTCACATTTCAAATCTGAAGATTTTGTCACTTTTACTGGCAGATCCTCCACCTCCCAAAATTTGTTGAGAAGCCTATCCAGGGACGTGTCAACCGTGTGGGAGATTCCTGTGGAAAAAACGGAAATCTGATTTTCCCTTGGAGCAGGAACGGGACCTGTTAGGATCCACCCGAAAATGGTTTCTTGACCGAGGAGAGAGCCACAAATGTTCGGCCGGGTGCCGCTTAGGAGAATGGATGGCAGTATGTCGGCCCCGACCAGAATATCTATCTGTGCGCCCTCGTAGAACTTTGGATCCGCTAGTGACAGTTCGGGAAGATCCCGTAGAAACTGTTGCGGAATCGGACACGATGGAAGGTTTCCAGCTAATTGAGGAAGAACATAGGCCGTCGTGTGTATTTGCAAGCCAGGCCTGGTCGGAGAACGGATGGTAAACTGACAGAGCTTTTTGGATTCAGCGGATACTGTCTGGTTTAAGCCTGATACTTGGGCTCGGATTACCTGGTGAGGCAACTTTATTAATTTGAACAGCCGCTCAGAAATAAAGGTTGCCTCTGATCCTGAATCTATCAAGGCACGAGTTTTAAAATTCGACCACAGGTGACATATGTCAATTATGGCGGTGCCCAGCAAGACGGATCTATACCCCGTCGCGAAGTAATTTTGGACTGTAGAGTCCGTGGACCGGGAAGCGGTGGCAACTGGTGTACTTGGTCTTGATCTGGGTCTTGGGGCGGGATTCGAAGGCGATTGGGAGGAGTTGGGATGGGATGGTTTTCCTTCTTACAAAGGTCACATCCTTTTGGCTTGGGTGCTACCCTTGTCTCGTAAGAATTTATTCTTCGAGGCGCTGCAGTGGGGGCGGATGTTTTTGGCACAGATTGACTCGAGCCTGTCGGCCGTACGTCGTCTATGGCTTCTAAGGTCCGGTGACGCTCCGTAAGGAAGGCGTTCAGTTCCTGTCACGTCGGAATCTCTTTCTTATTGTGCAGGGACTGTTCCCAGAAGGATAGCGTGAGCTTAGGAAGTTTGGAGGAGCACATGTACACTAAGAGGCAATCCCAATTTTCGGTTTCAATTCCGGACATTTCTAAAGCCGTGAGGCAACCCTGGATGGTGCGTTGAAGTTCACGGATAGCTGACCCAGATTCCTGATTAACGGACTGCACATTGAAAATTATTTTTAATTGGCTATTTACTAACAACCGCTTGTTTTCGAAACGCTCAGTTAGGATAGCTCAAGCTGAGCGAAAGCCGTCGTTAGTAAGGGGGGAGTTTGACACTATCGTGTGTGCATCGCCGCTTGTTTTGGCATTTAGTTGAAACAGTTTTTCGACTGGCGTCAGCCTTGGATTGTTTATATATATGGCCGTAAACAGATCCCTAAAGGTCGGCCACCGCAGATAATCTCCGGTGAAAACCTCGGTATCGCACGGAGGCAGCCGACATCCAGAGGAAATGTAAGTCTGGGTAGGAACAGCTTGAACTTGGGGAGCCTGGGGTATCATATCCGCGATCTGAGCCCCACATCTCTCGTAAACGGAATAGCAGTAGCCGTATTTAGCCTTGAGAACTGGCAAACTATCAGCTGCATTGTCTCCGGCTGCTGCTATGCACCCGGTGCATTCATCGTATTCTGCTTTGATGCGGTCCCATAACGCGCGTTTTTCTTCGCGGCGGATGTTCAGCATGGACATAGTAGGAGGGATCGGCGAAGGAGTGTTTGCTCTGGATTCAAACTCACTCAGCCGATCTGAGACCTCAGTAAATTAGCTTAGAGCGATTTGGGAAGGTGTTAGTGCCATTTTGACGTTTGCACGGGTGGCCCTTTTTCGGGGCGACGAGGTCTTGGCGGTTAGTTCGGGTGTGGGCGGATCTACGGATATGCCTGGGACTACGGCAGGTGGAATAGACAACTTGTTGTTGTCACTTCCAACGGACATTTAAAAGAAATGACCTTTCTTTTTTGTTTTTTTTTTTTTTTGGGTCAGAATCTGCTCGCCTTTGTTTATGTCGGAGAAATAGGAAACCTGGCCCACTTCGGGAACAGTGGAACGAGGTGTCGACACAAAAAAGTAGTGGATCGGAGAAATAGAAATTGGAAGCAAGTACCGACCTGGTTACTTTGCGGAATTAAACCCAATGATACGGATTAGGAACGGTGAGTAAGGAGTTCGAATATCACCCGTTGAGAAGTAATACTATAAAATTTAACCCTTTTGGTATATGTATTATGGTTGGGATCAAGTTTGGTATATTTTTGCTGGTATTTTTTGCGTTTGGATAAATTGAGGGGGAAAAATACCAACTATGTGTTAATATATAGTCCCCGGTGGAGTAATTGTAATATTTCGCCTTTATTTAAACTTCTGAATGAAGAAAAAATACGGTGGAGTGCTGGTTTTTTGTCTCATTTAAATAAAATAAATTTTAAGGAGTAAATACCAAATACCGAAAAAAATACTAAAAAGTTTGATGGTAAATAAAACACAATGACCAAAAAAAATTTTCACGTCGGTTGTTATTTTATTATTTTTGACCGGATGGCCGACGGAAAACTTTAATTTGTCGGAACGGGATGGTGGAGCTAAAAATTATATGTGAATGTATGTAGATATTTGTATGGATGTAGATATTTGTATGGATGTAGATATTTGTATGGATGTAGATAGTTTTATGTATGTATATATTTGTATGTACGTAATTTTCGCCGGTTTTAAATTTATTAAATAATTATTGCCGGCGGGGTATGTGTTGTTGTGGACGTTTTCGAATTATTTGTATGTGGACTGTATTTGGAAAACCGAAAAAATATGTGCAAGTACTTTAGCGGCTGCTGATATACAGTGAGAAAATCTTGGATGGTTTTGGGGGCCTGAATTAATAAATAATAAATTAAATAATTCTCACTGTATGCTTGGCTTGTATTTGCACAATATTTTCTCTAAGCTTGGAATATTTTTTGTCGATTTTATACAAGTGTATGTATGTATGGATGAGCGGCCAAATGCAATTAAAAAAGAAGTCGGAAAAAATTGGCAATATGGCCGCACGATGCAAAAGGAAAATCAAAGAAAAAAATGGCGAAGTAATTTATTAATTGCCGTTGTCGGATTTAATCGGACTTGGATTTTGGACAAATCGTACAGAAAGTCAAACGAATTATATTTTCGAGTGGCTGACTGCAGACCGGAAATTAATGAGACGAAAAAGCTTTACTTATCTTATCGGGTCGAATGGACCAAAATGTACGCCGGGGGGTAGCGAGGTACGGCGCTGGTGGAATGGCGTGGGAGGCGACGGCGGAAAACTGGCGGCGTCGGCGGGAACTGTTGAACGCGCTGGGCTGGGCTTCGGCGTAGGGCGGCTGGATGCGGCGATCTGCTTGTTCGCTGTAGGGAAGAAAACACACGCTGCGCGAATTGCCCCTTAACCGAAAAGAATGTACGCACAAAAGTTAAACTGGTAAAAGTAGGCGGGGGTACGACCACGGTTTATTTCTCTTTGAACTCCAAAATCGAACTAACTAAATCTAAGCTCCGCTCTGCGGTGCAAAGCGCAGCGGAGACTTCATGGAGGGAGCTGGGAACAGCGCAGGAGAGCGGGAGCGCGAGAGAGTGGGAGAGCGGGAGAGCGTGAGAACGGGAGAGCGGTAGAGCGGTAGAGCGGTGCAGGTGGATAGCGGGGCCGGTCCAGATTCGCCGGACAGTGGGCCTGAACAAAGGTGTTGTTCCTTCTTCTTCACTCTTTTCCGTCTCCTTTTCTCATCTTCTATATCTTCCTCTATATTCGTATGTGAAAAGAATTGATTATTGGAATCACTATCATCGAAAGACCTTGGTGGAGTTATGTTTCGATTAGACTGCAGATCTTTCTCATTAGTTGTAAAGTAGAAATCGTCAAGCTCTCTCTCATCATCATCATCGTATTTTTTAATTTGCTTCATTTCACGCTTTACTTTTATTCTATCTTTAACATTAGAAATCTTTTGTTTTTTATTTTCCTTAACAAGTTCATGTAAGGGATCAGTAATAGTTTTAAAAGTTTCCTCCAATTGTAAATTCGTATGATTTTTGACTTGTTTGAGCTTATCGAATTTTCGCTTCAAAGCAAATCTAGCTTTGGTTAACTGTGACAAAATATTCATTGTAGTATATTTTACAAACTTTATAGGTGAAAGAATTTTAAATTTCCGAAATTCATGTAGTCACTCCTCAGTTACTAAACAAATACTGTTTAGGGAACGCCATAATCTGTAATATTTATATACCATTTCCGAATAAAAAAGATTTGATACATTTTCTTCATTATATTTAAAAAAGTGTATTTATTGTTATATTTTTAAAATCTCAATCTTTTTAATGATTACTGACTTATTTCTTAATTCACATTGTCATTACTTTTATAAATATTAAATTTTCCATCAACCATTTCATTGATGATATCATCTTGAAGAGAGGTGTACCTTTCCGGCATGTACAGAATGTGCTCCTCCAACTCGAGAGCAATAGATTCTCCAACCTTTGTTGTTTTGCGCTCCGCCTTGAGGATCGGGAATCTTACATTTTCAGGCATCCTTGTCTTCGATAGCAGTGTCTTTTTATTAAATTTATTGAACTCTTTAATTACAATGTTCATCTGGTTTTCCTGATTCATGATGGTTGTTGAGGTTTTTGGACTTGGTACAGTTGTTCCATGTTGTATTTAGCTGTATTTTTATGTTTACTTCCTGTTTAGCAGTTGTTCAGTACTTGTTTTGTAGTTGCTTACTACTTGTTTTAGCTGGTTAATAGCTGTTATTAGATGGTTACAACCGGTTTAGCAGTTGTTCAGTACTTGTTTTGTAGTTGCTTACTAGTTGTTTTAGCTGGTTAATAGCTGTATTTTGATGTTTACTACCTGTTTAGCACTTGTTCAGTACTTGTTTCGTAGTTGCTTACTAGTTATTTTAGCTGGTAAATAGCTGTTATTAGATGGTTACTATCTGGTTAGTAGCTGTTAACTAGTTGTTTACTAGTTGTTATAAGCTGGTCACCAGCTGTTTTGAGCTGTTATGAGCTGTTATAGTTCTTTGTTAAAAATGATCAAAAATTCTTGTCCTCTGGATGACGTTCGATGTGAAGTAAAAACTTAGAATGTGAATTTGAACGCGTGCAGGTCCACTTTTTATACTATACAGAGTTCACACATACACGTAACCATACATTGATTTTCAGCCCCCCAAATGTAAATTAACCATTTAAATATACCGGTTTTGACTCCACATCTTCTACGAAAGAAAGTAGAAAAGCGAGGCACAGGTGTCCACAGTTGTATGTGTCAAAGTCTTGAACTCTATCGTAATTGTTTTGTATTCTATGACCCAAGTATTTCACAACTTCTCTAGGTGGCTGAAGATTTCCAAAACTATCGAAATAATGTATATTATTTTTATTTTTATTATATGCAACCCAATGTGTACCACTTGATCGTGAACTATCTAGGTTTACTATACCACACTCCCGACTTTTTGGTGCTTCTGGAAGTAGATCTCTCATGAACACCCCTCTCAAATGTGGGATATATTTCTTAGCAAAATGTATAATGTCGATATTTGATAGTGAGTAGTATGGAAACGCGGATTCTGGGACAATTAGCATATTAATGGCCCCCGCCCCCCTTCCACCCACTCATTAACGTATGCGGGCTCTGGGACAATTAGCATAATCCAATAAATTAAGTGATTTTAATGGACTTTGAACTCATAAAAATGTCACGATCATGTCTATAAAGAGTATACTTAATTGCCCCCATCGCCCCCACATCCCCATGTGACAATATTGATCATGTATCCTTCCCCTCATTATGTGCAATTAATAGTCAGGTGAGAAAGGTGCACGTGAGAAAGGTCGCACAACCATAGTATCCAAAGGTTGTTATCTTACAGGAACATATCCGATCATGTTGGGGAAAGGTGTGATCACGTACCCTTTTGCCTCATTATCACAGGTGTTGCTGTGCACGTGTGAAAGGTCGCACACCCAAAGTATTCAAAGATGGTTATCTTAGAGGAATATGTCCGATCATGTTGGGGAATAATGTTTCCTATGATTGTAAAACTAATTTAGAAATCAAAAGAACCCCAATGAAATAAATTTCACAAGTTAATGATTCTCAGATGTGGAATGTTTTCAAATACACATTTTTGTTTCCGCCCCAGAAGGTTTAACTGGTAAATTGTCTAAGATTCTCTCCTTTCCACAAATGGGCCATAAACATGTCATAAAAGGGATTCAAGCAAGAGCTACCCGAACATGCGCACCTGTCAATTACCTGACCGCAATAAAAGGGACACATGCACAAGCCTGAAGGCGCACGCTCATTGACAAGATCATGGGCCTCACGCCAACGACCTCACGGCTGACTACTAGCTCTAATACGTTCCCATAATAGGGGTTGAAATCACGACCGCGCAACAACTCGCAAGTAGCCGATATATCTCAGTCAAGGAAATATTTTCCATTCTCCGTACCTGTAATTTTAACTCGAAATAAAAAGTCAGAAGTTTATTTTGTAGCATAATAATACATTTATTCATTTATTTTGGTTTATTTTACGTTATTTAATCTTTTTCATTCTTTTTTCTAGATTATAGTATATATTCATAATGTTGAGTGCTTCCTTTTTGTAATCCGAAATTCGATGGCATACACAAGTATCAACTCCCTCGGTGGCTGCATCATTGCTCCACACGCAGGTGTTCATATGATTTCCATGAATAATATTTTCATATTACCTCCATCACATTCAAAGAGTTTTGATTGTATGAACTGGAGCCGTACAAAGTGTGCATTGAACAGAATTCCGACAAATGCGTTCAGAAAATTATTTATTTTAACTGAATGCATGTTGTCTATCTAAGTCAACAATCTCGTCTTACACTTTTAAATATGGTTACACAATTTATACGGAAATTTTATATAGGTTTTCATCTTCATCTTTTACCCAAAGATGTGCATTCTCGAAATTCAACAAATGAAAATCTTTTATTTTTCCTCTTCTTTTACCCAAAGATGTACATTCTCGAAATTCAACAAATTAAAATCTTTGATTTTTCCCAAACTCGAAATGATTTTTACCAAACTGTCCCCTATTGGCTACCTGAGTATGATTGTGTGTATAAATTGACAAGATCTTTCCTTTCCCACCTGCATCAAAGTATGTGCGACCTCTTCTAACCAACACTCTCCTTTATTCTATGATTTTGTGTCTCCTTTATCGATTTGATGGTGTCCTATTGGTTACACTTGAATCAAATATTTTTCAAAATCAATACTTCTCATCTCTTCTACCCAACGAATAGTCGATGAAACCTACTAGAATTACCTAAGTTTTTGAATTTAAAAAAATCTTAAGTATGCACCTCTCATCTTCAATATTATCGTTCACGCCCACTTCAAACACTATAAATGATCGAGGACAATAGTTAGTCTTCCAAAAATAGTCTTGAAGTGGGATACTCTGCTACGTCAAACACAACTTAAGTAAAAGTGAAAAAGTGATCGTGAAAAAATAGTTTAAACTAAAAGAATAAAATAAAATGGATAACCAAAATCAGTCTTGTCAATCCTGCAAGTGTTTCTTGCAAAAGAATAAGTGGGCAAACCATGTCCGTTCGGAGGTGCATAAGCGAAATGCAATTCAACCCCTTGACGGAAGAGTCAAAAAAATTTCTAAGGGATTCAAGGGAAGAATACTGCATTACATGTATGTAAACGATGGATCGAACTTGATCTTACCTGAGAGTTTCTTGAGTGAAGCTGGATAGTCACTGCTACCTCATCTCAGCATTCTATTAGAAAGTTATACTTCAGCAAAAGTCAACTTTGAATTGTTTGCAGTGTATATAATTTTTAAAGATGAATCTGAAGAAATTGAAATGAAAAGTTTTCAAAGAAAAATGGCGATCATCAACAAAGATTTTGATTTAGAATGTATCTTTCATGAAGAAGAATTTCAATAGAGAGACAGCGGATGGTCTCTTATAAAATTGATTCGCTTGGAAATTAATGTGAATTACTATACACCGATGGCTGGTTCGTCCTTCATACCACTACCTCATTTCCTTTTGACAAACAAAGCAATAGTTAATGTTTGTAATAAAAATGATCAATATTGTTTTAAATGGGCGTTGATTTCTGCCTTAAAAATTGTTAACAGGCCGCAAAGATGTTCGGCATATAATATTGATATATCGCTGGAGATAATTCGTATAAGTGATGAAATAAAATTAGATTTCACAGGGTTGACTTTCCCCCTTGAAATAAAATGTATTAAGCATTTTTTAAAAAAGAATACTCATATGAGTTTAAACGTATTCGGATATAATGAAGAGACGTGGGAAATAATTGGACCACTTTTTCAATTGGAAGTGGAAAAACCTCTTCATATCAATATGATGTTTTTGGAAGACGGTGGAAATGGACATTACATGTACATTAAAAATATTTCAGGGTAAATTATTTTATTCATTTGTATCTCTTTTAAGCAATAAAATAATGTGTAAATTATTCTATTTCAAAGACTAATGACTGCGCAATGAGGAAATCAGAGGAGGGCGCAATTTTTCTGCAATGTGTGCTTGAAATTTTCCGGAACCCAGGAAGCTGCATTGAAACACAAGACGCTCTGCAGTAGGAAGGTTTCAAAGATGCCGCACCCCCAAAATAATACACTGAAATTTACCCAAGTTCAACATCAGCTTCAAGTTCCATTTGTTGTCTACGCGGATTTCGAATGCATTCTGGAACCAACAAATCTTGAAGTGAGCCCCAAATTATTTAATATTAATGAACATATTCCAATATCATATGCGTATTTTATAAAGTGTGCTTTTGATTCTAAACTAGATAAATTTGTTTTAGAAACAGGAAAAAATTCAGGAATAAGTTTAGTAAATTCATTGATAACAAATGTAACTAAATTGAGTGATGACTACTTACATAAAATAGTTCCTATGAAAATGACTTTGAATGACCAGCAAAAATTTGATAATTCATTGAATTGTTCTATTTGTCAGACAGTTTTAGGGACTGATAGGGTTAGAGATCATTGTCATTTCACAGGTCGCTTTAGAGGTGCAGCCCACTCTAAATGTAACTTGGATTATAAAGTAAACAAATTCATACCAGTATTTTTTCATAATTTTTCGAAATACGACTGTCATTTATTTATACAAGAGTTGGGAAAGATTCCCGGTGAAATTTCCGTAATACCAATAAATAAGGAGAATTATATTTCGGTTTCAAAAATAATTAAATGCTTTAGTGCAAATAGTTTTGAAATTCGTTTTCTCGATACGTATAGATTTATGCCATCAAGTTTAGATACCCTAGCTTCTAATTTAGTTGATGATCAAATGAATACTATAAAGTCATTTTTTAGTAATGATATTTAGAATATTTAGAATATTTAGAATATTTAGATTCCGCTAGTAGACTCGAGGAAACTTCCCTCCCACCAAGGAAAGCATTCTATAGTAATTTAACGGAAAGGGAATGCTCTCAGGAAGATTATGATCACGCTCTTAAAGTTTGGACCCATTTCTCATGTTCCACTCTTAAAGATTATTTAGAATTATATTTAAAAACTGATGTATTCCTTTTAACTGACATTTTTGAAAACTTCCGATAAATTTGTATGCAAATTTATTCACTTGACCCAGCTCAGTATTTTACGACACCAGGTCTATCTTGGGGGGTAATGTACAAATACAAATAACTACAAATATTCAACTTGAATTGCTGACAGATATAGATATGTATAGATTTATTCAAAGTAGCATTCGAGGTGGTTTAGTTCAATGTTGTCATAGATATACAAAAGCAAATAACAAATATTTGTCAGATTATGACTCCTCGAAGGAGTCTTCATTTTTAATGTATGTGGATGCTAATAACTTGTATGGTTGGGCAATGTCACAATGTCTACTACAGACATAGACAATTTTAATATTCATAATATTCCATTTGATAGCAACTACGGTTATTTTTTGGAAGTGGACTTAATATATCCATACCGTTTACATAATGATCTTCCATTTTGTCCGTAAAATTGTTTGGCCTCAAAAGAGGATAAGGTAAAAAAATTAATTGCTGACCTGGGAAACAAGAAAAATTATGTAATACATTATTATTATTGCATCAATGTATACAGAATGGGTTAGTACTGAAAAAGATTCATAGAGGAGTTCAATTCTTACAAAAATCTTGGTTAAAGAATTACATTGATCTAAATACTTTACATAGGCAAAATGCAAAAAATAAATATGAAAAAGATTTTTTTTAAATTAATGAATAATTCTGTATACGGAAAAACAATGGAAGATCCCGAGCAGAGGGTCGATATTAAGCTTATTAGCACTTGGGAAGCTCCGGATAGCTCGAAGACTGGACGAAAAGCACATTGGGCCAAGACTTTAATTTCAAAATCCAATTTTCATAGTGCAACTAAAATTAATGATAATTTCTATGCAATTCAAATGAAAAGGTTGCCCGTTCTATTTAATAAGCCAATGTATTTGGGATTTGCAGTATTAGACTTGTCGAAATGGAAAATGTATGATTTTCACTATCAATATATGAAGCAAAAATTTCAGGAAAAGTTACTCTTAAAATTTATGGATACTGATTCATTTATCTATACAATAAAAACTGAAGATTTTTATAAAGATATTCGTAATGATCTTGAAGCAAAATTTGATACATCGGACTATTCAGATGAAAGAATTAATCTATATAACTTCAAAAGAGTTAACAAAAAAAGTTTAGGGTTTTTTTAAGATGAGCTTAACGGTAAACTTATGACAGAATTTGTAGGTCTGTGCTCAAAGGTTTATTGCTATAGAATAGATCAAGTTGAATCTTCACATAATAAAGCAAAGGGAGTGAGTTCACGAAATCTTACAATTGAACACTATAAAAATGTTTTATTATCTGGGGACATCAGAGATTAATTGAAAAAGGTATTTTAGAAAATGTTGAATGGCTAGAATCAAATTCATTTTGATTGGGTGAGATGATACAAAATAATTATGTGAACGATGGAGAATCATTAGATAGCCTTAAATTTCAAAAGGAACATATTGAAAAAGAACTATTTTATAAATCAGTTGAATTGGAGATGTTTTATTATGATTCGAGACTTTGGAAAATATAAATGAAAATGATTTTGAGTTTGTAAAAAGTATTTTTATTATATTTAATTTTAGTTTAAAACATTGTACAAAAATATTAATATTAAACTTAATATAAGATAAGATAAATATATAAATAAAAATTAATTAAATATATCATTTATTATACTACAAAATGTCTTCCTTATTTATCCAGCTAGTCTTTGAAAACCCGAGCCACTTAACCAAAACTTTATTTCCTTTTCGCCTTACAACTTTTTCAACTAGGTATGTGTGGGGGAATCGTGTTTTTTTCAGTTCTTCTTTATAGAATCCGCCCTAAATCGGCCTACCATCTAAATCTTCAAGTAAGTATGTTTTAGGGTATGTATTCTTCACCTTTCTAATTTTAAAGATTTCAGTTGTATAGTTTGGTGTATACCCTTTCTCAAAGACATGTTTATATTTACTGATACGAACGTGGTCCCTCTTAAGGAATTTACTTGCAACAAATATTTTCAGGTGATTATACGAAGTTTGTAATATTTGTTTTTCATTGGAGGAATTGACTTTACTTGGACTCATTTTTATTGTTCTATGCACTCTATTATTGTAATTATTAATTTATTGTTTATACATATCTATCCACTTATATTTTCCATTGAAACTAAACTCACGCCACATTAATTCTTTAAGAGTTCTATTGAAACGTTCAACTATTGATGCTTTTAGAGTACTGAAGGTTGAATAATGATTTAATAATAATAATTAATTAATACTTTAAACTTAGAATTAAAGAATTCAGTGCCATCATCAGTTGGCAGGTTTTTTGGTGTTCCCGATTTAAATATTCTCTCCATGGCTTGGGAAACATCATTTGCCTTTTTTGATTTTAATGCCTCACCCCAAGCATATTTCGAAAATGTGTCTATAACAGTCAATAAGTATCGGTACCCATCACTAGATTTTGAAAAGGCTCCCATTTCAACCAAATCTGCTTGCTACAGATCGTTTATACCCCTTGTAATCACTCGTCTTCGTTGAAAGTTTTTTCGAGATGGTCCGTGCAACTCATTTACGATTTCCCGCTTAATCATATTCTTCTAATAGGCTGAAAAGCGACATCTTCTAACTCAATTGTGGTTTTTTTCGGTAATGATATCGGTTTTGTTACATATTTAAATATATAGTCCTCAATGGTTTTAATCTTTACCAGAATTTTGGCAAAAATTTGGTCAGCGCTGTCTGTCCTCTTATTATTCAATTCAATTTTATTTTCTAAGCTTGAAATTTTTGTGAGTCGACGATTAACATTTTGAGTAATAATTTTTCTTAAATCTTCTCCCAACTTTCCGAGAATCTCATCAGTATATTGTTTCGTTGCTAGATCATTGTTGTCTAAAGGCTTAGATCCGTTTTTGATACGTTTATTTTGAGCATTTAGATTACCGTGCTCATCGATGAATAATCCCTCAGTAGAATTAACACGTCTTTTAAAATTTTCTGATCGTTCCTTATCAACAGAAAAATGTCCAAACTTGTCGACAGACATGATGTTTATAAATGTAAAACATATTTGTCCTTCTTATTTATACCCATTAAAATATAATCCTTTCTTCACGCAATTCCTCTAATATTGAAAAAATTTCGTTATTGTGGCTGGTGTTACCCGCTCCTTTTGATGCTACTTAAATTTCCAATCGTTCGACTAACTCATTTACATCATTCCAATATACATAGTTTGGATTTGATTTCTGAAGAGTAATGTAACCAAAACCTGTTTTTGAGCGAAGTGGAGTAGATGTTGTAGGACTGAAATCTTTGTCTATTAACTTCTTAATAATATGGCTATGTTTGTATGCTCGTGTACCCTTGATTCTGTTATTAGGTTTAAGGCCTACTCTATGTATATTCGTTTCTAAAATAATTTTTTTATACATTTTCAAGTTTGATCATCATAGTTTTCAGGTTTACTAAGAAAAATTAGAGAGTACAGACCAGGAGTCAGATCACAACTCATTCCCCTAGAAAATGTTATTTTATTATTTTTAATTTTTATTTCTTTATTTCCCAATGTTAATAAATTGTTTGCAGTTTTTTTAGGTCCATAACCTTTATCCAACACATTTCCTCTGGTCAAATTACTGATATTAAAATCATAATTATAACTAGTGTTATTATCTTCTTGCTCTGCATCCACACCCATATCGGCCTCTCCTGTATACATTGGTAAAGGTGTTGTCCTTTCTTCTTCACTCTTTTCCGTCTCTTGATTATAGGAATCACGATCATCGAAAGACCTTGGTGGAGTTATGTTTCGATTAGACTGCAGATCTTTCTCATTAGTTGTAAAGTAGAAATCATCAAGCTCTCTCTTATCATCATCATATTTTTTAATTTGCTTCATTTCACGCTTTACTTTTATACTATCTTTTACATTAGAAATCTTTTGTTTCTTATTTTCCTTAACAAGTTCATGTAAGGGTTCAGTAATAGGTTTAAAAGTTTCCTCCAATTGTAAATTCGTATGATTTTTGACTTGTTTGAGATCATCGAATTTTCGCTTCAAAGCAAATCTAGCTTTGGTTAACTGTGACAAAATATTCATTGTAGTATATTTTACAAACTTTATAGGTAAAAGATTTTTAATTTCCGAAATTCATGTAGTCACTCAGTTACTAAACAAATACTGTTTAGGGATCGCCATAATCTGTAATATTAATTTACCATTTCCGAGTAAAAAAGATTCTATACATTTTCTTTATTATATTTAAAAAAATGTATTTATTGTTATATTCTTAAAATCTCAATCTTTTTAATAATTACTGACTTATTTCTAAATACAAATTGTCATTACTTTTATAAATATTAAATTTTCCATCAACCATTTCATTGATGATATCATCTTGAAGAGAGGTGTACCTTTCCGGCATGTACAGGATGTGCTCCTCCAACTCGAGAGCAATAGATTCTCCAACCTTTGTTGTTTTGCGCTCCGCCTTGAGGATCGGGAATCTCACATTTTCAGGCATCCTTGTCTTCGACAGCAGTGTCTTTTTATTAAATTTATTGAACTCTTTAATTACAATATTCATCTGGTTTTCCTGATTCATGATGGTTGTTGAGGTTTTTGAACCTCGTACAGTTGTTCCACGTTGTATTTAGCTGTATTTTGATGTTTACTACCTGTATAGCAGTTGTTCAGTACTTGTTTCGTACTCGCTTACTACTTGTTTTAGCTGGTTAATAGCTGTTATTAGATGGTTATTATCTGTTTAGTAGCTGTTAACTAGTTGTTTACTAGTTGTTATAAGCTGGTCACCAGCTGTTTTGAGCTGTTATGAGCTGTTATAGTTTTTTGTTAAAGCCTAGTACTTGCATCGACGAAAACCGAGCTAACCATAGGAGTGAGCGAGAGGCAAACAGGCGGCTAAAGCTTTTCGTCGGGTCTGTTTTTCAGCGCGGTACTCAGATGAGCTAAGGAAATACCAGAAAAAATACCAGATTTCGCGAGTGAATTTTCGATGAACGCCGTTAGCCGCGGCCCAAAGAATAAGAAATTTAATCTTTGGCGGTGTTCGTGCAGAAGCGGTGGGGATTTTAAAAATTAAAAATAAAAGAAAAACACCCAAAACGGCTAAAAGTCAATGCAGATGAAAAATGATGCCTAATCCAATCTGTTGCCCATTATTGTGGGACTTGACCGACAGGAAGCAATACCACAACGGGCCAAATCCGCTGAATAGTTGAAGCGCTGGAGGAGATCCACTAGAGAATCCCAGTGGGAAGGAACATGGAACATCGCTCGATCTCCGACGAGCTCTCCATTGAGGACTCCTCCTTCACCAGCTACTTGGCAGCTGGTGATGGAGCGGAGATAGAGGATGAGCCGGCTTCTATAGGGAGGAGGAAATAAGGTCGCCCGCAAAGGGACAGCTGGAGGAGCCATTACCAGACATTATTGGCCAGCTCGGAGCTGGACTACAGATGGCGCGGGAAAGATGGCGAAGCATCCGTGGGACGAGAAGGAAGCCTTAAGCTTCTAATTTACATAAATAAAAACATTCGTTGAAAATTTCATTTATTTTTATTTTAATTTCTTTGTGCACCAGCAGACTCTTCTTTTTTAAATTGCTCCAATTGATTTGTTTTCCGTTTGTCAACAAACCCAGCTGCTTGACAGTAAGACCATGCCACATGTATGGCGGGTGAACTTTGAAAACTTCGGTCACACTAAAAAGAATAAGATTTTTCGACTAGTGACACCCTTAGCCGATCTGAGTACTAGGCCTAAGAGTGATTAAAAATTCTTATCCTCTAGATGACGTTCGATGTGAAGTAAAAACTTAGACTGTGAATTTGAACGCGTGCAGGTCCACTTTTTATACTATACAGAGTTCACACATACACGTACCCATACATTGATTTTCGACCCCCCAAATGTAAATTAACCATTTAAATATACCGGTTTTGACTCCACATCTTCTACGAAAGAAAGTAGAAATGAAAGGCACAGGTGTCCACAGTTGTATGTATCAAAGTCTTGAACTCTATCGTAATTGTATTGTATTCTATGACCCAAGTATTTCACAACTTCTCTAGGTGGCTGAAGATTTCCAAAACTATCGAAATAATGTATATTACTTTTATTTTTATTATATGCAACCCAATGTGTACCACTTGATCGTGAATTATCTAGGTTTACTATACCTCACTACCGACTTTTCGGTGCTTCTGGAAGTAGATCTCTCATAAACACCCCTCTAAAATGTGGGATATATTTCTTAGCAAAATGTATAATGTCTATATTTGATAGTAGTCTATTGGGTAGCAGAGAAATTAGTTTTTTCGCTTCTTAATTCCTTTCCCCTTACTATAGGGCTTAAGAAAGAAACCATAACCCTTTCTATAGGGCTTGAGATATAATCCTTCTCCTGCAGCAACACTTTCAATTTTCCTGTTGTGACGTTTTTTCTCCTCCATATCTTCTTAAGCCATTCTCGCGTTGTTAATTGTTTTTGCAATTGCTGCACTACCACTTGCTAAACTACCAAGAGCGCTGAGGGCTGTCAAGATCGGCACGATTGGTAGAAAACCTCCAATATTGGGTACATTTATTAAACGAGGTACTTTAACATTTTTCTTAGAACCGATTGATTGATGAATTGATTTACGTGCAACTTTAATTGCACTCATAATGTCTAATGGTTTTTGTTTTTTAATGTCTTAGTAGCAACATTAATAACAGTCGAAAGGTTTGTCTTCTTCATTTTATTCTTCAATATCTTTTTCATTCCTTTCTTTTCCGTTTCATTCAATCCCACACCAAATTTTTTCTTGGCTTTCATTCTATTTGTAACAAAGTATGCTGCTGCTTTTTCACCAAGACTGCTATCTGGTGCCTTGACACGCGACCAGGCTTTGTCAATTAATATGGAGTCTGCCCTATGTCGTTCACTCAATGCCTTGTTTTGAGAATATGCAATATCGTGCTCTTTGCAAGCTTCATCCAATGGGCTTATTCCTTGATCACCACGTTCCAAATGTTTCTGTAACTTTGTACCCGGTCCACAAAAATTATATCCCGGAATATGGGCTTCAAACGGTAATGTATTGATTAGCTTATCGACAAGACCACCACCGCGTTTACAATTAAAAAAAGACTGATGCGATTATAAAAACGTTTCCACATTTTATTGATGTTTAATCATCAAAGATTTATCATTGAATGAGGTACATTAGATCAAAAGATGCGTTTAATAAGTCAAAAACAAACAATTTTAGTTAGAAATATTAACGATGAAAACGATAAAAATCTACCGCCACGACATAGTGCTCTCTTACCGAACACAATAAGGGCTCTAATTGTTGGGCCTTCGAATTGTGGTAAGACTTATATTCTGTTATATATTTTCAAAACGTTTATATCAACCTAAATGTGAGTACTTGGAGAAATTAATCAAAACGATTAAAGGAATGGGATATCATACATTCTCCCATAATGAGGGTGTACTAGACCCCAGTGAAGCCTAAAACAATTCCATTATGATATTCCATGACGTAGCTTGTGAAAAACAAGATAACATAAGATCTTATTTTTATATGGGTCGACATAAAAATATCGACACTTTATTTATGTCAAACGTATAGTCATATACCTAAACATCTGATTCGTGACAATGCCAACTTTATTATAATGATTAAACAAGATATATTATACCATATTAACACTGATATGAATTATGAAACATTTGTGAAAATTTGTCAAAAATGTTGGGAGGACAAGCACGGATTCCAATTAATTCAAGGATAACGAAATGGATAACGGAAGATAAAGAAAGGGATTTGATTAATTTATTATGATTTAAGGAGTCATTTCTATATAAAGCTTGGTTAGATACTTACAATCCCACAGTTTATCAAGAGATTTCGATATGTCTAGATCACTTGCATTATCCTTGAATGGAAATAATTCCATTATAAATACAAACTTTTTCCCACCTATCGAATTGAATGGTCGATATGAGTGCGCTCCTATCGATTTTAATATGTATAATTCGATTCCAAATATTGATGAAAAAAATACCCTCTTCCAAATCGGTGACAAGGTTATTACAATTCCAACTGGATCATATGAATTGAATGATATCACCGATTTCATTTACAATAAACTAAAAGACTATAACCTTGAAAATACATTTAAAATTCAAAGTAATAATAATACACTTCAAGTTGAAATAACTACCATGCGAGAGTCAGTTTACTTTAATAAGGGGAGATCGGTTGGACATCTGTTTGGTTTCCATCAAAAAGTACTAGAACCACATCCTACAAAAACCTATCGATCAGATCAGACCGTGAACGTATTAAAAATTAATACAATTCGTTTGGAATGTAATATAATCAGCGGTTCATATGTAGGTAATACACCGAATCATACATTACATGAGTTTGGCATTAATGTTCCGCCTGGGTATAAAATGACAGTGACACCACATAACCTAATTTATTTACCAATCAACTGTGACGAAATAAGCACACTATGTATACGCATAGTTGATCAAAACGGTGTTTTGATGAATTTACATGGTGAAAACGTTTCGATTCGCATGCACATTCGGTTAATAGAATGATTATTTATAATAAAAGACGTAGCTTAAGTCTCAGCCAAGCATTACTAATTGTAAAGCTATAGAAAGAGGATCAACAGTAAAAAGAAGCTCACTTACTTTGAAAAACAAACTATTTTTAAAGTCGTTAGGCTTGAAGCTTCGAGTATAATATAAAAGCTGGAAAGGAAAACAATGAACGAAATTTTAAATGTTCGAGAAAAGGTTTACTCAGATGAGAGTATTTCGAAGAAAATACTCTTACTTATTCATCGTACAATCAAACATTTAAACCAAACGATGAAATTCGAATTACTATTCAAAATCAAGACTTGTACGTGCTTCTTCACGAAAGTTACCTTAATTTTCAAGGAATTATTAGAAAAGATTCACTGAATGGACCTACAACTGATAATGTTACCACTTTTTTTTAAAATAATTGTATGGCTTACTTTTTGGATGAAATAAAGTACGAAATAAATGTCACATCCATTTGTGTGTGTGTTTTGATAAAACACGATTTGTCGGTATGACTACAACCCTAAAAAATTATATATCTCTGGATTATCTTCAAAGTCAAAATCTATTAAATTCCGGATGGAGCAGTGTAGACGAAATTTCTACGGGACCCCACTTTAACTTTTCTGTACCATTAAAAAACTTGTTGGGACTTGCTGAGGATTATAAAAAAGTTTTGTTAAATTGTAAGCACGAACTAGTGTTGATGCTAACTAAGAATCTTGGTGATATGTTTTAACAAACCAGAAATGAACAATCTTTTAAGTTGGAAATGACGAAAATTCCCCATGTAACTCCGAGGGATTTTGCAAAAATTAAGATGTACGATATTATTAAAAGTGGTGTAAACCTACCAATTGCATTCCGGAGTTGGGATTCATATGTTAACCCCAAATTGGGGTATGGAAGTCAACACAGTTGGAATGTGAAATTGTCGGCTAACCGCGAAAAACCAAGACTTGCCATAATTGGATTTACACTAAATGGAGAACTTATCACAAATAACTTATCAAACTTGAAAGTTCACTTGAATTCTGAGTCATATCCATAATAATCTGAATGTTGATATTAGTAATGCTGATATTGCTCACCTATATGAAATGTATACAAGATTTCAATCTAGTTACTATAATCGTGAATCACAACCATTTTTGACCCCAAATGAATTTAAATTGAAGGCCCCTATTATTGTGTTTGATCTTTCATATCAAAACGAATCAGTGAAAACTAGTCCTATTGATGTGAGAATTTCAATAGAACTGAAGACACCAAGTCATGAAAATACCCAAGCTTACTGTCTCCTCATACATGACCGTTTAGTTTAATATAAACCACTTAACGGACTAGTACAACGAGTTGTTTAACATTAGAAAAATGTTGAAAGATACTGTTTCGATTGATGTTCAAGGTTTCTTTGATAAAAATAATAATTTTATTCTAAAGGAAATTGAAATTGTATTCGAAAAGGATCCAAACTTGAAGAATAGTTTTTTAATAGAACCACCATATGATTTTACTTTGCTAAATACAAAATCTCGAAAGACTGCAATTTGGTTAACCAATACACATCACAAAATTTTTTGGAACGATGGAGAAAACAGTTTTCCACAAACTCGAAAGTATCTAAGGACAATTACAAGCGGAAAACAAACTATTTGTAAAGGTGTGGAAAAGAAACGATTTCTACAGACGTTTTTTGGGAGTCGTCAGCTCATTAATATCGAGGAAATGGGTTGTCCGTCATTAAACAGGTTTAAAGGAAACCGGTTTCCCTATTGTGAAACACACCTTAAGGGCTGGGTTTGTGCTCTTAACAATGCATAAATTATTTTGACATTTTTGAAAAGTAGCCCCAAAATAGTAAAAAATCAAACATGTTCGCAATACCAAAATAAATGAATAAATGTATTATTATGCTACAAAATAAACTTCTTAACAATGCAAATTAAATTCGTCGTTAGTAGATGATTTAAAAAAATTTATTTTTTATTTTTAAAACTCGGGTGATAAACCTTTATTCTTAAACACAATTAATACAAGACACTTTTTAAAATCTGTGAACCGATCGCGGTCTAGGATAAAATAGGACTGACTCTTAATTCTAAAAAATTATCCAATGAACCTCGGCCAGAAGCTTTCCTTTTCTTAAGCTTCCAGAACTTTAATTTTTGTTTAAAATAAAAGCTTATGCTGAAACTGTCGCATCTTGTTGTGAAATGAAATTATGCTGACCGATGCAATTTGATTGAAAATCGGAACGCAATATGTTCTGAACTTAGAACGCAATACTGTGGGCTTTGAACGGAAAAGTTTGGGCTTCGAACGGAAGCTTGTGTTTACTTTACGATTGGTTTATTTATCTAAGCAGGACGGTCAAGCGCGGCCCTCGAAGTGAATGGCAAAGGCAAAGGCAGAATCTTAAGCAAAGGCAAAGGCAAGGTTTTTCTGGTTCTGGCCGTTGTTTTTTGGTTACAAATAATATGACATTTTTGTATTTTATAATAAGTAATAAAATCAAATATATAATGATTAAAATTAATAATATAAAGGTAAGTGATATTTTGGTATTATTAATTTTAATGAAAGGATTTAAAATGTTTATATTATCTAAAGAAAGTTCTGAGTTATTTGATAATATGTAATCGGATATTTCATAATTTTTGAAGTGGTTCGTAGTTAAGTAGTTAAGAATTTTGTTTTCCAAATTGGTATAAGAAATATTATTAATTTCGGTTGTACCATTAAATGTTATCAAAAATGAACCGTTTAAATGAGAGTTGTTCACAATATTGTTACCATTTATAAGAATGGCACCATCTTGTATGATGTCTATTTTTTTATTTTTCTCTCTTATTTTTTTACAAGTGGATTTCTCGCCATTTAATAAGCGGGTAAAACAAGTTTTTTCATTATTTAAAGTGAAATAATTATTAAAAAGTTCGTTCTTAAAGTTAGACCTTTCATAAAACATATTTGCGCATTTTGCGACTTGATTGCTTAATACTAGTTTCCCATCGATTTGAGAAATCGCTCTAGCGTAATATATTTCGCATCTGTTTTTTATTATTGGGTATTTTATATAAATTATTACAAGTTCTTTATGCAGTGCGATTTTAAAAACAGAGATGTCCATTAAGTCAGCGATAATTACTGGTTTTTGTTCATGTTTTAATATTTCCATGATGTCATCATTATTTAATATTTTGGTATTAAAAACGTCAATTTTTGCTAGTGTGATTGTGTCAATTAAATTTTGCAGATCAAATGTTAATAATCGTAAGCGATGTTTTCGCAATGGTAAATCTTGATCAATAAAAACATTTTTAAAATCATCAGAAAGAGATTCTATTTCTTTAAACAGTTTGGAATTGATAATAAATTGCTAATTATTATTTTCAATTAATTCATCGATTTTATTCTGTATTTTAATAAAATCATCATGATCCGGAGTTCCAGCTAACCATTTCCACACAGTGCCTATCTCATTTATCCCCCTTTTTGACCTAGTTGATATTAGTTGTGACAAAATTAATTCGATTACTTCTATGTCATATTTAATTTCCCATTGTGACCTTTTATTAGTATCCCTTTTTATATTATCTGATTCCAATTTTATTATTTCTTTATAAAAACTTAAGTTAGTTACGTGGAATAATTCTGTGTATGAATCGTACGTCAATACGTCTTTATTGTCCTTGAATAAAAGATATTCGTGACTTGTATAGTCTATTATTTCTGATTTTGTTAATAAAATAAGGTGTAGTATGAGCACCTGATAAATCATTTTCTGGAAAAGAAAAAAAAAAAGTAACATATACATTTTTAGAATTTAATATTATCTTTGTGAATAATTCTATTTCTATTGTTGATTATTATTTTGTTAGATAAATTTTCTTTAACTACTTGTTTTTTATATCTAGTTTTAAGTTTATTTCTTTCCCCGTGTTTCTTTTCATAAACTACCTGTCCTACATGATATACTTTTTCTTTTCTGTTTTCATTATGTGCTTCTAACATTTTCTCTTGTGTATTTTTTAAAATTTGAGGAATGTTATCGTGCTCTATTTTATTATATAGTACGTCAAATGGTTTTTGGTTCGTTGTAGAATGAATGCTCTGATTATATTCTTGAGCGGCTCTTATTACTATTTCGGAATAGTCGGTTAGATTAAATTCTTCTTTAATGCATCGAGCTAATTCTGTTAGTGTAGAATGTGCCCTTTCAACTTGTCCGTTTGAGGTACTGTGCCTCGGGTCTGCGTAATGTAAAGTTAAACCGCACCTTTGTGCAAAAGATTTAAATTGGGCCGAGGTAAAGCTTGGTTCATTGTCTGTCATTATTATTTTGGCTTGTGGAAATTGTTGAAGAAGTTCCATTACTTTGTTTTCGATATTTAATTTATTTTGGATTTCTTTTACTACTAAAAATTTTGAGTAGGCGTCAATACAAGTTATGAAAGTAAGACTTTGCGCGTAATATGTGTCGATGTGTAAATTTTCGCCTTCTTTACTCGGGATTTTGGCTTCTCCAATTGGAATTTTAGTTGGGTGTCTGTTATATTCGTTTTCATTGCAAATTTTACAATTTTTTATATATTCTTTTAATTTTGTAAGTAAGTTTGGCCAATAATACAATCTACTGATTTGTTTATAATTTTCGTCAAGTCCCCTGTGTGCTCTGCAATGTGTTTCTTCGATTATAAGTGCTCTGTCCTCAGGAGTTTCTACATCTTGGACAAATATTTTTGTATACAAAAATTTATTCACAAAATTATCTTTAAGTGGTTTTTGAATTCTATAAAAGTCCTCTAAAGTACAATGAATACCTACCGTTAAATTAGGAGGAATATATTCTCTTAAGATTGATATCAAATTTTCGGGAGTGTCAAATTCTATTATATGTCTGGTATTTTCGAATATATTAATCGACTCATGTATTGTATACCTCCCCGTTGCTAATAGCAATTGTTGCTTAAACTGGTTTAAGGGTTTACGGGTTTCTTGTATAACATTCTCAAAACTACTCTCTGCTGAATGCTGAGTGTTTTGATCTGAGACCGATTCGTTACTGTCAGTTAAGTTGTTGATCTGAATTCTTGATAAGGCGTCTGCAACTACATTAGTTGTACCTGGCTTATAAATGACTTTAGGAGTGAAACTTTCTATGAAGGAGTACCAGCGTTTCATTTCAATATTAGGATTTTTATCAGAGATTGCGAAAGATAATGGTGATGATCGGTTTGGATTTCAATTCCAATCACTCCGTATAAGTAGTTTCTTAGATTTTTAAGAGCCCATACTATGGCTAAAAGTTCCTTCTGATTAGTTGCATAAACTTGTTCCGTTTTAGTCAAGGTTTTTGAAATAAAAGTAATTGGTGTACCTTCTTGAGATAATACTGCACCAATTGCGACGTCCGAAGCGTCGGTGGTCAGGGTAAATTTTTTATTATAATCCGGTTGAACTAATTCTACTTGAGCAATGAGATTTTCTTTCAGCTCGTTAAAAGCTTTAATAGCTGGGTCATCCAGCTGAATTAACATTTTTGTTGACATTCTTTTTGAAATTTTGCCATTATGACCTCCAAGATATTTTGTTAGAGGTTTGGCTATAGAGGCGTAATTTAAAACAAACTTTCTATAATAGCCCGTAAGGCCTAAGAAACTTCTTAGTTCCCGAATATTTTTTGGAAGCGGATATTTAATTATGGTGTCAATTTTTTCTGGGTCTGTCTTGATGACGTTATAAGATACGATGTATCCTAGAAAACTGGTTTCGCGTTTAAAAAACTTTGATTTTTCTAAAGAGATTTTCATGTTTGCCTTTAGTAATATATTTATAATTTTGTATAAGTCTTTATAATGTTGTTCAATCGAGTTTGAGAATATTATAATGTCGTCCATGTAGACATGACATGTTTTCCCTATTTGTTCTCTTAAGATGTCGTCCATTGCTCTCTGAAAAATTCTTGGTGCATTTGTTAGTCCGAATGGCATTCTTAAAAATTCGTATTTTCCATTATTTATTGAAAAGGATGTTTTTTCTACATCAGATTCTTTCATTAATATCTGATGAAAACCTGATTCTAAATCTATTGTTGAAAAATATCTTGCTTTTCCCAAATTAGATAGAATTACTGATGGGTCTTGCATTGGGTACCTGTCAGGTATGGTACTTTCATTTAATTTTTTATAGTCAATGACGAGTCTTAATTTACGGCTTCCGTCTTGATTTTCTCCTTTCTTTGGTACTACCAGAACTGGTGAATTATAAGGGCTTCGACTCGGCCTTATAATTTCCTCTGCTAACATTCTACTGATTTCGCAGTTCACGAAGTCGGTGACAGAAAAAGCGTACGGATATTGTTTCCCGTATATTGGCCTGTCGTGAATAAGATTTATTTCCCCCTTTATGTCTGTTCTAAAAGGAATTTGCATATTTATCTTTGAATGCTCTTTTTCAATATAGAGAACTATTTTTTCCTTTAGTCCGTCTAATTGATCAGTACCTATATTGTTTATCTGTTGTTTGTCGGATAACTCAACGACGGCGGGCTTGAAATTTTTATATTTCAAACGATTTTTATTTATTTGATTTTTGACGGTAATTACTTCGTCGGCACTCTCAGGATTTGGAATTCCCAAGATATTTGTATTTTTATTGACGGTATTTACTTCGTCGGCACTCTCAGGATTTTGAATTCCCAAGATATTTATATTTTTATTGACGGTATTTACTTCGTCGGCACTCTCAGGATTTTGAATTCCCAAGCTTTTTTCACTATTTTCCACAAATAATGAATCTGTGTTTTCGCTATTTTTTTCATCAAAATATTTTTTTATAATAAATTCTTTTAACGGAAGAATATTATTTTCTTTAATTAAACTTATTTCATTTTTTTCCTCATTATCATAATATTTTAACTTTTCTGTTTTCCCTTTATATTCCAAGACTCCCTTTTCTATATTTATTATGGCTCCAATTTTTCTTAATAAATTAAATCCAATTAGCAGATCAGATTCTAATCCTTCGATTTCATAAAATAATTGTCTTGTTTCAAATATATTTATAATATGGTAATACCTAATAATTGAGTACCCATGAACTGTAGTTACCTTTTTGTATATTGATAACTCATTTTTATTTTCGAAAATTCCCTTTTTTATATAACAAGCAGTGGCTCCTGTATCTATTAAAATCTTTAACTGCTTCTTGGTTTTTCGGTCTGTCCTATTTAAATAAGGCATTCCCCTGTAGGGGTCTGGTCTAAAAAATGATCTTCGTTGATATTGTTTAATCTGGTTACTTTATTAGCTGGCTGATTTACTGTTCCATCTGGTTCCCTTTTCTGGGCTTGGGTTTGCTCTTTATTTTGATTAGCGCGATAGTAATTTGATCGATTATTATTTTGATAATAATTATTATTGTATCTACCTCGATTATTATTTGCCTGCCAATTATTATTCGGCTGTCGATTGTAACTAGGTTTATTCTGGAGTTGAATCGATGGATCAACATCCATTGGCTCGACGGCTTGTTGCTTTTGATTATTATTATGATTATCGTTTTGCCAAAAATTTCCCTTTTGTGGCCAATTATAATTCTGGTTATTACTCCAATAATTTCCCGTCTTATTAGTATTATTGTTCTGTCTTTTTTGATCAAATCGTAAGTTGTTTCCCTGATATTTATTTTCATTTTTAAATCCATTAAACCTGTTTGCAAATTGAGCACGGAAATTGTTTGATTCTAGTTCTTGGACCTTTGCCAATGCATTGGGTAAATCTGGTGGATTTAATGAGAAAAGAGTTTCTGAGATAGATCCATTTAGCCCAGATATAAAAATTCGTAAGGCATTGCTCCTTATTGTTTTGTTTGTTTCTTTGGCAATTACGCTGTCCTTTCCGTATGTCATTATGGTTTTGTTTATTAGTAGTGTCATTTTTTTATTGACTTCATTATAGTATTCTGTAACTGTCATTCGTCCCTGCCTGAGGATACTTAGTTCTGACTCGAGAATATGTATTGGTCGTTTATCGCTATATATAAAGTCCAATCTAGATAAGATTGCTCGAAAGTTTAAAACGGTGCCATGATTGGTAAGAGCATCATGGGCAGCTCCCAAAATTTTAATTCGTAAAATTGTTAAGGCGATAAAATATTGTTCACTTTGAATTTTATAGAGACTCATTACAGTTTCTGCGGCTTCCCTCCAACCTACATATTGTGTTGGTTCCCCCGTGAATTTTGGTAAAGATTTTACCACTTCAAGTGTCGTATCGCATTTTATAGTTGGGTCGATTATTTGTATTTTATAATCCTCCACAGTGTTTGCATCTGTGGCTAACTTTCCTTCTAAACCTTCTATTTTCCTGCTCACTTCATTTAATTGAACATTTATCAATCTATTTATTAATTCCACTGTTAAGCCGCCTGCTGTGGCTATACTACCTGCAGAAAAATTTGGTGCTGAACCTCCGGTTGCCATGGTTAGATTTATTTCACCAAAGCTATTTATTAAATCCTCCAGATTGTTTCTTAATATTTTTTATTAAATCGTGAATCTATTTCAATGTTTAAATCCTATATTATTTTTTTTTAAATTCCCTGATCTTAGATTATAATTTTAATTCCAATTTTTTTTTTTTTAATTATTGAAAATTAATTTCTCACGAGACTGTCCCGATGGGGTCTTCCTTCTGTGAGGTTGTGGGTTGATCTTCCTTCCTGGATTCAGTAGAAATTATTGGCAATAGAATGCCCTTCCTTCCTTCTTTAATTTTTCCTGTTTCAGCGAGTTGTGATTTTATTGTTGTTGTTGTAAGAGCTGGCTTGTTTAACTGTTTTTGTTTAGTGCGTTTCTGGTTTTGCTTTATTTTGTGTTCTTGTATTTTTTTTATTTAAGATTTTGGTCCACCTTTTTTTTGAAGTTCACCTTTAAATGGATTATTTCATTTTTTAATTTCCATTTAATTATTGTTAACGACCACTGTCACTTTGTTGTGATGTTTGGTGGATTTTTTAATTTCTCCACTAGAAATGTTGAGTTGTTGGCCGCGCGAATTCCGTTTATATTTAACTTATTTTTCATTAAATAATTTTTGGAACTTTTTATTTAACGCGGCCCCACGTTGGGCGCCAATTAAATTCGTCGTTAGTAGATGATTTAAAAAAATTTATTTTTTATTTTTAAAACTCGGGTGATAAACCTTTATTCTTAAACACAATTAATACAAGACACTTTTTAAAATCTGTGAACCGATCGCGGTCTCGGATAAAATAGGACTGACTCTTAATTCTAAAAAATTATCCAATGAACCTCGGCCAGAAGCTTTCCTTTTCTTAAGCTTCCAGAACTTTAATTTTTGTTTAAAATAAAAGCTTATGCTGAAACTGTCGCATCTTGTTGTGAAATGAAATTATGCTGACCGATGCAATTTGATTGAAAATCGGAACGCAATATTTTCTGAACTTAGAACGCAATACTGTGGGCTTTGAACGGAAAAGTTTGGGCTTCGAACGGAAGCTTGTGTTTACTTTACGATTGGTTTATTTATCTAAGCAGGACGGTCAAGCGCGGCCCTCGAAGTGAATGGCAAAGGCAAAGGCAGAATCTTAAGCAAAGGCAAAGGCAATGTCGCTGAAGGCAAGGGTAACATAGCTGAGATTGAATTCAAAAATTTGTTTATAAATTCCATAAGTGGAACTGTTTCACCGGTTGGATAACTTGCATACATTATTTTGACATTTTTTTAAAGTAGCTCCAAAACAATAAAATAATTTTTATACCCTTGAAGAGGGTATAATGATTTCAGTCAGAAGTTCGCAACGCATTGAAGGAGACGTTTCCGACCCCATAAAGTATATATATTCTTGATCAGCATCACTAGACGAGTCGATCTAGCCATGTCCGTCTGTCCGTCTGTCCGTCTGTCCGTCTGTCCGTCCGTTTCTACGCAAGCTAGTCTCTCAGTTTTAAAGCTATCGGGCTAAGACTTTCCCAAAAGTCTTATATCTTTTGCAGGTAGTATATAAGTCGGAACCAGCCGGATCGGACAACTATATCTTATAGCTCCCATAAGAATTATCGAAAAAAAAATGTAAAAAAATTATATCTTTGGTGTTTTTTAACATATTACCTCCTTTCCTTGGAAATAACATTTTTTAATTAGTTTTGAATTTCTAATTAAATTTTATCAAAATCGGAAGACCATATCATATAGCTGCCATAGGAACGATAGTAACATTGGTGGGAAAATAATATGAAACAAATTATAGCTTCGGTGTTTTTTAACATATAACCTCTTACGCTTGGAAATAACATTTTTTAATTACTTCTGAATTTCGAATTTAATTTTATCAAAATCGGACAACTATATCACATAGCTGCCATAGGAACGATCGTAAAATCGGTGGAGAATAATATGAAACAAATTATAACTACGGTGTTTTTATACCCTTGCAGAGGGTATATTGATTTCAGTCAGAAGTTTGCAACGCAGTGAAGGAAACGTTTCCGACCCCATAAAGTATATATATTCTTGATCAGCATGACTAGACGATTCGATCTAGCCATGTCCGTCTGTCCGTCCGTTTCTACGCAAACTAGTCTCTCAGTTTTAAAGCTATTGGGCTGAAACTTTCCCAAAAGTCTTACATCTTTTGCAGGTAGTATATAAGTCGGAACCAGCCGGATCGGACAACTATAAAAAATTAAAAAAAATTATATCTTTTATCGAAATCGGACGACTATATCATATAGCTGCCATAGGAACGATCGGGAAATTGGTGGGAAAATAATATGAAACAAAATATAGCTTCGGTGTTTTTCAACATATAACCTCCAAATCTTGGAAATAACATTTTTTAATTAGTTCTGAATTTTTGAATTTAATTTTATCAAAATCGGACGACTATATCATATAGCTGCCATAGGAACGATCGTAAAATTGTTGGGAAAATAATATGAAACAAATCATAGCTTCGGTGTTTTTTAACATATAACCTCCTACGCTTGGAAATAACTTTTTTTTAATAAGTTCTGAATTTCGAATTTAATTTTATCAAAATCGGACGACTATATCATATAGGTGCCATAGGAACGACCGGAAAATTGGTAGGAAAATAATATGAAACAAATTATAGCTTCGGTGTTTTTTGACATATTATCTTATACTATTGGGAATATCATTTTTTGTGTTTTTAAATATAATAATTATAGCTGCAAGGGTATATAAGCTTCGGCTTGCCGAAGCTAACTTCCTTTCTTGTTATACATCATTTTAAAGTTGAGACTAGATGTGTAAGGACCTACAAGAAAATAAAATTAACAAAATGAAATTTCATGAGGAAATTGACCAATTTATTAAATAATTTAAAGGACAGATAATTGGTCAGCATTTTCAATGCCTTCTAAACACAAAAACTATGTTCATGAATCGAGGTGGACATGATCTCAAAACTACGAATTATGGTGAACACTTTACATTTTGTAATCCAGAAATGACTTCGGAAACGTGCGCCCGCTTCTTCTATGCAAATCGCCGGAATCAAAGCAGAAAATTAATTTATATATATAATAAAAATGTTCACAATACCAAAATAAATGAATAAATGTATTATTATGCTACAAAATAATCTTCTGACTTTTTATTTCGAGTTAAAATTACAGGTACGGAAAATGGAAAATATTTCCATTGCGAGTCGTGATTTCAACCCCTATTTTGGGAACGTATAAGAGCTAGCAGTCAGCCGTGAGGTCGTTGGCGTGAGGCCCATGATCTTGTCAATGAGCGTGCGCCTTCTGGGTTGTGCATGTTTCCCTTTTATTGTGCTTGTCAATGAGCGTGCGCCTTCAGGCTTGTGCATGTGCCCCTTTTATTGCGGTCAGGTAATTGACAGGAGCGCATGTTCGGGTAGCTCTTGCTTGAATCCCTTTTATGACATGTTTATGACCCATTTGTGGAAAGGAGAGAATCTTAGACAATTTACCAGTTAAACGTTCTGGGGCGGAAACCAAAAATGTGTATTAAATGTGTATAAAATATTCCACATCTTAGAATCATTAACTTGTGAAATTTATTTTCGTGTGGTTCTTTTGATTTCTAAATTAGCTTTATAGTCATAGGAAACATTATTTCCCAACATGATCGGACACGTTCCTCTAAGATAACCATCTTTGGATTTTGTGCGACCTTTCTCACGAGCACAGCAACATCTGTAATAATGAGGCAAAAGGGTACGTGATCATACCTTTCCCCAATATGATCGGATATGTTCCTCTAAGATTACATCCTTTGGATACTATGAGTGTGCACCTTTCTCACGTGACTATTAATTGCTTATAATGAGGGAAAGGATACATGATTAATATTGTCACATGGGGATGTGGTGGCGATGGGGGCACTTAAGTATTCTCTTTATGGACATGGTCGTGACATTTTATGACTTTAAACCCCATTAAAATCAGTAATTTTATGGACTATGCTAATTGTCCTAGAACCCGCATACGTTAAAGAGGGGGGCAGGGCCATTAATATGCTGATTGCCTGTATTTTTCCATATTATAAACAAAACCTAAACAACTGATGCAATAACACAGGCTCACAGCCAAAATTTTGCACGAACCATTTTTAGTTTTCCATAATATTTTATCATCCTGAGCCAAAGTCCCATACAAAGCTGTGCTTCATGACCTGGTTCATCTTGAACGACTCTATCACAACTACTTTATATTTTCAGAGTCTGGAAACACTACTAAAAGGGACTTACCCCACACTAATCTAGGAAGGTTTAGTATATACTACATTAGGCGCTGTTCACAGTCGGCTTCTCCTGACAAATCTGTGCATCCTCGCAGGATTCATGGGGTGGCTCATCTTCCAAATCGTCATCTTCGTCTGGCTCCTCCGGTGGCAGCTCGCATTATCGTTTCATCTTGTCAGACGAATACACCGACTTGTAGTGTCCCTGCTTTCGTTGTACGTGAAAAATTTCTTCTACAAGATATCTGTCGTTCGGCAGGACCTTGTTGATTGTAAAAGAACCTTTGTAGCGAGGATCCAATTTGCATAATGTGCCCGTGCTGAATGGCTCATTCTCATTTACAGCCTTCTCAAAGCTGTAAACAGTTGGCTTCGCATGTTTGGCATTGTAGCGTTTCTTGGCAGTAGCTGGGTGATCGTTGACAGTTGTCGCAGCATTGGCTCTAAGCTGTCCCAATTCCGCATTGGTTAGCATCTTTTGGACCTGGCTTTGAATTGTGTTGGTTATCGCGTTCTTCAGGATATCTCGGTTCTCATACCCATACAGGAGCTGAAATGGATATGTTCATGCTCCACTGGATTGATCGTGCTTTACATTGTTTGACTTGCAGTACTTTTCGAAATTTTTTGATGTAAACGCTGTACTGTTATAATTCGATCTGGCATTCCAAGGTAGCTGGTTACATCTTGCAGGACATCCAGGACGTGTTTAGTTGCTGTACTTTTCACCGCTCGTACAATGGCGAATTTAGCATCGACTATCACAAGAATATGCTTGTTTCTCTTGGAACTTTTTGAAAATGGCCCCAGGTGGTCCATGTGTATCGTGGAAACGGGAATCGGCTTGTCATCGTAGTGGTACTGACCTTCCTGGCGTCTACCTGGTGTTTATGTTTATGGTGTTACGCACAGCACACACTGGACTTGATGTAGAATTTGATATAGCTTCGCATTCGGGGAAACCAAAATAAGCTTAGAGTTCGTGCCATAGTCTTATCTATGCTCATATGTCCGGCCTTATCGTGACATAAAATGTGGTATCTCAACTGCTTCGGCACAACCCATAACAAATTGTTGCCATGTTTTCGAAACAAGCGGTCTTGCTCGATCACATACTCGTCGGTCTCAGATTCCTTTTTCAATTTCACGTCTGCGACACTTTTCTGAATTTTCTCGTCCTGTAGCTGTATAGAAAATAGCCAATCCTTTTCGTCGATTATGGTTTTTGCTATATTCAGACATGCGGTATCCATCTCTCGATCATCTTCGAACGGCGCTCGACTGAGTGCGTCTACTGTGTTCCTGCTCGATAGACGATGTCTATGTCGAATTCTTGAATACGTATCCACCATCTTGCAATCCGCGGTATTAGTTCTCGTTTCTCCATCGACGTCTTTAGACATTGCAGTCGGTGATAACCTTTATTTTGTGCCATTAATGTAATATATGAATCTCTCCAACTATTCCACGACGGCTAGAGCCTCAAGCTAGTAGCTGTATTAATTTTTTTCGGTTTGGTAGTAGCTCGGCTATAATAAGCGATTGGTTTCAGCTGATCCCCGTTACGTGCCGTCCTTTTGGGTGCCGTCTGGGTGTATTTCAAAATAGTGCATCCAGGTGTATTTTAGTGGGAATGTAAAAAAACCAAACTTAAACCCGAAGGTTGCCGATGCCCATTTTCTTTTAATCGTCTTTTTTCGTTACTATTCTCTTGACAAACAAATAATAAAGACAAAAGGGAACATGCAAGGAAGCGCGCGGTTTTTCTTGTCTCTTGCATTTCTCGTCAGTTGCATTTTTATACCCGTCACTCGTAGAGTAAAAGGGTATACTAGATTCGTCGGAAAGTATGTAACAGGCAGAAGGAAGCGTTTCCGACCCCATAAAGTATATATATTCTTGATCAGGATCACTAGCCGAGTCGATCTAGCCATGTCCGTCTGTCCGTCTGTCTGTCTGTCCGGATGAACGCTGAGATCTCGGAAACTATAAGAGCTAGGCTATTGAGATTAGGCATGCAGATTCCTGAGCTTCTTACGCAGCGCCAGTTTGTTTCAGTAGACTGCCACGCCCACTCCATCGCCCACAAGCCGCCCAAAACTTTGGCTCCTACAGTTTTGATGCTAGAATAAAAATTTTTACTGAAATGTAATGTTCCTATCAATACCTATCGATTGACCCAAAAAAAAGTTTGCCACGACCACCCTAACGCCCATAAACCGCCCACAAACTTCAAAAAATCGTAAATATGAACGTGGATATCTCGGAAACTATCAAAGATAGAGAATTGGGATTTCAGATTTAGATTCCGTAGCCTTATACGCAGCGCAAGTTTGTTACGCGAATATGCCACGTCCACTCTAACGCCCACAAACCGCCCAAACCTGTGGCGCCCACACTTTTTATGCTAGACAGAACATTTTAACTGAAATGTATTAGTCTTGTCAATACCTATCGATTGACCCAAAAAACTTTTTGCTACGCCCACTCAAACGCCCACAAACCTCCCAAGAAAAAAAGCTATGACGTCAGAGCCAGACAATGCGAAATGTTTTTACGCGTGTATGTGTGTGTATGTAAATAGATGCCGGCCGAACTTAGCGGCAAAGAAAAAAGACCTGCCGGCGCTCAGAGGTAGCAAAGTGCGCGGCTAACATATTCTATTGAATAATGAACAATTTATCCATTGACGGGCAAAAACCTTTAAGCATCTGTAAATCTTTATTTATCTCTTTTAATGAATATGTATTAGTTTAATAAATACCTATAGATTGTCCCAAAAAAACTTTCCCCTTTTCAGTCCAATGCCCTCAAACCAAAGTAGTTAAGACAAGCCTTGACACTAGAGCCAGAAAATGGCATACCTACAAATTAAATTCGTCGTTAGTAGATGACTTAAAAAAATTAATTTTTTTATTTTTAAAAGTCGGGTGATAAACCTTTATTCTTAAAACTTATTTAATACAAGACACTTTTTATAAACTGTGAACCGATCGCGGTCTCGGATAAAAAAGGACTCGTTCTTAATTCTAAAAAATTATCCAATGAACCTCGGCCAGAAGCTTTCCTTTTCTTAAGCTTCCAGAACTTTAATTTTTGTTTAAAATAAAAGCTTATGCTGAAACTGTCGCATCTCGTTGTGAAATGAAATTATGCTGACCGATGCAATTTGACTGAAAATCGGAACGCAATATGTTCTGAACTTAGAACGTAATACTGTGGGCCTTGAACGGAAAAGTTTGGGCTTCGAACGGAAGCTTGTGTTTACTTTACGATTGGTTTATTTATCTTAGCAGGACGGTCAAGCGCGGCCCTCAAAGTAGATGGCAAAGGCAAAATCTTAAACAGAGGCAAAGGCAATGTCGCTGAAGGCAAGGGTAACATAGCTGAGATTGAATTCAAAAATTTGTTTATAAATTCCATAAGTGGAACCGTTTCACGGGTTGGATAACTCTCCCCCTTCTAAAATGGATCGTCCCGATTCAATATGAAATTCATTTAATTGATCTCTTAACTCTGTTAAAAAATTTTCTTGGTTAATAGGCTTTTCTGGTTCTGGCCGTTGTTTTTTGGTTACAAATAATATGGCATTTTTGTATTTTATTATAAGTACAAAAATCAAATATATAATGATTAAAATTAATAATATAAAGGTAAGTGATATTTTAGTATTATTAATTTTAATGAAAGGATTTAAAATGTTTATATTATCTAAAGAAAGTTCTGAGTTATTTGATAATATGTATTCGGATATTTCATAATTTTTGAATTGGTTCGTAGTTAAGTAGTTAAGAATTTTGTTTTCCAAATTGGTATAAGAAATATTATTAATTTCGGTTGTACCATTAAATGTTATCAAAAATGAACCGTTTAAATGAGAGTTGTTCACAATATTGTTACCATTTATAAGAATGGCACCATCTTGTATGATGTCTATTTTTTTATTTTTCTCTCTTATTTTTTTACAAGTGGATTTCTCGCCATTTAATAAGCGGGTAAGACAAGTTTTTTCATTATTTAAAGTGCAATAATTATTAAAAAGTTCGTTCTTAAATTTTGACATTTCATAAAACATATTTGCGCATTTTGCGACTTGATTGCATAATACTAGTTTCCCATCGATTTGGGAAATCGCTCTAGCGTATATATTTCGCATCTGTTTTTTATTATTGGGTATTTTATATAAATTATTATAAGTTCTTTATGCAGTGCGATTTTAAAAACAGAGATGTCCATTAATTCAGCGATAATTACTGGTTTTTGTTGATGTTTTAATATTTTTTCTTGGACGTTGATGCACTATTGTCAGTACAAACAAGTGGCCCTACGACACCAAGCAAAGCTTGTTACGCGCGGAGCCCATCACCGTTTTGGGCGAGTAAACGTAATCGCGGACAAAGAAAAGGACAATGTGACAATAGACAATTAAAAATACAGGTCAATACACGAATAGACAAAATACATCAAGTAAAACTAATTAGTTACTAGGGAGGATAGTATTATTGATTTAAGGATAGGAAGTGAGTCAGTAGTAGATATTAGATGATATAGTCTATTATAATCATTGCAAAGTACTCTAAAAGGTTCATGCATTGCGTAATTAGAGATACAGTGATTTAATACTAAAGGAATATAGTTTCTAGTGAATCTATTTGGCACATTAAAATGCAGGCGACCCAGTAACTCGGGACTCTCTACATCACCATGAATAAGATTTCTAATAAACGTAATACCAAGCATAGTTCTACGGTTAGCTAACGATGGTAAGTTAATTAGAAGTAGTCTACTAGAGTAGGATGGTAGTATTAGGCTTGTATCCCAGTTAAGTCTCCGTAAGGCAAGTATTAAGAAGTTTTTTTGCACAGTCTCAATCCGGTCTATATGCACCCCATATTGGGGACTCCAAACAGGAGCGCAGTACTCAAGAATTGGTCGGACTAATGAAATAAACAAGGTCTTTGTGACATAGGGATCATCGAATTCCTTCGACCACCTTTTGATAAATGCAAGCACGCCCCTGGCTTTATTTACCATAGTAGTAATGTGATCGGAAAATTTAAGTCTAGGATCCATGTAGACTCCAAGGTCGTCAGCATGCGTTATCCTATCTAACGCACAACCACTCAAAGTATACGTTGAGTAGTGGGGGCTGACACGAAAAAAGGTCATTAGTTTACACTTAGAACCATTTAAATTCAATTCATTATCCATGCACCATGTTTGAAATGCATTTAGATCCGATTGTAAAGCTAAACTTTGTGCGGGGTCATTATATTGCAGGCACAACTTAACGTCATCTGCGTACATAAGAACCCGTGACTTCGTTAAGACTAATGGAAGGTCATTTATAAATAATGTAAACAGGAGCGGACCAAGATGACTTCCTTGTGGTACACCGGAAGTAACTCGGATTAGGGATGACAAAGAGTTTTTAAAAATGACTCTTTGAGTCCTATCATTCAAATAACTTAAAATCCACCTAAGAAGATCACCTGGAAACCCTAAAAGGTCCAATTTCCGGACTAAAATCGGGTGATTTACAGAATCAAACGCCTTACTAAAATCAGTGTAGACCACATCAGTCTGACGATTCTTTCTAAAACCTCCTATAACAAATGAAGTAAACTCCAAAAGGTTGGTTGTCGTTGACCTACGTTTTATAAATCCGTGTTGACAAGAGGAAATAAGGGACCTACAACTGTGTTGTAAATGAGGCGTAATAATGTTCTCAAAGAGCTTCGGTATTGCTGATAGCTTTGAAATACCTCTATAATTACATGCGTTCAATTTACTCCCTTTTTTATGAAGCGGGATAACAAACGATTCCTTCCATCTGTGTGGGAAATCGGATGTTTCTAAAGACAAAGTAAACAATTTGTGCAATGGTCTACACAAAGTCTCAGCGCAATACCTAAGCACACATCCAGGGACTCCGTCAGGACCCGGAGAGTAGACTGGTTTGACCCTTTGCAAATCTAAAAGAAGTGAGCTTTTACTTATAACAGGACAACAAATAAAGTTTGATTTAGGAATGACATATGGGTAAGACTGATCTGGAGGACTTGATGTTGAATAGGTGGTTTGAAAAAACTGTGCAAAAAGATCGGCTATGGCTTGATCAGTGCTAGCAGCCGAATTTTCAAATTTAAGTGATGATGGGTAACTAGAAGATTTACGCTTTGTGTTAACAAAATTATAAAACTGTTTTGGATCCAGTGTAAACTGGGTCTTGCAACGAGCTAAATAGTTTTTATAACACTGGGCGTTAAGCACGGTGAAATCAGACCGAGCACTTAAGTATCGGGAAAAGGCAGCTTGTGAACCTGAAGCTCTAAACTTTTTGTAGAGTCTAGACTTTACATTTTTAAGTCGTGCCAGCTCTTTGTTAAACCACGGAGGTTGATTTGAAATTTTAGGATAATACGTAGGAACGCATGTATCAAAAACTTCGTTTAATATGTTATAAAATATATTAACCGCTTCATTTATATTAGTACTTAAGTACAGATTGGACCAATCCGAGCAAGCTATAAGGCTATTAATGAGTGCAAAGTTCGCTCTACGAAAGCAGGGGATGCGTTTAGCTATTTTTTCAGATACTTCATACACTTTTGTACCCGTGTCAATAGTCAGCTCTAGCGTTGGGTGATAGGGGTCTTCTGGTAAAGTAATTGCAGAGGTTCTAGCTATGCAGACACAATCTGGACTGGAAACAAAGCATAGATCCAGTAATCGTCCTAAGAAATTTAATACATGATTTACTTGAGACAATGAAATATCAAGCAAACCGTCAAGAAAATCATGCTGCGTTGAAGGTAACAATATATTTGAGGTTTCGACGGTGGACCATGACGCCCTAGGTATATTAAAGTCACCTAAAACTATTAACTGATCCCTATCTGATAGTTTACTTGAAATAAACTGGATAGCGGACAGATGATTCGCATATGTCGGGAATTCCGATGATGGCGGAATATATGAACATGTTATGTATATAGAAATACCCGGAAGGGATAGTTTTATACACAGAAATTCAATGTCATTTATTTCGTCGGACGTTATTACTTCAGACGTTAATTCTGAGTCAACTGCAATTAAAACTCCACCTCCACGTCGGGACGGACGATCAAGCCTGTAAGTTGTGTACTTACTTGGAAAAACTTCGGAACTTAGAACTTCCGGTTTTAACCAGGTTTCAGTAAAAACAATAACATGGGAAGACAAGGAAAAACTATCAGTATACAATTTGGTCAACTTACTTTGTAAACCTCTTGTATTCTGATAATAAAGCTGAAGAAAAGAATCTAGTTTTTTGAGATAGATGAGGATGTAGATGTGGATGGCTCTTTAAAGGGATTTCCAACTTCCTTTGAACGAATTTTTTTTTTTTTTTTTTTTTTAGCTTCGTACTCTTTAACAAAAATGCCAACAGGCCAAAAATTGGCTGAGCACATAGTTGCAAAATGAGCACAGGGAACACCGATCTTAAAAGATGATACTTCCCTAGCATATGGAAAATTAAATCGTTCAACCTTTAGATCATCAATCTGAACTTTGTTACGGATATAGGCCGTAATGTCCAGGGATGAAAGGTCAGGATTTAGCCGAGAAACAAAAATTTGTTTCCGCTGCGGTACACAGGTGACTGTTTTAGGTACCACACATGTGACAGATTTTGGTACTACGGCATTTACGGCTGCACTACCAGTTTCATTCGGTACTCCGGACGTTAAGTCAACATGCGGCGTTGGAATTATTAAAGTATTGTTTATAGTAGATTGTTCGGGCGTCTCATGCGGCAAAATCTCGCGTCCTTTGCATTCGGAAACCGAATCTTTTTTAGCTTTCGATCTCAGTACCATTTGTGCGGCGGCTGAGATCGACTGCTGTGCTGCAGACCCCGGATCGCCAGAGAGAGTTACACTAGCGGCTACCGTGGGTTGTCTATCGACCGCGATCTTTTTACGCTTAGGAGAATCGGGCTCAGATAGCATACGGCTAGTGAGCTGCGACTCAAGCGCCACAAGCAGATCCGTATTTTTACGGCTGTTCCGGATTAATTCCGTAACAGTGCTTTTTGTAAGCCGCCTTATAGAGAGTGCCTGGGTTTCATAAGCAATGCATTCATCACAATAGTAGCGCAAGCCACTTCTCATGTCGATTGCATCGCGTACCAGGCCCGAATAGCCAAGGCATTTTGCATGAAAAATATTCTCACACGAATGGCACGGAATGCTCTGTTGTCCAGCCGAAATTAACGACTTGCATTTCTTTAAATTGCAGACAGCCATTATCGCGATATTCCGAACCACAGTGCCAAGAGAATAAAGCTACGCAAGTAAAAGAGAGAGTTAGAGAGCGGGAGAGAATGAGCGGGAGTAAGTAAGCTGGGGGAGCGTAAGTTTTAGATGTTCCAAAAACAAAGTTATAAGCGGGAGTGCGGGAGAGCGGGTAACTACCGTTGACACTTACCGCTCCAAACAGCGTTTGGAAGAAAAGAAGAAGGCAATTAGAAAAAAACAATAACAACAAACACTGCACAGAGATTAGACGTGCAAACTAATTTTGTTAATTTAAACACAAAACAATCACTATGCACTCGCGAAGCGAACGGATGTTGATAGGGACATAAAAAGTTATATAGTCGTTTGAAAATATGAATTAAAGCCCGATGGTTTATTGACAAAAAGAACAAAAATTCGGAGCGCAAGACAAAAACACGACCGTTCGCTGAAAGAGTAAGACAACAGAGATTCCATGATGTCATCATTGTTTAATATTTTGGTATTAAAAACGTCAATTTTTGCTAGTGTGATTGTGTCAATTAAATTTTGCAGATCTAATGTTAATAATCGTAAGCGATGTTTTCGCAGTGGTAAATCTTGATCAATAAAGACATTTTTAAAATCATCAGAAAGAGATTCTATTTCTTTAAACAGTTTGGAATTGATAATAAATTGCTTATTATTATTTTCAATTAATTCATCGATTTTATTCTGTATTTTAATAAAATCATCATGATCCGGAGTTCCAGCTAACCATTTCCACACAGTGCCTATCTCATTTATCCCCCTTTTTGACCTAGTTGATATTAGTTGTGACAAAATTAATTCGATTACTTCTATGTCATATTTAATTTCCCATTGTGACCTTTTATTAGTATCCCTTTTTATATTATCTGATTCCAATTTTATTATTTCTTTATAAAAACTTAAGTTAGTTACGTGGAATAATTCTGCGTATGAATCGTACGTCAATACGTCTTTATTGTCCTTGAATAAAAGATATTCGTGACTTGTATAGTCTATTATTTCTGATTTTGTTAATAAAATAAGGTGTAGTATGAGCACCTGATAAATCATTTTCTGGAAAAGAAAAAAAAAAAGTAACATATACATTTTTAGAATTTAATATTATCTTTGTGAATAATTCTATTTCTATTGTTGATTATTATTTTGTTAGATAAATTTTCTTTAACTACTTGTTTTTTATATCTAGTTTTAAGTTTATTTCTTTCCCCGTGTTTCTTTTCATAAACTACCTGTCCTACATGATATACTTTTTCTTTTCTGTTTTCATTATGTGTTTCTAACATTTTCTCTTGCGTATTTTTTAAAATTTGAGGAATGTTATCGTGCTCTATTTTATTATATAGTAAGTCAAAAGGTTTTTGGTTCATTGTAGAATGAATGCTCTGATTATATTCTTGAGCGGCTCTTATTACTATTTCGGAATAGTCGGTTAAATTAAATTCTTCTTTAATGCATCGAGCTAATTCTGTTAGTGTAGAATGTGCCCTTTCATCTTGTCCGTTTGAGGTACTGTGCCTCGGGTCTGCGTAATGTAAAGTTAAACCGCACCTTTGTGCAAAAGATTTAAATTGGGTCGAGGTAAAGCTTGGTTCATTATCGGTCATTATTACTTTGGCTTGTGGAAATTGTTGAAGAAGTTCCATTACTTTGTTTTCGATATTTAATTTATTTTGGATTTCTTTTACTACTAAAAATTTTGAGTAAGCGTCAATACAAGTTATAAAAGTAAGACTTTGCGCGTAATATATGTCGATGTGTAAATTTTCGCCTTCTTTACTCGGGATTGGGGCTTCTCCAATTGGAATTTTAGTTGGGTGTCTGTTATATTTGTTTTCATTGCCAATTTTACAATTTTTTATATATTCTCTTAATTTTGTAAGTAAGTTTGGCCAATAATACAATCTACTGATTTGTTTATAATTTTCGTCAAGTCCCCTGTGTGCTCTGCAATGTGTATCTTCGATTATAAGTGCTCTGTCCTCAGGAGTTTCTACATCTTGGACAAATATTTTTTGTATACAAAAATTTATTCACAAAATTATCTTTAAGTGATTTTTGAATACCTACCGTTAAATTAGGAGGAATATATTCTCTTAAGATGGATATCAAATTTTCGGGAGTGTTAAATTCTATTATATGTCTGGTATTTTCGAATATATTAATCGACTCATGTATTGTATACCTCTCCTTTGCTAATAGCAATTGTTGCTTAAACTGGTTTAAGGGTTTACGGGTTTCTTGTATAACATTCTCAAAACTACTCTCTGCTGAATGCTGAGTGTTTTGATCTGAGACCGATTCGTTACTGTCAGTTAAGTTGTTGATCTGAATTCTTGATAAGGCGTCTGCAACTACATTAGTTGTACCTGGCTTATAAATGACTTTAGGAGTGAAACTTTCTATGAAGGAGTACCAGCGTTTCATTTCAATATTAGGATTTTTATCAGAGATTGCGAAAGATAATGGTTGATCATCGGTTTGGATTTCAATTCCAATCACTCCGTATAAGTAGTTTCTTAGATTTTTAAGAGCCCATACTATGGCTAAAAGTTCCTTGTTATTAGTTGCAAAAACTTGTTCCGTTTTAGTCAAGGTTTTTGAAATAAATGTAATTGGTTTACCTTCTTGAGATAATACTGCACCAATTGCGACGTCCGAAGCGTCGGTGGTCAGGGTAAATTTTTTATTATAATCCGGTTGAACTAATTCTACTTGAGCAATGAGATTTTCTTTCAGCTCGTTAAAAGCTTTAATAGCTGGGTCATCCAGCTGAATTAACATTTTTGTTGACATTCTTTTTGAAATTTTATCATTATGACCTCCAAGATATTTTGTTAGAGGTTTGGCTATAGGCCTAAGGCCTAAGAAACTTCTTAGTTCCCGAATATTTTTTGGATGCGGATATTTAATTATGGTGTCAATTTTTTCTGGGTCTGTCTTGATGACGTTATAAGATACGATGTATCCTAGAAAACTGGTTTCGCGTTTAAAAAACTTTGATTTTTCTAAAGAGATTTTCATGTTTGCCTTTAATAATACATTTATAATTTTGTTTTAGTCTTTATAATGTTGTTCAATCGAGTTTGAGAATATTATAATGTCGTCCATGTAGACATGACATGTTTTCCCTATTTGTTCTCTTAGGATGTCGTCCATTGCTCTCTGAAAAATTCTTGGTGCATTTGTTAGTCCGAATGGCATTCTTAAAAATTCGTATTTTCCATTATTTATTGAAAAGGATGTTTTTTCTACATCAGATTCTTTCATTAATATCTGATGAAAACCTGATTCTAAATCTATTGTTGAAAAATATCTTGCTTTTCCCAAATTAGATAGAATTACTGATGGGTCTTGCATTGGGTACCTGTCAGGTATGGTACTTTCATTTAATTTTTTATAGTCAATGACGAGTCTTAATTTACGGCTTCCGTCTTGATTTTCTCCTTTCTTTGGTACTACCAGAACTGGTGAATTATAAGGGCTTCGACTCGGCCTTATAATTTCCTCTGCTAACATTCTACTGATTTCGCAGTTCACGAAGTCGGTGACAGAAAAAGCGTACGGATATTGTTTCCCGTATATTGGCCTGTCGTGAATAAGATTTATTTCCCCCTTTATGTCTGTTCTAAAAGGAATTTGCATATTTATCTTTGAATGCTCTTTTTCAATATAGAGAACTATTTTTTCCTTTAGTCCGTCTAATTGATCAGTACCTATATTGTTTATCTGTTGTTTGTCGGATAACTCAACGACGGCGGGCTTGAAATTTTTATATTTCAAACGATTTTTATTTATTTGATTTTTGACGGTAATTACTTCGTCGGCACTCTCAGGATTTGGAATTCCCAAGATATTTGTATTTTTATTGACGGTATTTACTTCGTCGGCACTCTCAGGATTTTGAATTCCCAAGATATTTATATTTTTATTGACGGTATTTACTTCGTCGGCACTCTCAGGATTTTGAATTCCCAAGCTTTTTTCACTATTTTCCACAAATAATGAATCTGTGTTTTCGCTATTTTTTTCATCAAAATATTTTTTTATAATAAATTCTTTTAACGGAAGAATATTATTTTCTTTAATTAAACTTATTTCATTTTTTTCCTCATTATCATAATATTTTAACTTTTCTGTTTTCCCTTTATATTCCAAGACTCCCTTTTCTATATTTATTATGGCTCCAATTTTTCTTAATAAATTAAATCCAATTAGCAGATCAGATTCTAATCCTTCGATTTCATAAAATAATTGTCTTGTTTCAAATATATTTATAATATGGTAATACCTAATAATTGAATACCCATGAACTGTAGTTACCTTTTTGTATATTGATAACTCATTTTTATTTTCGAAAATTCCCTTTTTTATATAACAAGCAGTGGCTCCTGTATCTATTAAAATCTTTAACTGCTTCTTGGTTTTTCGGTCTGTCCTATTTAAATAAGGCATTCCCCTGTAGGGGTCTGGTCTAAAAAATGATCTTCGTTGATATTGTTTAATCTGGTTACTTTATTAGCTGGCTGATTTACTGTTCCATCTGGTTCCCTTTTCTGGGCTTGGGTTTGCTCTTTATTTTGATTAGCGCGATAGTAATTTGATCGATTATTATTTTGATAATAATTATTATTGTATCTACCTCGATTATTATTTGCCTGCCAATTATTATTCGGCTGTCGATTGTAACTAGGTTTATTCTGGAGTTGAATCGATGGATCAACATCCATTGGCTCGACGGCTTGTTGCTTTTGATTATTATTATGATTATCGTTTTGCCAAAAATTTCCCTTTTGTGGCCAATTATAATTCTGGTTATTACTCCAATAATTTCCCGTCTTATTAGTATTATTGTTCTGTCTTTTTTGATCAAATCGTAAGTTGTTTCCCTGATATTTATTTTCATTTTTAAATCCATTAAACCTGTTTGCAAATTGAGCACGGAAATTGTTTGATTCTAGTTCTTGGACCTTTGCCAATGCATTGGGTAAATCTGGTGGATTTAATGAGAAAAGAGTTTCTGAGATAGATCCATTTAGCCCAGATATAAAAATTCGTAAGGCATTGCTCCTTATTGTTTTGTTTGTTTCTTTGGCAATTACGCTGTCCTTTCCGTATGTCATTATGGTTTTGTTTATTAGTAGTGTCATTTTTTTATTGACTTCATTATAGTATTCTGTAACTGTCATTCGTCCCTGCCTGAGGATACTTAGTTCTGACTCGAGAATATGTATTGGTCGTTTATCGCTATATATAAAGTCCAATCTAGATAAGATTGCTCGAAAGTTTAAAACGGTGCCATGATTGGTAAGAGCATCATGGGCAGCTCCCAAAATTTTAATTCGTAAAATTGTTAAGGCGATAAAATATTGTTCACTTTGAATTTTATAGAGACTCATTACAGTTTCTGCGGCTTCCCTCCAACCTACATATTGTGTTGGTTCCCCCGTGAATTTTGGTAAAGATTTTACCACTTCAAGTGTCGTATCGCATTTTATAGTTGGGTCGATTATTTGTATTTTATAATCCTCCACAGTGTTTGCATCTGTGGCTAACTTTCCTTCTAAACCTTCTATTTTCCTGCTCACTTAATTTAATTGAACATTTATCAATCTATTTATTAATTCCACTGTTAAGCCGCCTGCTGTGGCTATACTACCTGCAGAAAAATTTGGTGCTGAACCTCCGGTTGCCATGGTTAGATTTATTTCACCAAAGCTATTTATTAAATCCTCCAGATTGTTTCTTAATATTTTTTATTAAATCGTGAATCTATTTCAATGTTTAAATCCTATATTATTTTTTTTTAAATTCCCTGATCTTAGATTATAATTTTAATTCCAATTTTTTTTTTTTTAATTATTGAAAATTAATTTCTCACGAGACTGTCCCGATGGGGTCTTCCTTCTGTGAGGTTGTGGGTTGATCTTCCTTCCTGGATTCAGTAGAAATTATTGGCAATAGAATGCCCTTCCTTCCTTCTTTAATTTTTCCTGTTTCAGCGAGTTGTGATTTTATTGTTGTTGTTGTAAGAGCTGGCTTGTTTAACTGTTTTTGTTTAGTGCGTTTCTGGTTTTGCTTTATTTTGTGTTCTTGTATTTTTTTTATTTAAGATTTTGGTCCACCTTTTTTTTGAAGTTCACCTTTAAATGGATTATTTCATTTTTTAATTTCCATTTAATTATTGTTAACGACCACTGTCACTTTGTTGTGATGTTTGGTGGATTTTTTAATTTCTCCACTAGAAATGTTGAGTTGTTGGCCGCGCGAGCTCCGTTTATATTTAACTTATTTTTCATTAAATAATTTTTGGAACTTTTTATTTAACGCGGCCCCACGTTGGGCGCCAATTAAATTCGTCGTTAGTAGATGATTTAAAAAAATTTATTTTTTATTTTTAAAACTCGGGTGATAAACCTTTATTCTTAAAACTTATTTAATACAAGACACTTTTTATAAACTGTGAACCGATCGCGGTCTCGGATAAAATAGGACTGACTCTTAATTCTAAAAAATTATCCAATGAACCTCGGCCAGAAGCTTTCCTTTTCTTAAGCTTCCAGAACTTTAATTTTTGTTTAAAATAAAAGCTTATGCTGAAACTGTCGCATCTTGTTGTGAAATGAAATTATGCTGACCGATGCAATTTGATTGAAAATCGGAACGCAATATTTTCTGAACTTAGAACGCAATACTGTGGGCTTTGAACGGAAAAGTTTGGGCTTCGAACGGAAGCTTGTGTTTACTTTACGATTGGTTTATTTATCTAAGCAGGACGGTCAAGCGCGGCCCTCGAAGTGAATGGCAAAGGCAAAGGCAGAATCTTAAGCAAAGGCAAAGGCAATGTCGCTGAAGGCAAGGGTAACATAGCTGAGATTGAATTCAAAAATTTGTTTATAAATTCCATAAGTGGAACTGTTTCACCGGTTGGATAACTTGCATACATTATTTTGACATTTTTTTAAAGTAGCTCCAAAACAATAAAATAATTTTTATACCCTTGAAGAGGGTATAATGATTTCAGTCAGAAGTTCGCAACGCATTGAAGGAGACGTTTCCGACCCCATAAAGTATATATATTCTTGATCAGCATCACTAGACGAGTCGATCTAGCCATGTCCGTCTGTCCGTCTGTCCGTCTGTCCGTCTGTCCGTCCGTTTCTACGCAAGCTAGTCTCTCAGTTTTAAAGCTATCGGGCTAAGACTTTCCCAAAAGTCTTATATCTTTTGCAGGTAGTATATAAGTCGGAACCAGCCGGATCGGACAACTATATCTTATAGCTCCCATAAGAATTATCGAAAAAAAAATGTAAAAAAATTATATCTTTGGTGTTTTTTAACATATTACCTCCTTTCCTTGGAAATAACATTTTTTAATTAGTTTTGAATTTCTAATTAAATTTTATCAAAATCGGAAGACCATATCATATAGCTGCCATAGGAACGATAGTAACATTGGTGGGAAAATAATATGAAACAAATTATAGCTTCGGTGTTTTTTAACATATAACCTCTTACGCTTGGAAATAACATTTTTTAATTACTTCTGAATTTCGAATTTAATTTTATCAAAATCGGACAACTATATCACATAGCTGCCATAGGAACGATCGTAAAATCGGTGGAGAATAATATGAAACAAATTATAACTACGGTGTTTTTATACCCTTGCAGAGGGTATATTGATTTCAGTCAGAAGTTTGCAACGCAGTGAAGGAAACGTTTCCGACCCCATAAAGTATATATATTCTTGATCAGCATGACTAGACGATTCGATCTAGCCATGTCCGTCTGTCCGTCCGTTTCTACGCAAACTAGTCTCTCAGTTTTAAAGCTATTGGGCTGAAACTTTCCCAAAAGTCTTACATCTTTTGCAGGTAGTATATAAGTCGGAACCAGCCGGATCGGACAACTATAAAAAATTAAAAAAAATTATATCTTTTATCGAAATCGGACGACTATATCATATAGCTGCCATAGGAACGATCGGGAAATTGGTGGGAAAATAATATGAAACAAAATATAGCTTCGGTGTTTTTCAACATATAACCTCCAACTCTTGGAAATAACATTTTTTAATTAGTTCTGAATTTTTGAATTTAATTTTATCAAAATCGGACGACTATATCATATAGCTGCCATAGGAACGATCGTAAAATTGTTGGGAAAATAATATGAAACAAATCATAGCTTCGGTGTTTTTTAACATATAACCTCCTACGCTTGGAAATAACTTTTTTTTAATAAGTTCTGAATTTCGAATTTAATTTTATCAAAATCGGACGACTATATCATATAGGTGCCATAGGAACGACCGGAAAATTGGTAGGAAAATAATATGAAACAAATTATAGCTTCGGTGTTTTTTGACATATTATCTTATACTATTGGGAATATCATTTTTTGTGTTTTTAAATATAATAATTATAGCTGCAAGGGTATATAAGCTTCGGCTTGCCGAAGCTAACTTCCTTTCTTGTTATACATCATTTTAAAGTTGAGACTAGATGTGTAAGGACCTACAAGAAAATAAAATTAACAAAATGAAATTTCATGAGGAAATTGACCAATTTATTAAATAATTTAAAGGACAGATAATTGGTCAGCATTTTCAATGCCTTCTAAACACAAAAACTATGTTCATGAATCGAGGTGGACATGATCTCAAAACTACGAATTATGGTGAACACTTTACATTTTGTAATCCAGAAATGACTTCGGAAACGTGCGCCCGCTTCTTCTATGCAAATCGCCGGAATCAAAGCAGAAAATTAATTTATATATATAATAAAAATGTTCACAATACCAAAATAAATGAATAAATGTATTATTATGCTACAAAATAATCTTCTGACTTTTTATTTCGAGTTAAAATTACAGGTACGGAAAATGGAAAATATTTCCATTGCGAGTTGTTGCGCGGTCGTGATTTCAACCCCTATTTTGGGAACGTATAAGAGCTAGCAGTCAGCCGTGAGGTCGTTGGCGTGAGGCCCATGATCTTGTCAATGAGCGTGCGCCTTCTGGGTTGTGCATGTTTCCCTTTTATTGTGCTTGTCAATGAGCGTGCGCCTTCAGGCTTGTGCATGTGCCCCTTTTATTGCGGTCAGGTAATTGACAGGAGCGCATGTTCGGGTAGCTCTTGCTTGAATCCCTTTTATGACATGTTTATGACCCATTTGTGGAAAGGAGAGAATCTTAGACAATTTACCAGTTAAACGTTCTGGGGCGGAAACCAAAAATGTGTATTAAATGTGTATAAAATATTCCACATCTTAGAATCATTAACTTGTGAAATTTATTTTCGTGTGGTTCTTTTGATTTCTAAATTAGCTTTATAGTCATAGGAAACATTATTTCCCAACATGATCGGACACGTTCCTCTAAGATAACCATCTTTGGATTTTGTGCGACCTTTCTCACGAGCACAGCAACATCTGTAATAATGAGGCAAAAGGGTACGTGATCATACCTTTCCCCAATATGATCGGATATGTTCCTCTAAGATTACATCCTTTGGATACTATGAGTGTGCACCTTTCTCACGTGACTATTAATTGCTTATAATGAGGGAAAGGATACATGATTAATATTGTCACATGGGGATGTGGTGGCGATGGGGGCACTTAAGTATTCTCTTTATGGACATGGTCGTGACATTTTATGACTTTAAACCCCATTAAAATCAGTAATTTTATGGACTATGCTAATTGTCCTAGAACCCGCATACGTTAAAGAGGGGGGCAGGGCCATTAATATGCTGATTGCCTGTATTTTTCCATATTATAAACAAAACCTAAACAACTGATGCAATAACACAGGCTCACAGCCAAAATTTTGCACGAACCATTTTTAGTTTTCCATAATATTTTATCATCCTGAGCCAAAGTCCCATACAAAGCTGTGCTTCATGACCTGGTTCATCTTGAACGACTCTATCACAACTACTTTATATTTTCAGAGTCTGGAAACACTACTAAAAGGGACTTACCCCACACTAATCTAGGAAGGTTTAGTATATACTACATTAGGCGCTGTTCACAGTCGGCTTCTCCTGACAAATCTGTGCATCCTCGCAGGATTCATGGGGTGGCTCATCTTCCAAATCGTCATCTTCGTCTGGCTCCTCCGGTGGCAGCTCGCATTATCGTTTCATCTTGTCAGACGAATACACCGACTTGTAGTGTCCCTGCTTTCGTTGTACGTGAAAAATTTCTTCTACAAGATATCTGTCGTTCGGCAGGACCTTGTTGATTGTAAAAGAACCTTTGTAGCGAGGATCCAATTTGCATAATGTGCCCGTGCTGAATGGCTCATTCTCATTTACAGCCTTCTCAAAGCTGTAAACAGTTGGCTTCGCATGTTTGGCATTGTAGCGTTTCTTGGCAGTAGCTGGGTGATCGTTGACAGTTGTCGCAGCATTGGCTCTAAGCTGTCCCAATTCCGCATTGGTTAGCATCTTTTGGACCTGGCTTTGAATTGTGTTGGTTATCGCGTTCTTCAGGATATCTCGGTTCTCATACCCATACAGGAGCTGAAATGGATATGTTCATGCTCCACTGGATTGATCGTGCTTTACATTGTTTGACTTGCAGTACTTTTCGAAATTTTTTGATGTAAACGCTGTACTGTTATAATTCGATCTGGCATTCCAAGGTAGCTGGTTACATCTTGCAGGACATCCAGGACGTGTTTAGTTGCTGTACTTTTCACCGCTCGTACAATGGCGAATTTAGCATCGACTATCACAAGAATATGCTTGTTTCTCTTGGAACTTTTTGAAAATGGCCCCAGGTGGTCCATGTGTATCGTGGAAATGGGAATCGGCTTGTCATCGTAGTGGTACTGACCTTCCTGGCGTCTACCTGGTGTTTATGTTTATGGTGTTACGCACAGCACACACTGGACTTGATGTAGAATTTGATATAGCTTCGCATTCGGGGAAACCAAAATAAGCTTAGAGTTCGTGCCATAGTCTTATCTATGCTCATATGTCCGGCCTTATCGTGACATAAAATGTGGTATCTCAACTGCTTCGGCACAACCCATAACAAATTGTTGCCATGTTTTCGAAACAAGCGGTCTTGCTCGATCACATACTCGTCGGTCTCAGATTCCTTTTTCAATTTCACGTCTGCGACACTTTTCTGAATTTTCTCGTCCTGTAGCTGTATAGAAAATAGCCAATCCTTTTCGTCGATTATGGTTTTTGCTATATTCAGACATGCGGTATCCATCTCTCGATCATCTTCGAACGGCGCTCGACTGAGTGCGTCTACTGTGTTCCTGCTCGATAGACGATGTCTATGTCGAATTCTTGAATACGTATCCACCATCTTGCAATCCGCGGTATTAGTTCTCGTTTCTCCATCGACGTCTTTAGACATTGCAGTCGGTGATAACCTTTATTTTGTGCCATTAATGTAATATATGAATCTCTCCAACTATTCCACGACGGCTAGAGCCTCAAGCTAGTAGCTGTATTAATTTTTTTCGGTTTGGTAGTAGCTCGGCTATAATAAGCGATTGGTTTCAGCTGATCCCCGTTACGTGCCGTCCTTTTGGGTGCCGTCTGGGTGTATTTCAAAATAGTGCATCCAGGTGTATTTTAGTGGGAATGTAAAAAAACCAAACTTAAACCCGAAGGTTGCCGATGCCCATTTTCTTTTAATCGTCTTTTTTCGTTACTATTCTCTTGACAAACAAATAATAAAGACAAAAGGGAACATGCAAGGAAGCGCGCGGTTTTTCTTGTCTCTTGCATTTCTCGTCAGTTGCATTTTTATACCCGTCACTCGTAGAGTAAAAGGGTATACTAGATTCGTCGGAAAGTATGTAACAGGCAGAAGGAAGCGTTTCCGACCCCATAAAGTATATATATTCTTGATCAGGATCACTAGCCGAGTCGATCTAGCCATGTCCGTCTGTCCGTCTGTCTGTCTGTCCGGATGAACGCTGAGATCTCGGAAACTATAAGAGCTAGGCTATTGAGATTAGGCATGCAGATTCCTGAGCTTCTTACGCAGCGCCAGTTTGTTTCAGTAGACTGCCACGCCCACTCCATCGCCCACAAGCCGCCCAAAACTTTGGCTCCTACAGTTTTGATGCTAGAATAAAAATTTTTACTGAAATGTAATGTTCCCATCAATACCTATCGATTGACCCAAAAAAAAGTTTGCCACGACCACCCTAACGCCCATAAACCGCCCACAAACTTCAAAAAATCGTAAATATGAACGTGGATATCTCGGAAACTATCAAAGATAGAGAATTGGGATTTCAGATTTAGATTCCGTAGCCTTATACGCAGCGCAAGTTTGTTACGCGAATATGCCACGTCCACTCTAACGCCCACAAACCGCCCAAACCTGTGGCGCCCACACTTTTTATGCTAGACAGAACATTTTAACTGAAATGTATTAGTCTTGTCAATACCTATCGATTGACCCAAAAAACTTTTTGCTACGCCCACTCAAACGCCCACAAACCTCCCAAGAAAAAAAGCTATGACGTCAGAGCCAGACAATGCGAAATGTTTTTACGCGTGTATGTGTGTGTATGTAAATAGATGCCGGCCGAACTTAGCGGCAAAGAAAAAAGACCTGCCGGCGCTCAGAGGTAGCAAAGTGCGCGGCTAACATATTCTATTGAATAATGAACAATTTATCCATTGACGGGCAAAAACCTTTAAGCATCTGTAAATCTTTATTTATCTCTTTTAATGAATATGTATTAGTTTAATAAATACCTATAGATTGTCCCAAAAAAACTTTCCCCTTTTCAGTCCAATGCCCTCAAACCAAAGTAGTTAAGACAAGCCTTGACACTAGAGCCAGAAAATGGCATACCTACAAATTAAATTCGTCGTTAGTAGATGACTTAAAAAAATTAATTTTTTTATTTTTAAAAGTCGGGTGATAAACCTTTATTCTTAAAACTTATTTAATACAAGACACTTTTTATAAACTGTGAACCGATCGCGGTCTCGGATAAAAAAGGACTCGTTCTTAATTCTAAAAAATTATCCAATGAACCTCGGCCAGAAGCTTTCCTTTTCTTAAGCTTCCAGAACTTTAATTTTTGTTTAAAATAAAAGCTTATGCTGAAACTGTCGCATCTCGTTGTGAAATGAAATTATGCTGACCGATGCAATTTGACTGAAAATCGGAACGCAATATGTTCTGAACTTAGAACGTAATACTGTGGGCCTTGAACGGAAAAGTTTGGGCTTCGAACGGAAGCTTGTGTTTACTTTACGATTGGTTTATTTATCTTAGCAGGACGGTCAAGCGCGGCCCTCGAAGTAGATGGCAAAGGCAAAATCTTAAACAGAGGCAAAGGCAATGTCGCTGAAGGCAAGGGTAACATAGCTGAGATTGAATTCAAAAATTTGTTTATAAATTCCATAAGTGGAACCGTTTCACGGGTTGGATAACTCTCCCCCTTCTAAAATGGATCGTCCCGATTCAATATGAAATTCATTTAATTGATCTCTTAATTCTGTTAAAAAATTTTCTTGGTTAATAGGCTTTTCTGGTTCTGGCCGTTGTTTTTTGGTTACAAATAATATGGCATTTTTGTATTTTATTATAAGTACAAAAATCAAATATATAATGATTAAAATTAATAATATAAAGGTAAGTGATATTTTAGTATTATTAATTTTAATGAAAGGATTTAAAATGTTTATATTATCTAAAGAAAGTTCTGAGTTATTTGATAATATGTATTCGGATATTTCATAATTTTTGAATTGGTTCGTAGTTAAGTAGTTAAGAATTTTGTTTTCCAAATTGGTATAAGAAATATTATTAATTTCGGTTGTACCATTAAATGTTATCAAAAATGAACCGTTTAAATGAGAGTTGTTCACAATATTGTTACCATTTATAAGAATGGCACCATCTTGTATGATGTCTATTTTTTTATTTTTCTCTCTTATTTTTTTACAAGTGGATTTCTCGCCATTTAATAAGCGGGTAAGACAAGTTTTTTCATTATTTAAAGTGCAATAATTATTAAAAAGTTCGTTCTTAAATTTTGACATTTCATAAAACATATTTGCGCATTTTGCGACTTGATTGCATAATACTAGTTTCCCATCGATTTGGGAAATCGCTCTAGCGTATATATTTCGCATCTGTTTTTTATTATTGGGTATTTTATATAAATTATTACAAGTTCTTTATGCAGTGCGATTTTAAAAACAGAGATGTCCATTAATTCAGCGATAATTACTGGTTTTTGTTGATGTTTTAATATTTCCATGATGTCATCATTGTTTAATATTTTGGTATTAAAAACGTCAATTTTTGCTAGTGTGATTGTGTCAATTAAATTTTGCAGATCTAATGTTAATAATCGTAAGCGATGTTTTCGCAGTGGTAAATCTTGATCAATAAAGACATTTTTAAAATCATCAGAAAGAGATTCTATTTCTTTAAACAGTTTGGAATTGATAATAAATTGCTTATTATTATTTTCAATTAATTCATCGATTTTATTCTGTATTTTAATAAAATCATCATGATCCGGAGTTCCAGCTAACCATTTCCACACAGTGCCTATCTCATTTATCCCCCTTTTTGACCTAGTTGATATTAGTTGTGACAAAATTAATTCGATTACTTCTATGTCATATTTAATTTCCCATTGTGACCTTTTATTAGTATCCCTTTTTATATTATCTGATTCCAATTTTATTATTTCTTTATAAAAACTTAAGTTAGTTACGTGGAATAATTCTGCGTATGAATCGTACGTCAATACGTCTTTATTGTCCTTGAATAAAAGATATTCGAGACTTGTATAGTCTATTATTTCTGATTTTGTTAATAAAATAAGGTGTAGTATGAGCACCTGATAAATCATTTTCTGGAAAAGAAAAAAAAAAAGTAACATATACATTTTTAGAATTTAATATTATCTTTGTGAATAATTCTATTTCTATTGTTGATTATTATTTTGTTAGATAAATTTTCTTTAACTACTTGTTTTTTATATCTAGTTTTAAGTTTATTTCTTTCCCCGTGTTTCTTTTCATAAACTACCTGTCCTACATGATATACTTTTTCTTTTCTGTTTTCATTATGTGTTTCTAACATTTTCTCTTGCGTATTTTTTAAAATTTGAGGAATGTTATCGTGCTCTATTTTATTATATAGTAAGTCAAAAGGTTTTTGGTTCATTGTAGAATGAATGCTCTGATTATATTCTTGAGCGGCTCTTATTACTATTTCGGAATAGTCGGTTAAATTAAATTCTTCTTTAATGCATCGAGCTAATTCTGTTAGTGTAGAATGTGCCCTTTCATCTTGTCCGTTTGAGGTACTGTGCCTCGGGTCTGCGTAATGTAAAGTTAAACCGCACCTTTGTGCAAAAGATTTAAATTGGGTCGAGGTAAAGCTTGGTTCATTATCGGTCATTATTACTTTGGCTTGTGGAAATTGTTGAAGAAGTTCCATTACTTTGTTTTCGATATTTAATTTATTTTGGATTTCTTTTACTACTAAAAATTTTGAGTAAGCGTCAATACAAGTTATAAAAGTAAGACTTTGCGCGTAATATATGTCGATGTGTAAATTTTCGCCTTCTTTACTCGGGATTGGGGCTTCTCCAATTGGAATTTTAGTTGGGTGTCTGTTATATTTGTTTTCATTGCCAATTTTACAATTTTTTATATATTCTCTTAATTTTGTAAGTAAGTTTGGCCAATAATACAATCTACTGATTTGTTTATAATTTTCGTCAAGTCCCCTGTGTGCTCTGCAATGTGTATCTTCGATTATAAGTGCTCTGTCCTCAGGAGTTTCTACATCTTGGACAAATATTTTTTGTATACAAAAATTTATTCACAAAATTATCTTTAAGTGATTTTTGAATACCTACCGTTAAATTAGGAGGAATATATTCTCTTAAGATGGATATCAAATTTTCGGGAGTGTTAAATTCTATTATATGTCTGGTATTTTCGAATATATTAATCGACTCATGTATTGTATACCTCTCCTTTGCTAATAGCAATTGTTGCTTAAACTGGTTTAAGGGTTTACGGGTTTCTTGTATAACATTCTCAAAACTACTCTCTGCTGAATGCTGAGTGTTTTGATCTGAGACCGATTCGTTACTGTCAGTTAAGTTGTTGATCTGAATTCTTGATAAGGCGTCTGCAACTACATTAGTTGTACCTGGCTTATAAATGACTTTAGGAGTGAAACTTTCTATGAAGGAGTACCAGCGTTTCATTTCAATATTAGGATTTTTATCAGAGATTGCGAAAGATAATGGTTGATCATCGGTTTGGATTTCAATTCCAATCACTCCGTATAAGTAGTTTCTTAGATTTTTAAGAGCCCATACTATGGCTAAAAGTTCCTTGTTATTAGTTGCAAAAACTTGTTCCGTTTTAGTCAAGGTTTTTGAAATAAATGTAATTGGTTTACCTTCTTGAGATAATACTGCACCAATTGCGACGTCCGAAGCGTCGGTGGTCAGGGTAAATTTTTTATTATAATCCGGTTGAACTAATTCTACTTGAGCAATGAGATTTTCTTTCAGCTCGTTAAAAGCTTTAATAGCTGGGTCATCCAGCTGAATTAACATTTTTGTTGACATTCTTTTTGAAATTTTATCATTATGACCTCCAAGATATTTTGTTAGAGGTTTGGCTATAGGCCTAAGGCCTAAGAAACTTCTTAGTTCCCGAATATTTTTTGGATGCGGATATTTAATTATGGTGTCAATTTTTTCTGGGTCTGTCTTGATGACGTTATAAGATACGATGTATCCTAGAAAACTGGTTTCGCGTTTAAAAAACTTTGATTTTTCTAAAGAGATTTTCATGTTTGCCTTTAATAATACATTTATAATTTTGTATAAGTCTTTATAATGTTGTTCAATCGAGTTTGAGAATATTATAATGTCGTCCATGTAGACATGACATGTTTTCCCTATTTGTTCTCTTAAGATGTCGTCCATTGCTCTCTGAAAAATTCTTGGTGCATTTGTTAGTCCGAATGGCATTCTTAAAAATTCGTATTTTCCATTATTTATTGAAAAGGATGTTTTTTCTACATCAGATTCTTTCATTAATATCTGATGAAAACCTGATTCTAAATCTATTGTTGAAAAATATCTTGCTTTTCCCAAATTAGATAGAATTACTGATGGGTCTTGCATTGGGTACCTGTCAGGTATGGTACTTTCATTTAATTTTTTATAGTCAATGACGAGTCTTAATTTACGGCTTCCGTCTTGATTTTCTCCTTTCTTTGGTACTACCAGAACTGGTGAATTATAAGGGCTTCGACTCGGCCTTATAATTTCCTCTGCTAACATTCTACTGATTTCGCAGTTCACGAAGTCGGTGACAGAAAAAGCGTACGGATATTGTTTCCCGTATATTGGCCTGTCGTGAATAAGATTTATTTCCCCCTTTATGTCTGTTCTAAAAGGAATTTGCATATTTATCTTTGAATGCTCTTTTTCAATATAGAGAACTATTTTTTCCTTTAGTCCGTCTAATTGATCAGTACCTATATTGTTTATCTGTTGTTTGTCGGATAACTCAACGACGGCGGGCTTGAAATTTTTATATTTCAAACGATTTTTATTTATTTGATTTTTGACGGTAATTACTTCGTCGGCACTCTCAGGATTTGGAATTCCCAAGATATTTGTATTTTTATTGACGGTATTTACTTCGTCGGCACTCTCAGGATTTTGAATTCCCAAGATATTTATATTTTTATTGACGGTATTTACTTCGTCGGCACTCTCAGGATTTTGAATTCCCAAGCTTTTTTCACTATTTTCCACAAATAATGAATCTGTGTTTTCGCTATTTTTTTCATCAAAATATTTTTTTATAATAAATTCTTTTAACGGAAGAATATTATTTTCTTTAATTAAACTTATTTCATTTTTTTCCTCATTATCATAATATTTTAACTTTTCTGTTTTCCCTTTATATTCCAAGACTCCCCTTTCTATATTTATTATGGCTCCAATTTTTCTTAATAAATTAAATCCAATTAGCAGATCAGATTCTAATCCTTCGATTTCATAAAATAATTGTCTTGTTTCAAATATATTTATAATATGGTAATACCTAATAATTGAATACCCATGAACTGTAGTTACCTTTTTGTATATTGATAACTCATTTTTATTTTCGAAAATTCCCTTTTTTATATAACAAGCAGTGGCTCCTGTATCTATTAAAATCTTTAACTGCTTCTTGGTTTTTCGGTCTGTCCTATTTAAATAAGGCATTCCCCTGTAGGGGTCTGGTCTAAAAAATGATCTTCGTTGATATTGTTTAATCTGGTTACTTTATTAGCTGGCTGATTTACTGTTCCATCTGGTTCCCTTTTCTGAGCTTGGGTTTGCTCTTTATTTTGATTAGCGCGATAGTAATTTGATCGATTATTATTTTGATAATAATAATTATTGTATCTACCTCGATTATTATTTGCCTGCCAATTATTATTCGGCTGTCGATTGTAACTAGGTTTATTCTGGAGTTGAATCGATGGATCAACATCCATTGGCTCGACGTCTTGTTGCTTTTGATTGTTATTATGATTATCGTTTTACCAAAAATTTCCCTTTTGTGGCCAATTATAATTCTCGTTATTACTCCAATAATTTCCCATTTTATTAGTATTATTGTTCTGTCTTTTTTGATCAAATCGTAAGTTGTTTCCCTTATATTTATTTTCATTTTTATACCCTTGCAGAGGGTATAATGATATCAGTCAGAAGTTTGCAACGCAGTGAAGGAGACGTTTCCGACCCCATAAAGTATATATATTCTTGATCAGCATCACTACACGAGTCGATCTAGCCATGTCCGTCTGTCCGTCCGTTTCTACGCAAACTAGTCTCTCAGTTTTAAAGCTATCGGGCTGAAACTTTCCCAAAAGTCTTATATCTTTTGCAGGTAGTATATAAGTCGGAACCAGCCGGATGGGACAACTATATCTTATAGCTCCCATAGGAATAATCGGAAAAAAAAAATGTTAAAAAATTAAATCTTTGGTGTTTTTTAACATATTACCTCCTTTCCTTGGAAATAACATTTTTTAATTAGTTTTGAATTTCGAATTAAATTTTATCAAAATCGGAAAACTATATCATATAGCTGCCATAGGAACGATCGTAAAATTGGTGGGAAAATAATATGAAACAAATTATAGCTTCGGTGTTCCTTAACATATAACTTCCTACGCTTGGAAATAACATTTTTTAATTCATTCTGAATTTCGAATTTAATTTTATCAAAATCGGACGACTATATCATATAGCTGCCAAAGGAACGATCGTAAAATTGGAAATTAAATTTTTTATTAGTTCTGAATTTTGAATTTAATTTTATCATAATCGGACGACTATATCATATAGCTGCCATAGGGACGATCGGAAAATTGGGGGGAAAATAATATGAAACAAATTATAGCTTCGGTGTTTTTTTTAACATAAAACCTCTTAAGCTTGGAAATGACATTTTTTTAAATTAGTTTTGAGTTTCGAATTAAGTTTTATCAAAATCGGACGACTACATCATATAGCTGCTATAGGAACGATCGTAAAATTGGTGGGAAAATAATATGAAACTAATTATAGCTTCGGTGTTCCTTAACATTTTATTTATTTATTTATTATTAAAGATAGAGAAGTTTACAAAACTAGACTAACTTAGTTGGTAAAGCACTGGCAACAAGGCCTTCGGCTTTTAAGGTTAATGATATTAAGTCTATTAGTTTGATTACATATTGTTCGTTGTATTTTGGCTACTTAGTTGGTAAATTTTTATTTATGTACATTTGGGGTATTTTATTAAATTTTGTGGTATAGGTTTGTAGCTTTTAAGAAAAGTAAGATTTTTTCTAAAGTATCTCAGTTGAGTTCATTAAGGAGATTTTTTGGGTTTGTGTTTTTGAAGATAGATAGTTTTGTAGGGAGGAGTGAAGGGCATGAATTTAATAGGTGGGGTATGGTATTGTCGCCTTGGCAAAAGGGGCAGGGTGAAGTTTGGTTTTGATTAAAGTAGTGGTCGTGTGTAAGTATTGTGTGGCCTAGTCTAAGGCGTATTATTTTAATTTGATCGAGTCTGCTCGATTTGGGATGGAAGGATCTGCAATAATTGTCGATGTTTGAATTGTCTTTGTTAATGTTTTTATACCATTGATTGCAGTGTTCTATTGGGTGGGCAAGAAAGTCATGTCGTTTTTTTTAGTAATCGTTTTTAATCTAATTTATTTACGACTAATCGAGCACCAGGGTCACACTTTTTAGTATCGTTTTAAAGCTTATTGTCTTAGGTACTATCGACGAAAATTTGGTAATTATTCGATAACATTTGTGGAAGCTATAGCAAATTAAACATGGAGGACCAAAGTGAGCATTTTCGGCATATTTTGCTTTTTTACTTCCGAAAAGGAAAAAAAGCGGTCGAAGCTCGCGAAAAATTGTGCGAAGTGTATGGTAAAGATGCCATGAGTGATCGCCAATGTCAGCGCTGGTTTGCCAAATTCAGGCTTGGAGATTTTGGAGTTAAAGCCGCCCCACGTTCTGGTCGACCATCGGCCGTTTTTGACGAACAAATTCAGGCTTTGCTGGATGAAAACCGGCGCTATTCAACGCGGGAGATGTCAGAGAAGCTCAGTGTGTCGCATACAACGGTTGAAAACCATTTGAAGAAACTTGGCTACGTAAGCAAGCTCGATGTTTGGGTTCCGCATAACTTAAAGGAAATTCACCTAACTAAGCGTATCAACATCTGCTATTCTCTGCTGCAACGGATTAAAAACGATCCTTTTTTGAAGCGGATCATTACTGGCGACGAAAAGTGGGTTGTTTACAATAATGTCCAACGAAAAAGATCATGGAGCAAGAAAGATGAGCCAGCCCAAGCCACATCAAAGGCCGATATCCATCAGAGGAAAGTTATGCTGTCTGTTTGGTGGAATTGGAAGGGTGTAGTGCACTTTGAGCTGCTGGGACGGAATGAAACCATCAATTCAGATGTGTACTGTCGCCAGCTATCCAATTTGGCGGAAAAAATTAAAGAAAAGAAGCCGGCACTAGCTAATCGCAAGGGTATAGTCTTTCACCATGACAACGCTAGGCCCCACACATCTTTGGTCACTCGGCAAAAATTAACGGAGCTGAATTGGGAAGTGCTACCACATCCACCTTATAGTCCGGACTTAGCACCTTCAGATTACCATTTGTTTCGCTCTCTTCAAAACTCTTTGAATGGTAAAAACTTTGATTCAGATGATGCTGTCGAAAACCACTTGTCTCGATTCTTTGCTGGAAAAGACCAAAAGTTCTTCGAGCGCGGAATTATGCAGCTGCCCGAGAGATGGTCATTAGTGGTCGAACAAAACGGCCAATACATAATTGATTAATTATAAGTCCTGATATAAATAAATCATCTTTGAAAATATTGAAAAAAAACGACATGACTTTCTTGCCAACCCAATATGTTTAGTTTATTTCTTGTTAGGAATTCGAGTTTTAAGTGCCTGTTTATGTCTGTTAAGTTGATGTTTGGGGTGTAAATAAGGGGCATATTGCTTGTCGATTTTGCGGTTTGGTCGGCTAGCTCGTTGCCTGCTATGCCTACATGACCAGGGATCCACAATATTTTAATTTTTGGGGCTAGTTTTGTAAGAAGTGATCTGATTTTGTTAGAGTAAAACTTATTGTTGTTTGTGTTTCTTATGGCGTCAATTGCTGAGAGAGAGTCAGAGCAGATCATGAACTTTCCCCTTGTGCTTTTGACTTGATCGATCGCTACTAGGATGGCTATTATTTCTGCGGAGAGTACTGATGAGTATGGGGGTAGGATACCATATTTAATGATATAAGTATCTGTTGTGATTGCATATGCTATAGTGGAGTTCATTTTTGATCCGTCCGTAAATATGAATTTGTGTGTTTTATGGTTGTCTTTGGTATGTTCGTATAGTTTCCTGTATGTCTCCGGTGCTGTGGTATGTTTCTTGTGCGCTCTAAATGTTGTGTCTATGAGATTTGGGAGATCCCAAGGTGGCTGGTATTTGTGTAGTTTTACTGGTTCATAGGGTAGATTTAGTGCTTGACAAAGGTTTATTGTGCGGTCTATGGTTGATGGGTTTTTTTTTGGTTTTCTTTGCTTGACAAGTTTGTGTGTTGGTGTATCTTTCGAAAATATAAGGTTTTTTGTGAGTTTGGCTGTTTGGAGGTCTCGTTTATGCTCTAATGGGAGGATGTTGGCTTCGTATAGTAAGTTATTTATGGGCGTGGTTCGGTAGGCGCCAAGGGCTAGTCGAATTGCTGTGTTAAAGGGTGTTTTTAATTTGTTTTCGGAGCGTGTCCGTATAGGAACAGTCCATATTCCAATTTTGCTATGACTGTTGCTTTCGCGACGTGAAGTAGTGTTTCTGTGTTACAATTGAATTTAGGGTTGGAGAGGCATTTAATGATATTTAATTTTTGGTGTAGTGGTGGAAGAAGTGATTTTATGTGTGTGTCCCATTTGTATTTACTGTTTATGGTTATCCATAAGATTTTAAGTGCAGTTACTTGTTGTATTGGTGTGTTGCTACAGCTTATGGTGCTGGTGCAATTGTGCTTTTGGCAAATATGGAGGTGTTGGCACTTAGCTAAGGATAGGTATGCCCCTGAGTTTGAGCACCAGCTGTTTATGTCTTGTAATAAGTTGTCTAGGTTGAAGTTAAGGTTTTTGTTTTTGTTGAAATTTATTATGAGAAAAAAATCGTCGGCGTATGCGTTAAATTTAATTTCTCTGTGTAAAGTTATTATGTTTGAGAGCTTGTTGTATGCGATAAGAAATAGGATTACCGATATAGGAGATCCTTGTGGGATACCATTGGATAATGGGAGTGAATTTGACATGTGCGGACCGACTCTGACAAGTATTTTACGTTTGAGCATGAAGTTCTTGACGTAATTAATTATTTTTGGGCCTGTTTTCCATTCCTGTAATTGATCAATTGTAGTGTGCACCCCTATTCGATCAAAGACTCTTGCAAAGTCAGGAGTGACGAGGGAAGTGTGCCTCTTTGACTTCGTTATGAGATGGTCTACGTATAGTAGACTATCTGAAGTCGATTTGCCTTTTTTAAAGCCGAATTGGTTTGTATTTAAGAGTTTGTTGTGGGTCACAAACCACCATAGTCTTTTTGCTATGATTTTGTCAAGTGTTTTTGCTAGACAGCAGTTGAGGGAAATGGGTCTGTATGAAGAGATATTTGTTTTGTCAGTTTTTGGCTTAAGAATCGGTATGACTAGGCTTATTTTGTAGGCTTGAGGTATGTGGCTGTCGAAAATTTGGTTGAAAAGGTCTTTTATTCTGTTTTTTGTGGTAAGGGAGCTGTTGCGTATCATTTCGTAAGAAATTCTGTTTAATCCTGGAGTGGATCCTTTAAGTGTTTGTAGTGCTGCAAACAATTCAAGGTAAGTTATTTTTTTCTCGATAGATTTGGCTGTTGAGGTGGGTGTATAATTGACTGTGTTGGTTTTATATTTGTTATTTCGGAATTCGTCTGAAAAGTTTAGGTCGCTTGAGAGCTCTGAGAAGTGTTGGGAGAAGGAGTTGGCTATTTCGAGAGTATCTGTTGTTGTTGTGTTGTTTTTGGGATTAAGTATGGCGTGAATTTGTTTGATTGGGTTAAGGCCGCAGAAGCGTCTTATGTTGCCCCATATTTTGGATGATGGAGTTTCCGGTTGTATGGTGGATGTAAAGGAGCTGGAAGCTTCCCTTTTTCTTCTTTTTATTTCGAACCTGTACTTGGCGTTTAAGCGTCTGTAGTTTATAATGTTTGTAAGATTGGTGTTGCGATTAAGTGCTTTCCAAGCTAATTGTTTTTCTTTTTTTTACTGAGCAAATTTTTTGTTCCACCAGGGGACCTTGTAGGGTTTTGAATTTACTGAGGTTTGTGGGATGGAAATGTTTGCGCTATGTAGAATAATTTTGTTGATTTGTGCGGCTTCTTTATTGACATTTAATGAAGTGGGAAATATTTCGTTATGTTTGTGTGTGAGAGTCTCGTATTGCTCCCAGTTGGCTTTTTTTAATATAAAAAATGGTTTTGAAAATTTGTTTATCTTGTTTGGAGGGAATAGGGAGATAACTATTGGAAAATGGTCGCTGCCGTGGAGATCATTAAGTATTTCCCACTTGGCGTGTGGGGCTAGTGTTGCTGAGCAAAGTGAAAGGTCGATATGCGTGTATGTATTGTGTGTTGAGAAGTGTGTGGGGGATTTGTCGTTTAGTAAGATTAGCTGTGTGTTGTCAATAAATTGTTGTATTGTTTTTCCTCGAGAATTAGTTTTCGGGGAACCCCAGGCAGGGTGCCATCCGTTAAAGTCTCCTGGAATTAGTGAGGGTGTTTGATTATTGTACAAAGTGTCTTCAAGCATTTGGTTTGTTACGGTTCTGTTTGGTGCAATGTATGTTGTCTTTATGTGCATGTTCTCCTTGGATTTTATGTGTATTGCTAGAGCTTCAAGGTCGTTTGGAATGTTTACTATAGAATATTGAATTGACTTGTGTACTAATAGCGCTACGCCGCCAAATCTGTTGGTGGCTATGTTTGTTAGTAGTATGTAATTTATTGGAGTTGGTATATTGTTAGTGTGTTGTATGTGTGTTTCTTGAAGCGTAATGATATGCGGAGAGTATTTTTTAATCAGGACTAGGAGGTTATTATAGTTATTTGTATATCCTTGAATATTCCATTGAATTAAATTTAGTGACATTTTGCTAGTGTAAGAAGTTCTGAGGTTGAACCTTAGAGCAGGGGATATCTGTGGCTGTTAAACTGATTCGCTGTCGCTGTTAGCGGTATGTTTGTTTTTGCTAGAGGATTTGGCTTTTGATTTAGTTGGTTTGAAGTTAGTACAGAGGGGGTTTGACTTATCTTTAGGGAATATTTTTAGTTTAAGGTCCTTTGTGAGTTGAGATCCGTATGCGGTTGTTATTTTGGTGGGGTTTATGTTGTCCGTTTCCATGGCTTCGGTGTCGTCTTGGTCGTGTTGGTTGTGGTTTTGGATAATTTTTTTCGGTGCCAGTGTTGTTTTGATTGATGCAGATGACGTTGTAGGTGTGTTTGATCGGTTGTGATCGCAGGATGTGGATGTAGTTTGTGCATTTGAAGATGTTGATGCGAGAGTGTTTGAAGGTTGGGTTTTTATTGTGGTTGTGGTGTTTGTAAGTGTGTTTGCATAAGAATTTCTTGTTCTGTATCCGTGTCGCTCAAAGTATATACCCAGAGCAGTTTTATGATCGACTTTTTCGGTAGTCTTTATGGCAGTAAGTTCTTGTTGTTTACAGAATGTGGGGCATTTGCGGTCCAAAGGGCTGTGTTGAGAGTCAAGTTCGGGATTGTTTACGCAATTTAGGCATTTTTTGTCGTTTTTGCAGAGTTCTCCTTCGCTGGTGTGTTTTTCATCTGAGCAGTTTAAACATTTTTCTGAGCTCTTGCATATGGGTGCAGGGTGTCCGAAACGTAGGCACTTTCTGCAACGTAGTGGAAGGGGGATGTAGTTTCGTACGCGAACAGTTTCGTAGCCAACTCGCAGTATTTCAGGGAGTTGATGGGTTTCAAATGTAATTATTATGAGTCCGGTTTCTGTTAGGCTGTAGTTGTTGGAGGTGTTGTTGTTGTTGTTGGTGTTGCTGTAGTTGTTGGTGTTATTGTTGGTGTTTTGTCTCTTCATGATTTTTTTTACTTCAATTACTTTCTGTGGTTTTAATTCTTGGAGGATTGTTTCTTCATCTATATATCTAAGGTCATTACAGTAGATAACACCCTTTGAAAAATTAAGTGTCTTGTGTTCGGTTGCTGTTATTTCCATATCTGCGATTTTGGTAAGTTTTAGAAGTTTTGTGGCTTGTGTGTTGTTTTTAGTTTTTATCAAAAGTCCGCCGTCTCTGGTTCTTTTCACGGATTCAACTCTTCCTCCGCAGGCAAAGTCCACAGATTGTTCGATAATGAAAGGTGAAACAGTTTGAAATGAGGTTTCATTTTTACTTTTAATTACTACAAATTTGGGTTCTCCTAGTTGATACGATCTCGTAGTGTATTTTGCTATGTCTGGTGGCTCGTGCATGGTTGCTTGTAAAGGGCTTGCGCCCGAGTGGTAAGAAATGGTGTGTTTTTTGTTGTTGTCTTTTTTTGTTTTGTTTTGTGGTTAATATTTGTTTTTCGAAATTTTGCTGATAAGCTCAATGGGTTTTTGCAAACGCGGGATCGATGCTGTTGTAATACGACTTGTCTCTTCGGAGGTTGACGGACGACTATATCATATAGCTGCCATAGGAACGATCGGAAAATTTTTAGGAAAATAATATGAAACAAATTATAGCTTCGGTGTTTTTTGACATATTATCTTATACTATTGGGAATATCATTTTTTGTGTTTTTAAATTTAATAAATATAGCTGCAAGGGTATATAAGCTTCGGCTTGCCGAAGCTAACTTCCTTTCTTGTTTTTAAATCCATTAAACCTGTTTGCAAATTGAGCACGGAAATTGTTTGATTCTAGTTCTTGGACCTTTGCCAAAGCATTGGGTAAATCTGGTGGATTTAATGAGAAAAGAGTTTCTTAGATAGATCCATTTAGCCCAGATATAAAAATTCGTAAAGCATTGCTCCTTATTGTTTTGTTTGTTTCTTTGGCAATTACGCTGTCCTTTCCGTATGTCATTATGGTTTTGTTTATTAGTAGTGTCATTTTTTTATTGACTTCATTATAGTATTCTGTAACTGTCATTCGTCCCTGCCTGAGGATACTTAGTTCTGACTCGAGAATATGTATTGGTCGTTTATCGCTATATATAAAGTCCAATCTAGATAAGATTGCTCGAAAGTTTAAAACGGTGCCATGATTGGTAAGAGTAGCTATTAAAAGCGGTTGCGTAGGTTTTTTAGGCGGTTTTAAATGTATTTTGTATGAGTTGTTTTTAATTGCAAGCGTATAATCACCCCATAATCAGTGTGTTTGGTATTCCACGGAACCCTCCCGTTTTATTGCATTTCAAATATTGTGACCCCTCGTTATCTTCTGAGAATGAGCAGGAGAAAGTGAACGTGTGTACCCACGAACCCGAATCTCACCCCCTACCCTCGAGTCCTTGCTCATGACTGCTTGTGCGCGAAGGTGTGAAATTTCAATTTTGTGAGTTTTGTTCAAAATGTGCAGTTTTTATTTTAGAACAGAGAAAATTATACCATTGGAAAGGGCTTGAAAAATGCTTTCCAATGACACCAAATTTTTTTTTTTTTTTTTTTAGTGATGGGGTATACTAATTACGGTATCGACGGTCATCGTCGTTTTTTTGCCTTTTTCAGTGTAGTAGTGGGAAATTACGGCAGCGGAGAATGCTTCGTTTTGAGAAATTCTTAAAACTAAACTTCTTATCCTATACATGTAGTAGTGGGAAATTACGGTAGCGAAGGTTTTCGCAGCGGCGGTTTGGACGCTGCCGAGACTGCCGCTGCGATGACCGCCGCTGCGGTCTTATACTCTAGTATTTCTTATATGTTATACGATTCCTTTTGAGGAGTGTGTCTAGAAAAAATGAGCTGAAGAATCACTTTAATGTTCAAGTTGTATAAGACTTATAGGATCACTTTTCAGGGCTGAGGATATACAAAATTGTTTGTGTCTACAGAACACTTTTCAGGGTTTATATCTAGAGGTCACCCAATAATATTTATGTATAGGATAAGAAGTTTAGTTTTAAGAATTTCTCAAAACGAAGCATTCTCCGCTACCGTAATTTCCCACTACTACACTGAAAAAGGCAAAAAACGACGATGACCGTCGATACCGTAATTAGCATACCCATAAAAACTGCACATTTTGAACAAAACTCACAAAATTGAAATTTCACACCTTCGCGCACAAGCAGTCATGAGCAAGGACTCGAGGGTAGGGGGTGAGATTCGGGTTCGTGGGTACACACGTTCACTTTCTCCTGCTCATTCTCAGAAGATAACGAGGGGTCACAATATTTGAAATGCAATAAAACGGGAGGGTTCCGTGGAATACCAAACACACTGATTATGGGATGATTATACGCTTGCAATTAAAAACAACTCATACAAAATACATTTAAAACCGCCTAAAAAACCTACGCAACCGCTTTTAATAGCTACTCTTAGCTTAAGGCTTAGGAAATTCGAATGTTTGCATCGCGACATCTTATGCCAATGCTGGCCCGACCTTAACTGACCATTTATTCATATCTTGCTTACACAGAGATTGCCTTTCCTTAACCTATGTCAAAGTTGTACACCTTCGATATTTACCTACATCCTAACCCCTCCTACACCACGTTCACCCCCGGTAACTTGTTATCAATACTTGTGTTCGTTTTCCTTCTAATAACCATTCTACTGGGGTATTGGGCTGCTCCTTATATTCGAGAACCAATCGGATTGGTTCTAGGAGTACAATATGCCTGTATGCACTCCCTGTAGATGTCAACCTGTTAAGTGAACATTCTAGACTATAAAAATGACACCACTCAAATTGCTCAGGATCAGTTCTTCAAATGCCTCAGTACTGTCCTTGTAATCGCGCCTAACAATTCGAATCGTGCTTTTTTACCTTTTTAACGAGTGGGTGAAAATTGTTAACAACATTACAACATATAACAATATATTTTTTGAATAAAAAAAAATTAAAACTAAAACCCTAAAAATGGAGTCGTTTATTGCTTGTGATTTGTGCACCAAAAATGTGGAGTTGAGTGAGTTTGAAGCTCATTATGCGCAGTGCTCAAAGCCTCGGAATGCCTTCGAGGTTTTAATGTGTAAATCGAAAATAAGGTGTGACTTATGCTCTACCTTAGTTCATAATTATGAATTCGACGAGCACTATCAAAATTGTAATGGACCAAAAAATGCATTCAATATTTTAATGAATGTTGAAAAACGGCAACCCCAAAACATAAGGCAAAGTCATCTGGACGATCATCCCACAACATCATCAAATGCTCTCAAACGGATGAGAATGGATGAGGGTAAGGAAGTAAGCATTCAAGAAAAAAAAGCTAAGATTAGCGAAAATAAAAAGGATTTAAAATTAGAACTTTTATGCCCTACTTGTGGTGACAAATATCTTGCATCAAGGGAACGTCAACACATATTGACAGATAAGCATAAAAATGCATCAGCCAGAGAAGTAAAAAATAATGAAAATATAATTCTTCTTAACTCACAAACTGTTTTTCCTGTAAAATCATATCGAATCAATAGTACAGTCCAAAACACTATTGATTTAAAAGATTTTTATCAGCATTGCCAAAAAAATATAATTGAAATTATAAAGCATTGCATGATAGAATATAGAGCCATTAAATTCAACCTAAGAGTTTATGGTACCTATATTAAACAAACAGACGAAGGAGTTACTGTTGAAACAACAAAACATTTTGGGACTGCATATAAATCTGTATACCAAAATGAAAACATTATCGATGAGCTAAATATGGCAGTAGATAGCTTATTAGCATCGAGCAGTGAGTTTCAAGAAAAAGACTCTGGTTGGGCAATAAAAAATTTCAATTATTTTGAAATTACAATAATCAAGCTAGAAAACATTCCTGCTAGCGGATACATACAGGCCCCGAAGAATATAAGAGCCCGAAATGCACTTATAAACGTACAGAATACTGACGTATTTTGTTTCAAATGGTGCATACTGGCATTCATAGCAAATAAAACTCATGAGAGTGCTACCTTTGCAACAGCACAGCAAAGAAAGTATTCACGAGAGAAAATGACAAAGCCCACAACTTACCACATTAATATTAATAATGAAATAATTGTATATGATGGTATAAGATTGGATTTTTCAGGAATCGAGTTTCCAATCACGAATAAAGGAATTATTCATTTCGAGAAAAATAATAAAGATTTTAGTATAAATATTTATGAGATCGATGCTGATGGTGACAAAATTATCGGTCCAACGTTTAGAACTAAATGTATTCGAAGTAACCACATAAATATATTGGGAATAAATAACGTTAACCAAGAAAGTATGCATTACGCTTATATTACAAGTGTAAAAAGATTATGCTACTCACAGCATTCCAAGGCCAAATCAGGAGGATATTTTTGTGATAACTGTCTACAGTTTTTCACGGTTAATAATACTACCCACAACAAATTTGAATGCGGAAAAGTGGCCTCGTTTTACCCTGAACCAAATACTACAACTTCATTCAAGGGCTTTCACAAAAAATTATCTCCTCCGGTGGTGATATATGCCGATATTGAGGCTGTTCTTGAAAACTATAGAACATGCCTAAATTCGTCTTCAACTTCGTCAACAACAAAAGTGCAGAAGCATACTGCATGTGCCGTATCATTTTATGTAGCACATAAATATAATCCTGATCTTAACGAATTGTGGACATATGAAGGTATGTAAAAAACATCAAAAATTAATTTATTACTATTTTAAAAACTAATTCAAAATTTGTATAATTTTATAGGCGCTGACTGCATACAAAAATTCTGCAAATCACTAAAGGAAAAAACTACGAGCTTGTTTTATATGTACTGGTCGACCCCCAAAAACCCGATTGCTAGCACAATCCATGAACAGGAAGGCAACTGCTGTGTCTGTGAAAAGGAAATCAACGCTGCCGACCTGGACAAATATTTTGATCAATTTTCTAGAAAATACGTGGGTCCCATTCATAAAAATTGTAAGCCAAAGTACAAATTAAGTGATCCCTTCTTCCCTGTAGTATTTCATAACTTATCTAAATATGACATACATTTATTCATTACTGAATTAGAAGGAGACTTAAGCCCCATACCATGTAATAAAGAGCTTTATATAGCGCTAGCGCAGACAATTAAAATAAATGCCTCAAATAGATACAAATAAGATACATCGATTCGATTAGATTTTTAAATTCGAGCTTAGAAAAACTATCGAGCTACTTGGAGGACAAAGATTTTAAAATTCTAAGTACTAAATTTCAGGGAGAAAAATTTAAGCAAATGCGTAGGAAGGGTGTCTTCCCTTACGACTATTTAGATAGTTTTGAAAAATTTGAGGATACCCAGCTTCCTGACATTGATAGTTTTTACAATTCTCTCAGCGAAGAAAATTGTAGTATAGATGATTACAATTTTGCCCAAAAGGTTTGGAAAACTTTCAATTGTAGTACTATAAAAGATTATATAAAACTTTATTTAGAAAGTGATGTTTTAATTTTGACCGATGTTTTCGAAAATTTTAGAAAAATTTGTCAGAAAATTTATAAGCTAGACCCTATTAACTATGTTACAGCACCGTCAATATCTTGGGATGCTATGCTCAAGTATACTAATGTAAATTTAGAACTTATTAGCGACGGAGACATGTACAATTTTTTAAAAAGAGCGATAAGGGGTGGGTTAACTCAATGTACCCAAAGAATTTCTATAGCTAATAATAAATATATAACTAACTTTGATTCAAGTAAACCAAATAACTATCTGAGCTATATTGATGCAAATAATTTATATGGTTGGGCAATGAGTCAACCCTTACCGCTTTCAGGATTTAAATTTTTAAGTAATGATCAATTAGAATCGTTCGATTATAAAAATATTTCTGTGGAGGGAAATGTTGGATATATATTAGAAGTTGATTTAGAATATCCTACTGATCGGCATGACTCACATAACTACTTGCCTTTCTGTCCAGAAAACAAAGTTCCTCCAGGAGGTAAGCAGAAAAACTTATAGCTGATTTAACGAACAAAAGCGAATACATTATCCACTTAAAACAGCTTCAACTTTGTACACAGCATGGTTTAATTGTAAAAAAAATACATAGGGTTTTGTCTTTTACACAATCATGCTGGTTAAAGCCTTATATTGATTTAAACACTGATCAAAGAAAACTAGCCGAAAATGATTTTGAAAAAAATGTTTTCAAGTTAATGAATAATGCAGTATACGGCAAAACAATGGAAAATGTCGCCAAGCGAAGAAATATAGTATTAGTAAAACATTATAAATCAAGGCAAAATTCGCCAGGCTTCAGGCAACGCATAGCTAGACATGATTTCCATAGCGTTGAGATATTCGGTACAGATCTTGCAGCGATTGAATCAACACCATCAAAAATTATGTATGATAAACCAATATACATAGGAGTTGCTGTTTTAGAATTATCTAAATGGTTAATGTATGAATTTTATTATAATTTTCTATTACTTAAAAGTCCTTCTTCGAAAATAATTTATATGGATACAGATTCATTTATTTTATCTTCAGAGGAAGACTTTTACGAAACTATAAAAGAAAATCCCGAACGATTCGATACCTCAAATTATAAACTAGACAACCAATTTAATATAGTTCAAGCTAATAATAGGGAACCTGGAAAAATGAAGGATGAACATGCAGGTAGAATTATGTCTTCTTTTGCTGGACTTAAGGCTAAGGCATACTCTTGTTTAGTTGATAAGGAAGGAAACGAAAACGAATGTATAAAAAAAATTAAAGGAGTTAAGAAATCAGTTATTAAAAAACTGAATCATGAAGATTATATAGAATGTATAAAATATAAAAAAACATTTTATGGATCCCAGCGAGTTATTCGAAGTAGGTCGCACATCCTCTATACTGAAATTATGAACAAAATAAGTCTTAATTATAAGGATGATAAGAGATATATTTTACCAGATAATTGTAATACATTGGCTCATGGTCATTATAATATTGAACATATATTAAGTAGTATCCAAAATTAAACCCATTATAAAATAAATGTTTATATATTTATATTATAAGAATAAAAATTTGTAAATAAATAGATAAAAATTAAACTTGCTATTGTTGCGTTTCATTACTTTAGCAGGTCATTTACAGATATCCATGAGTTGTGGCTGGAATCGAAACCGCTCCATTTTACAAGCACTTGATTATTTTTCCTTTTTAGTATTTTCTCTACTAGGAAAGCATTTTTGTCTTTCACTTTTTGAAGTTCCTCTTCATAAAATGACCCATTAATAGGGGTACCCATGTAATCTTGTATTTCATATGTTACGGGGTATGTAGACTTGACTTTTAAAACTTTAAAAACTTCTGTGGTCCAATTTGGTTCGTACCCCTTCATAAATGCTCCCTTGTATTTACTTATTCTAACAAAATCACCTACTAAAAATTTATGTTTTGGAAATATTTTTGGTAAATTATATACTGATTTTAAAATAAACTGTTCATTTTTCAAACAGACATCTATAGGCTTCATTTTAATTGTTCGGCGATAAGAATTATTGTATTGATTTATGAGATAATTGATGTTATGAATCCACTTATATTTACCCTGCATACTTAACATTTTCCACATACGATTTTTTAATGTTCGATTAAAGCGTTCACATATAGAAGCCTTGAGATGCGTATAAGTATGTTAATGATTTATATCAAATTTATCCATTAATTTCCTAAAAGTGGAATTAAAAAATTCTTTCCCTTGATCTGACTGAATATTCTTGGGTGTACTTTTGCTCTTTTTAAAAACAGATTTCATTGCCTCTGCTACATCCAGGGCAGACTTTGTCTTAACTGCCTCGGCGTATGCATACTTTGAGAACGTGTCAATAACGGTCAGTAAATATCTAAAACCCTTATTTTCTTTCCAAAACGGTATCATTTCAACTAAATCAATTTGCCATGTGTCATTTATCCCTTTTTGAACGAACTTTCGCCGTATAAAGTTTTTTCGCGCTGCCTTATGAATTTCATCGACAACTTGTTTGCTCATCTTAAGGTGTTGATTTATTAGTGTTATTTTTTATTTGATGACGATGGTTGCTTAGTCAATAATGCTTGCTTATATACAAGAACATCTCTTTTTATTTCTGTACGCATCTTTTTGGAAATTTCAAAACATAATCGGGTTAAATCTATTTGCACATCTTTATCATAGCTACCTTCTAAATCAGATAGTTGAATATCGAATTTTTGTAAAGATACACACTTAGGAATAAAATGATTATTGTAAAGATATATTACTTGCTGTCGTAATATGGAGTTCCAACATAAAAATGTAGTAAAAAATATGCCTAATCTTAGTAATGATCTCCAGGACTCTGAATCAAACTCAATTTTGTTACCATACTGATTAATCACAAAAACGTACTGATTATCTGATTTCCTAAATCTAAAGTTACATTTCATGGAATGCAAGCACGGATGATCAACAATTGTATCAGGCATCAAGAAGTCATACTGGTCCAGTTTCAACTGAATAAATTCCTTATACGTAAGCAGTTGCATCCATTCGTCTTTGTCAAATCCAATGAAATTATTTTTACTTTGCTGCATCCAAACCATTGGCAAAAATTTTCGAGTAGTTGACAGACCACATTTCAATTTTAAGTTATGAACAACATAATACTCGAATCCAAAAATGACTTCGTGATCCTGTTTCTTTCGAGAAGTTTTATTTCTTTTAGTTACACACATGTCCATCAGGTAAGACTACTTTAAATAAACTGTAAATATGTTCTAGTCTTACCGGTATATAAAGGAGAAAGCCCTAGCAGGGACACCCTCAGTTGATTAAAAAATCTCAACCAATGATGAACACAGTCGATCGTAATTCAAGCATTATAGTAGATTTTCAATATGTACTTGGTAACAACAAACAAGTTTTCGTTAAAGAGCTGGCGTTTATGCCTGTTGGAACTGTTATACCTAATTTTTTCCATTTCAAAAGGCCATACAACATAAAAGAATTGGATAATGGAGCTCTTAAGCAGCAGCACCTTAACCAGCAGAACATAAACGGATTGGATTGGTCAGCTGGAGATATTCCATACACAAGTCTTGAAGAAATACTAACACCACTCAATAAGTATCACACAGTTCTTGTTCGTGGTGAAATTAAAAAAAAATTTTTAATCAAGTATTTATCAACAAACATTATCGATATAGATATTGGAAGAAGTTTAACTCAACTACCCAATTTTTTTACAAATTGTAGAATACATAAGAAAAAACTTCCACTTCGATGTTCATTAAATAATTTATTTAAGCTGTTTGTATTCTTAGAAAACACCAATTATGAAATATATAGCAATGGTGACACATGTGTTTAAAATTAAGTAAAAAGAAATTCATGGTCCTATCAGGTTGTCTCTTATTATGGATTCTTTTAAGAGATTTTTTGGAAATGATCCCCGTAAAAATGGATACACGCAACTTATTTATTGTAATTATTGCGGATCTGATACTCATTTCGAGAAGAACTGCTCCAAGAAACGCGATCAAGAGAGTATTAATAAAACCTAGTATAACTTTAAAACATTATATAAGCAATTAGTAATAATATAATATATTAAAATTCATTCCGAAGAAAATAAATTTTTTTAATAAAAAAATGTTTACACAATTTATACATCCTTTTACAATGCTTATTTGTGGACCCTCAGGATCGGGAAAAACAACCTTTTTAGAAAATCTAATCACCAAAAAGAATGATCTTTTTAATATTTCAATAGATCGAATTATTTGGTGTTATGCAGAGGAGAGTGCCAAGCCCAATTTCGAAAAAATTGAATATTTTAAAGGAGTCCCTGAAACAGTTGAGAATGAAACGAATGAACCAATTCTTTTCTTATTGGATGACTTGATGATGGGAGCCTTTAATAAAAATGTGTGTGAGCTGTTTACAAAAGGATCACACCATAGGAATTTATCAATAATAGTGGTAACTCAGAACATATTTCATAAATCTTCGCACACCAGAGATATTTCACTTAATACCAAATACATTGTTGCTTTCAAAAATCCTCGTGATAAGCTTCAATTTCAATGTTTAGCAAGACAAATATACCCAGAAAACCCAACGGAGCTATTTAGAATATATAAAGAAGTAACGGAACAACCTTACGGATATTTACTTATTGATCTCACTCAGGGCATTAACGATCTCTTAAGATTTAGATCTGACATTTTTAATTCAGAATATTCTGTGTGCTATTCAAATGAAAATGGTTTACAAAAAGAGCCTAAATCGCTTGAAAGCGAACAAACATTTATTGTATGTGCTCAAAAAGGCCGACAATAGACTACGTAAGGCAATTATAAGCAATAGTAATAGTGACCTGGTAAAAACAATAGTAGAGATTGTATTGAACACATTACAGGGAAACCATAAAGTTACTAAATCCCATCTTAATGCTCTAAAAAAGTATAAAAATGCATTGCGCTATCTTTCGTGCCCAAAGCGTACATTAAACTCTAAGAGAAAAGTCCTTATTCAAAAAGGGGGATTTCTACCAATTCTAATAACTTCATTGCTTTCTGGGATTTTTGGAAAACTTTTAAAAAATGATTAAAAATAAACATAATTTAAGCAAAGTAATTTTAATGCATCCTAACAGCTATCAGAAATTGTTAAACAATGATAGAGGAAATGAATTAATAAATATAAAATTTTTACCAATTTTGAATAGTAAATGGCTCAAAATTCGCCAAGAATTAAGTTACTATCAAAATAAAAAACGTAATAAATCATGGAATCTTCAAAATGAACAAAAAGCGAATCCTATTACAACCAGAACAAGTGAATCCCAAACCACTGATTGGATTGATATAAAACCCAGCACATCAAAATCAACATCAAAGCACGAACACTCACGTCAGGAAAAATTTGAGTTCCCCGATTTACCGCCTGAAAGTGATGATGAGGATTTTAGTTCAAATAAAAAAGAAAATGTAGTATCAGATAATCGAAAAGTGAGTGATACCTCTTTTTTAGATAGTCAAACAGTTAAAAAGAAAATAGGATTAGAGAAACCATTGCTCAAAGTGAAGCTTAATGAACGACAACGTAAATTAAAAGGAAAACTACAAAAATTAAAAACGGAAACTTTACCTTATCAAAATTTTAAATATGTAACAGGACGTGAAAGGTTAATGCGATCGGTCAGAACAAAGAACCCAGTACAAACCGGTAAAAATAAATTAAATTGGATTTCGTATCATTAACTTCCATAAAAAATCAAACATGGGTTATTTAAATGAGATTTTTATCACATTGTTAAGTAATGACTCAATGAATGTTTTTCCTGACAACGTAAAGTGTGCATTTACAAACATTGTAAACATTCCAGAAGACATGAACGATGATTGGGAAGTCGGTATTACAGATATATATTTGAATAATTACATAAAATATACACCTAACCAAGATAAAAATGTCGTTGAAGAAACCGAATTTGTTAGTCTTGTAAATGCTGAAACATTTAGATATAAAAATGTATCCATTCAAACGAATATACCTGAAAATGGATTGATTTTTATTTACACTGACATAATAAAACCAAGGTCAGTAGGTAGTAAAAGACCGCGATGCCTTCGTGTATTGCATTATAATGGAAAGGAACAAAATATTCAATTTAATAATATTGAATATTATCCTTTGGACATATGGTCACCAAATGAAATCTCAATACTTATTACTGATTCCAATGGATATAAGGTACCATTTGAAACTTCAGCTGTTCCGATTTTCGTTACTCTTCACTTTAGAAGAAGGAGAAGGTCAGGACTATAAATAATGCATACCCTAATATTATTTATTTAGAACTAAAATAGTCATCATGGTGAAATCTTATCAGGATTATTATGTAAATCAGTGTGGTGTGGGCTTAAGCAACATCGGAAGTCTTTACATATCTCCGCATATAGTGCAACAAGGACGAGGAATCGGAAACTTTTTTAGCGGTCTTTTTAATTACATAAAACCTCTTTTTCTTTCGGGCTGAGACTGGAAAGGCTGTAATCAATGAATTTGGGAGAAAGCCTTTAAGAAATATAATTCAAGAACAAAGTAAAATTGCTTTACAAAATCTTTCAAATAAAGCAATTGATAAAATTACCCGTTTTCAAAGTGGAAGTGGAAAAAGAAATAAAAGGCTAGGTAATAGGAAAAAACGTCTTCATTATACATCTAAACGACAACGTAAACATACCCAAACGCAACATAAAAAAAAAAATCAACAAGAAAATTAAATATTAAAGATATTTTTTCTAAAGCAAAATGAGTACGCATATCGAATGTATGAAAAGTGAATTAGATTTGTTTGCGGCACACCCCACGCAAAGTTCTATTCTAAGAACTGAAGAAGTCTCATACAATCCAATTGCTTCTTTGGACGGCGCCTCTTCAATCGAATTTCTTTGCTTGGGAAATGGTGAAACGTATCGAGATCTGTCAAGTGTTTATTTACGACTTGTTGTGCAACTTAAAAAAAATGATAACAACAGCATTGAAGGAAATGCTGTTGGTGTTGTAAACAATATTCTACATTCAATATTTAGAAGTTCATCAGTTTATTTAAATAATATACTGGTATCGCAAAGTGATAATAATTATCACTATAGAGCGTATTTGCAAACAATTTTAAACTATGGGAGTGACGCCTCTGAAAGTCACTTGGTCTCCCAAGGTTATTTTCCAAATTTTGGGAGAATAACAGCAGGAAAATATGTTTATCCGGACTCGAATGAGACCCTTAAAAATATGTTTCAAAATAGTAACAAGGTTGAGCTATTCGGAAAAGTTCATGGAGATATTTTTAATCAAACCAAACTGCTTGTTAACAATGTTGATTTAAGAATTAATTTCAATATTGAAAAAACAGCGTTTTATTTAATGGAAACTGGTACTGAATCAAATTTAAAGATACTAGAAGCACAACTTTTTATGAACCATATAACAGTTAACCCAAGCATTTTATTGGCTCATCATCATGTTTTACAAACAAAAAATGCTCTGTACCCATTCAGCAAGGTTGAAGTCAAATCATTTACAATATATCCAGAAAACAATACACTGTCGATAGACAACGCAGTTATTGGTCAAATACCAAATTTTCTGGCCTTTTGTATGGTTAAAAACCGCTCATACTCAGGAAACCGAGCCTTAGACCCATTTCAATTTGAACATTTTAAAGTTCAACGCTTTAACCTATTGGTTAATGGAGTTCAAGTTCCTTCCCAGGCTCTGGAGTTCGATTACTCGAACGCTGAAAAGGTTCAAAGCTCAAGAGGTTATAATATGCTTTTTAGATCATGTGGAATTAAACATTACGATCGTGGACTACAAATTACCAAGGAAAGGTTTGATTCAAACAGTTTTATATTAGGCTTTGACTTAACTGCGGATCAATCAAATTCAACTATATGTTCAAATTTAATCTCTCAAGGTACTATAAGAATCGAAGGAAGATTTTCGGAACCACTTGCTGAAGCAGTTACTTGCTTGGTATACTGTGAATACGATTCAATGATTGATATTGATAAGCATAGAAATATTCGTACGCTCTTTTAAAATGAATACTTTACAAATTGAACATTTTCTTTCTAAGCATCCAAAGAAAAATCTATTTTTAAAGGAGTTTTTCCTTCGGATAGGCTACCAAAAACTATTTTAAAGTATCCCGCACTAATAATTGCGAATACCGACACTTCAGATCAACCTGGAACTCATTGGATTGCATTTTATTTTGATAGTCGTAGGTCAGCAGAATTTTTCGATTCGTACAGTCAATATCCCCAGAAAAAAGAATTTTTAAAATTTTTAAAATCTAACGCTTATAAATTTTTTTTTAATAAGCAACAACTACAGGGATACTTTTCTAACACTTGCGGACATTATTGTATGCTGTACGGTCTTTTTAAAAGTAAAAAGAAAACATTAGATTTTTTTTTAAGAAAATTTAAGAAAAACGACTATTCATTTAATGATAAATTAATAATAAAAATGTTTAAGAACCATTTTAAAAAATAAAAAACATATATATTTAAGTAAAATTAATTCGTTTTATTCATGGTTTTGGAGCAATACGTTTGTTTAACTTATAATATTTAATCATTAGACTAAGGGCTTCCTCTTTCAGTGCAGGCAGCATATGACACTGACATGTGTCTGGTCCAGATGAGGCATCATCGTCGCTCCAGGGACAAAGCTTATAATGGAATCCAAACTTCGAATGGATCAACTCTTTTTCCTCTAAATCCTCCAAAGTGGCTTTTAGGAACTCCATCCTTTGTAGGTGTTGCTCGAAAAGCATGCCTTCAAATTGCAACAAGAATAGTTCAATCTGTTGAGCGTACATTTTTAAGGAAAACTTTTTCTTTTTCAGACTGATTTAAGACTGTTGTTGGATTTAAAAACTCAGCTCTTTATATTGAAGAATTTTATTTACTTTACTTATTTACTGATAAAAATTCAATTTGAGCACAACTATATCTGTTCGGATCTTTTCCTTTATATACCATATGAGTTATTCCATTCTCATTTAATTTCCTAAATGGTGTCTTTGTAGAAAATTTGTTCACATAACTTTTAGGTAGAAATATCCAAACATCTTTGTCGTCCTTGTCAGTTAAATACAGAGTTATTTTAGTTCCATATGGTGTCTTTTTCAGCTTACACCCAGTGATCTTATACTCAAATCCAATACATAGATTTTCAATTTTTGTGTAGCCAATCACAGGCTTCACATCATTTAAGGTCTCTAAGAAATCCTATCAAATTCAACAGAATTAGTTGATAATGTATTTACTTTTAATTTATATGCATACCATTTTTGATCCTCGTAAGATTGGATTCGTTGTGCACTAGTACCTAACTGTTGTATACTAATTCTTTAACCCGAAATTACATGGTCTTTTATACTCGTCAAAAACTATATATTTCTATCAATTCATGTGGAGTAAATGAGATAACAATATGTCTTCATTATACATATCAAAATACTTATTCAAACTATGTAATACTTGAGAATAAAGTCAGAAATACATATCAGTATGTCTATCTCTTTTTATATCTATATAAATCTTTCAATAGCTTTAAAATAAAGTTAGTGTATATAACATAAGAATTGTCTCTCAGATGCTATATAAGATACATTTTTTATAGAAAAGTCAGTTTATTTTTAAAAACATCGAAATGGTGAAGTATCATTGCAAGTTGTGCTCAGAAACAAAATCCTTTACTACTCGCAGCGGCCTAAAAGCGCATACCTTAAAGATACACAACTTCGCCTATCAGAAATCGAAATCTTCCTTTTATTATTGTTATTTCTGTCCTAAAGTACGGAAAATTTGGTTGCGATACGACTTTAATATGCATCGTCTGTTGGTTCACAACGCAGAGCTAAAAAGTATTTTTAAACCAAAGAAAAATTGTCCAATAAATAAAAAACAATTATAAGATCTCAATTTAAAAAATAGTTTTTACTTTATTTTCCATATGTAATGTGTATTTATAATTAAAAGTTAAGAATCTAGATCAAATAAAACATCTAGTAACGCGCTGTCATCTCCATCATCCAGCAAAGTTAAATAATGGTTAGTCGGTGGCGGTTGAGCTCCCATAAGTTCTTCAAAGATGTGGTCGTCGTTAGGAAAAACCTCATCTTCTGGCCTGGATAGGTCGTCGTCCAATTGAAATTCCTGTGCACACTGATATACATCTTCACCTTCATCGTGTGTGATAAGGAATTCCAAAAAAGCCTGCGTAGTAGTCCCTAATGGAAACTGGCTCCACTCCAGAGACTCCAATCCTGGGTCCCTATTTTGGGTCGACGATGCAACCGGTTGAAATACGCTTTGTAGGAGGCGATCAACCGAATCTTCTGCTTCGGAAACCTGCACAAGGTCCAGATCCGAGTTTTCAATTATTTCAACCTCGTTTTCCGAATCGACAAATTCTACGGTTAGATCCATAGGTATGCAGTACTGAGGCATTTGAAGAACTGATCCTGAGCAATTTGAGTGGTGTCATTTTTATAGTCTAGAATGTTCACTTAACAGGTTGACATCTACAGGGAGTGCATACAGGCATGTTGTACTCCTAGAACCAATCCGATTGGTTCTAGAATATAAGGAGCAGCCCAATACCCCAGTAGAATGGTTATTAGAAGGAAAACGAACACAAGTATTGATAACAAGTTACCGGGGGTGAACGTGGTGTAGGAGGGGTTAGGATGTAGGTAAATATCGAAGGTGTACAACTTTGACATAGGTTAAGGAAAGGCAATCTCTGTGTAAGCAAGATATGAATAAATGGTCAGTTCAGGTCGGGCCAGCATTGGCATAAGATGTCGCGATGCAAACATTCGAATTTCCTAAGCCTTAAGCTAAGAGTAGCTATTAAAAGCGGTTGCGTAGGTTTTTTAGGCGGTTTTAAACGTATTTTGTATGAGTTGTTTTTAATTGCAAGCGTATACTCATCCCATAATCAGTGTGTTTGGTATTCCACGGAACCCTCCCGTTTTATTGCATTTCAAATATTGTGACCCCTCGTTATCTTCTGAGAATGAGCAGGAGAAAGTGAACGTGTGTACCCACGAACCCGAATCTCACCCCCTACCCTCGAGTCCTTGCTCATGACTGCTTGTGCGCGAAGGTGTGAAATTTCAATTTTGTGAGTTTTGTTCAAAATGTGCAGTTTTTATTTTAGAACAGAGAAAATTATACCATTGGAAAGGGCTTGAAAAATGCTTTCCAATGACACCAAATTTTTTTTTTTTTTTTTAGTGAGGGGGTATACTAATTACGGTATTACGGTCATCGTCGTTTTTTGCCTTTTTCAGTGTAGTAGTGGGAAATTACGGTAGCGGAGAATGCTTTCGATTAAGAAATTCTTAAAACTAAACTTCTTATCCTATACATAAATATTATTGGGTGACCTCTAGATATAAACCCTGAAAAGTGTTCTCAATAAGAAATTTAAAACACAAACCTTAAAGTGATCCCACTACCTAATTTTCTATACACACCCGTCTAACTTTATCGTAGACACAAACAATTTTGTATATTCTCAGCCCTGAAAAGTGATCCTATAAGTCTTATACAACTTGAACATTAAAGTGATTCTTCAGCTCATTTTTCCTAGACACACTCCTCAAAAGGAATCGTATAACATATAAGAAAAACTAGAGTATAAGACCGCAGCGGCGGTCATCGCAGCGGCAGTCTCGGCAGCGTCCAAACCGCCGCTGCGAAAACCTTCGCTACCCACTACTACACTGAAAAAGGCAAAAAACGACGATGACCGTCGATACCGTAATTAGTATACCCCCTCACTAAAAAAAAAAAAAAAAAAAAATTTGGTGTCATTGGAAAGCATTTTTCAAGCCCTTTCCAATGGTATAATTTTCTCTGTTCTAAAATAAAAACTGCACATTTTGAACAAAACTCACAAAATTGAAAGTTCACACCTTCGCGCACAAGCAGTCATGAGCAAGGACTCGAGGGTAGGGGGTGAGATTCGGGTTCGTGGGTACACACGTTCACTTTCTCCTGCTCATTCTCAGAAGATAACGAGGGGTCACAATATTTGAAATGCAATAAAACGGGAGGGTTCCGTGGAATACCAAACACACTGATTATGGGATGAGTATACGCTTGCAATTAAAAACAACTCATACAAAATACGTTTAAAACCGCCTAAAAAACCTACGCAACCGCTTTTAATAGCTACTGGTAAGAGCATCATGGGCAGCTCCCAAAATTGTATTTCGTAAAATTGTTAAGGCGATAAAATATTGTTCACTTTGAATTTTATAGAGACTCATTACAGTTTCTGCGGCTTCCCTCCAACCTACATATTGTGATTTTTGGTAAAGATTTTACCACTTCAAGTGTTGTATCGCATTTTATAGTTGGGTCGATTATTTGTATTTTATAATCCTCCACAGTGTTTGCATCTGTGGCTAACTTTCCTTCTAAACCTTCTATTTTCCTGCTCACTTCATTTAATTGAACATTTATCAATCTATTTATTAATTCCACTGTTAAGCCGCCTGCTGTGGCTATACTACCTGCAGAAAAATTTGGTGCTGAACCTCCGGTTGCCATGGTTAAATTTATTTCACCAAAGCTATTTATTAAATCTTTCAGATTGTTTCTCGATATATTTTATTAAATCTTGAATCTGTCTTACTTTCTATCAATGTTTAAGTCTTATATTATTTTTTTTTAAATTCCCTGATCTTAGATTTTTTTTATTATTGAAAATTAATTTCTCACGAGACTGTCCCGATGGGGTCTTCCTTCTGTGAGGTTGTGGGTTGATCTTCCTTCCTGGATTCAGTAGAAATTATAGGCAATAGAATGCCCTTCCTTCCTTCTTAAATTTTTCCTGTTTCAGCGAGTTGTGATTTTGTTGTTGTTGTTGTAAGAGCTGGTTTATTTAACTGTTTTTGTTTAGTACGTTTCTGGTTTTGCTTTATTTTGTGTTCTTGTATTTTTTTTATTTAAGATTTTGGTCCACCTTTTTTTAAAGTTCACCTTTAAATGGATTATTTCACGGCCCCACGTTGGGCGCCAATTAAATTCGTCGTTAGTAGATGATTTAAAAAAATTAATTTTTTTATTTTTAGAACTCGGGTGATAAACCTTTATTCCTAAAACTCAATTAATACAAGACAGTTTTTATAAACTGTGAACCGATCGCGGTCTCGGATAAAATAGGACTGGCTCTTAATTCTAAAAAATTCTACAATGAACCTCGGCCAGAAGCTTTCCTTTTCTTAAGCTTCCAGAACTTTAATTTTTGTTTAAAATAAAAGCTTATGCTGAAACTGTCGCATCTCGTTGTGAAATGAAATTATGCTGACCGATGCAATTTGATTGAAAATCGGAACGCAATATGTTCTGAACCTAGAACGCAATACTGTGGGCTTTGAACGGAAAGTTTTGGCTTCGAACGGAAGCTTGTGTATACTTTACGATTGGTTTATTTATCTTAGCAGGACGGTCAAGCGCGGCCCTCGAAGTAGGTGGCAAAGGCAAAATCTTAAACAAAGGCAAAGGCAATGTAGCTGAAGGCAAGGGTAACATAGCTGAGATTGAATTCAAAAATTTGTTTATAAATTCCATAAGTGGAACCGTTTCACGGGTTGGATAACTTACATACATATGTATTAATGCATGTGTGTGGGTGTACAAAATTGCAAACTAATATCCGCGGCGAATAGAACTCTTTCAAACAAAGCTATTTAACGAAATATTTTTTGAATAACTAGTGCAAACATTTATATTTAAATATACAGAATGTGCCTTAAAATTGTCTGTATTAAGCAATCATTTTTTTGTTAACTTAATGTGTTGCTTTCTCATTCTTGGCGCTGGCTGAAACAAAAGCAGAGCCGAAAAATGAGAACAAGGGAGAGAGAACAAAGTGCGCGGCTAACATATTCAATTAAATAATGATCAAAAAAATAAACTATTTGTCCTTTTTCCCCTCTGTCCTCTAACCACTTTAATTATTGCTGTAATTTTGTTGATTGCTTATGTTCAACAAACATATATTAATACAAATGTTATAATATATTGGCGGAGGCTGTAACAAATGCTGGTAAAAAAAAACAGTAACAGTTACAGCGCTGCCAACGCTAAGAGAGAGCAGGTCATAAAAAAGAGAACGTAATGCGCTGCCAAAGATAAGAGCGTACAGTGCGCGGCTAACTTATTCTATTAAAAATTAACAATTTACTCCTGTTCTCTACCCTAACACCAATTCATTGGTCTATTAATTTCAATTACCTAATTCTGATTATTGTTAGATTTAAATTGCTGAAAAGCAACAGAATGGGCCCGGGAGGGAGGTCTTTTGCTCTCTGCATTTTTTCCCTTCTTAGTGCATTTTTATGCGCCAAAAGAGATGTATGTATATTTGGGGGAAAAAGACCGAAATCCGTGCACGTTAAATTGGCGGGCTAAAACTTTACAGCGCTTCCCAGAAGGAAGAAGGAAGATTGGAGTAAAAGGACTTAAAATCCGAGCACGTAAAATAGGCGCGAAAAACTTTACAGCTTTGTAAATCTTTCTGTTATGCCTTTTATCAGATATGCATGTGCATTGTTTTAATCAATACCTATAGACTGTCCCATAAAATCTTTGCTACGCCCACTTCAACGCCTACAAACATCCCAAGAAGTTAGGGAAAGCAATGATGTCAAGACCAGATAATGACATATATTTACATATGTATGTATGTTTGCATGTAAATAGTTGCAAACTGAAATGCGGGGCGAATATAACTCTCTCTAACACAATACGCCTAAAGGTTGTTTATATGTACATACATACATTGTACATTAATATAAATGTTATTAGTATGTTATGTCTTGCTCTCTCTTTCTCGGCGCAAGCTGAAACAACAGCGCGACTAAAAAATCAGAATGAAAAGCGCTGCCAACGCAAAGAGAGAGCAGAGTGCGCGGCTAACTTATTCTATTGAATATTTAACAATTTAAACTATTTGTCCTTTTCCCCTCTGTCCTCTGGCCAATTTACTTATTGCTATTATTTTGTTGCTTGTTGATGCTTAACAAACATACATTTATAAAATGTTTTCAGTCTGTTTTATGTATTGCTCACTCTTCCTTGGCGCAGGCTGAAACAAAAGCGGGACAAGAAAATGAGAATGAAAAGCGCTGCCAACGCTAAGAAAGAGCACAGTGCGCGGCTAACTTACTCTATTGAATAATAAACAACTTAATTTTGTTCCCCTTTTGGCTCTACCCGAACACCAGTTCATTGGTCTACCAGTTGTATTTACCAAATTCCGATCAGGTTAATGTATGATTTAAATTGCAAAAACAATAGAAAGGGCGCGGGAGGGAGAGCTTTTAGCTCCAAGCATTTTCTCTCTTTGTGCATTCTTATGCGCCAAAAGAGAAGTATATTTCGGGGAAAAGAACCGAAAATCCGTGCACGTAAAATTGGCGGGCAAAAACTTTACAGCGCTGTAAATCTTCTGTTATCTCTTTAGTCTACGACTAACCATCGTAAGCGAATCTACTGCCCTTCCAATTCTTCTGTCTTCTGTCTTCCAATTTAAAAGCGATATTCCTAACGTAAATTAACCTTTGCAAGCAATTTAACGTAAACTCAATAAATTAATTTTCCTTTGCTAAGAAGCTAACGTAAGTTTGTGTTTTTCCTTTGCTAAGAAGCTAACGTAAATTTGTGTTTTTACGCGGACGCGAGTTTTTGCTGCTTCTGCCGCCGTCGCACAGTGGTCCGGCTTGTATGGGGAGAGCGGCCAAAAATACTTCTAGTTGTTATATCGTTTCAAAATTTTCCCCAAAATTCTATAAAAATATTTTAATTATAGCAAAAAAAAATTGGACATATCGCCCGACTATAGCCTATAGCTACCATACAAAATATCGAACCAAATTTCAAACGCTTTGCTATTTTCAATTTCAAACTTTTTTATTTAAGTTGTATTACATTTAAGTAATATTTTAAGAGGAAGAGGAGTGGTTTATTATCCGCCCACCAATATTAATTCGTTAGTTTGGATTATTAAGTGTAAATTACATGAAAAAAACATAACAATAATAATAAACGAAAATACAAATTATAGCAAAAGAAAACCAAATTTTAAAAAATAAATGATAACTGGATATATTTAATTTAAGTCATCGAGTAGTTCAAATACTAATGCTGATAAAACTGACTTTTTTGAATGTGGGAGCTTTCTTTGGCCAGTAACATAAGGATCTGAGCTCAGAAGTAATCTGTGGATCAAATCTGTGTTTGTGTCAATTCGAGAAGTCTTCCTGGTGTGCTGACTTCTAAACATTTTGATGTCCTTATTTTTTGACTCTGCAGCTTCTTCTGATAATTCTCCAATCGGCACAAGTGCATAACTTATGACATCTGGAGCATGAACTAAAATTTTGTGTACGGATGGTGGAAGATAGTACCATGGATACAAGCTAATCAGCTTTCTGGCAGTATCAAGTGCATATTCTCCAAATTTTGCCGCATTGATTTTGTACCCTGATGCCAAACACTGTAGCAATATTGAACACCGCATTATAATATCTTCATTAATACCCGTTATTTCTGCTGCTAGTTTCGGATTTTTAAAAAACGCTCTGGCCGTATTGCCATCATTTGACGTGCCACTTCCTCCACTCCTAGGTGTATCCACAATAATTCCCATTCGTATGCGAAAATCATTCTGCATTTGGGATTTCCTTGTCGAAAGTACTTGTTTTCCTTCTGGAGTACTAACTCTCCAGCTCTTCAGGTCGAGTCTGTACGATACATGCAAAAAGTATTCAAAAAAACAAATATAGGAGTGTAATGGAGACAATCCAAACTGAAAGCGTGATTCATTAACCTTCTTTTTCAAACAATTTTCCAAATCGTTCATCTCTATCGGCTTTGCCTCACATATGTAGCACTTAGAAGATGACGTGTGACTTAGGGCACTACATATTTTCCCATCAACCATGGTCAACTGCAAGCTGTGTTTAATTTTAATTTCTTTACCGAACACATTACATGGCGTGGCATTCAACACTTCAATCTTAGCTTTGAAATACTTTTCTTCGTCTTCAGCTAATTGAGCCGTTTCTTTTGCAAATTGCAATCTTATTGGTCTGCAGTATCGTGTAAACGAAGGTCGTGGATTCTTCCAAATTATTTTTTCATCTTTTGGATCGTTTTCCATGGTTTTAAGTTGTAATGGCACATATGATGTCACAAAAAGACTGGAATCTCTCAAGTCCTTATTGCAGACTTTCTGTCTGTATTCTGAACGTCCAGTGCTGCCGTCAAATCCCCATTTTCCAATTAAAATAATGTTATCAGAGCAATCACTTCCAACGCTTTAAAGAACATCATGCTGAAGTTTTACAATCCTCCTCGCAGTATGGTCAACCAAGTTCTGTAACTCGACTTCAGCTTTTGATTCACTTACAGTTATTTTGTCTGGATAGGTTAATTTCTTAGCCTTTAACAGTTGACCGTAGCTTGGAAAAAGGTCAAAGGAGGTCTTTGAGTTCACATAGCTTCGAATAAGAAAATATTGATGCTTGCTCAAGTTTGCCTCCATGAGAAGCGACAGGACTTCATCGACGTTAGCTTTGCTGCACATTGCATTTGATTGAAAGTTGCACGATCGTAAGTCACAAGCTGCAGATTCATTAGTTATTGAAAGCTCAGCAATTCTTCGTCTCTTAGTTCTTTTTGATGACTCACTAAAGTCTACTTTCGGACGTCCACGCTTAGCAGTTTCGATCATTTCTTGAGGATTACTTGGAGTGCGTTTCATTAAAATTGTTTCCTTTTCGTTAAGCCAATTAGATTGGAATTCAAGAATTGATGCCTTTTTGTGTTTATATTGTGTCCAAAACGAAGCAATTTTTTTGCAAATGTAACCAATACATTTCGTTAACACGCTCATATCGGACACGTAGCCAATGTTTTCAATATTGCGGTTCACATGTTCGATGGCCTTCCGTAATTTTTCTGCATTAGTGTCGATTACTGTACACCAATAATTGAATATGTACAAGCGAGTGAAGACACAATGAGAAGAGTCACCTACCAAAATTAAATTAATAAAGAAATTACGCTATAAAAATTAAAATTTGAACCCAAAAAAAACATAAAACACTAAGGACGAACACAAAGACACAGCACAATTACAATGCAAAACAGCTGCTTTGACCTTGAAGATAAAAAGAGACGGTGTTAGTTTATGGTTGATTACGCACACATCTGCAAGTATCTGCAGCTAGCTTTAACTTTTTTTATACCTTAAGATATTGACAAATACACTGAATAAAAAATTAATCGGGGCATCTTGGGGGATCACAGTTAAAACTTTTAGTAAACATAGAAAACACGAATACAAAAGATACTAAAAATATAATAAAGTTAAGAATTAATTTAAAAATAACGACAACTCAAGTTAGCTTTTATTAATATTGAAACTTAAAAATAATACCTTTAACTTCAAAATCCATTTTATATAATTTAAATTGGGCAGCGTAATTAGTTGACTGAACACTTTGAAGTTCACTTTTGTTGTGAAAAATTCGCTATGCGTGCAGATGCGCTTTGCAAATGAACACGTGTTCACAGCTTTAATTCTATTTTTAGAAAGTCCCGTTAGACATCTAGAAAAAGCTGGTTTGTTATGAAGAAGTTTGGTCATTTTAGAGGCGATTTGGTTACGTTTCGCAAATTTTTGTTGTTATGATTTTTTGAATTTTGTCCTATGGGCGCAACCACTGTGCGACCCTTGGATGGGTAGAGCGGAGGCCATTCTGAAGGATTACGAGATAATCAAGGAAAGGCCTCTCTATCGCTCTATAGTCGTTAGCATTAGGCAAAAGATTAGGGGTAGTGCCGAGACGACCCTTTTGTCATACAACGTGGCAGTAGACGACTGGCCCGAAACGAAGGTTATATGTCAAAAAACACCGAAGCTTTAATTTGTTTCATAATATTTTTCCACCAATTTTCCGATCATTCCTATGGCAGCTATATGATATAGTCTTTCGATTTTGATAAAATTTAATTCAAAATTTAAAACTAATTAAAAAATGTTATTTCCAAGCTTAGGAGGTTATATGTTAAAAAACACCAAAGATATAATTTTTAAAAAATTTTTTTCCCGATTATTCCTATGGGAGCTATAAGATATACATAGTTGTCCCATCCGGCTGGTTCCGACTTATATACTACCTGCAAAAGATATCAGAATTTTGGGAAACTTTCAGCCCGATAGCTTTAAAACTGAGAGACTAGTTTGCGTAGAAACGGACGGACAGACGGACATGGCTAGATCGACTTGTCTAGTGATGCTGATCAAGAATATATATACTTTATGGGGTCGGAAACGTCTCCTTCACTGCGTTGGAAACTTCTTACTGAAATCATTATACCCTCTGCAAGGGTATACAAATAAGAAAAATGAATTAATTTAAATAAATGAAAAAAAACATCTAAACATAAGTTGATGAGAAATTTAAATAAATAAATAAACCTGACAAACATGAACATACAAGAGTGTATAAGAATAACGTTAGATAAGGAACAATACTTTGATAATGGGGTATTTAGGATAATCAGAAATATTGAAAAGCCTCTTTCATTTTCCGATTTTGAATATGAATATATGGATAGGTACAACTTACCTTTTTTACCCACTACTGTCTACTGTGAGAAATTGCAAACTATTCTCGGAAATAAGCAAAGACCCAATTTTCGGACAAATAATTATATTAACAAGAAAGGAAGTTAACTTTGGCAAGACGAAATTTGTATACCCTTGCAGCTATAATTATTAAATTAAACAAGGAAGAACGCTATAGTCGAGTACCTCGACTATCAGATACCCGTTACTCAACTAAAGGGACCAAAGGAAAATGGAGATATGCAAGCAGCAGAGCGAGATTGAAATGCGCCACCTACCGGTGGTAGAAAGATTAAAGCGTTGTGGGCGTTAGAGCGGGCGTGGCAAAGTTTTTCTTGGATCAATCGATAGGTATTGACAAGACCATTTCAGTTAAAATTTTTTATCTAGCATGAAAATTGTGGGCGCCACAGGCTTGGGCGGTTTGTGGGCGTTAGAGTGGGCGTGGCATATTCGCGTGACAAACTTGCGCTGCGCTCAATTCTACGGAATCTAAATCTGAAATCCCATTTCTCTATCTTTGATATTTTCCGAGATATCCGCGATCATATTTACGATTTTTTGAAGTTTGTGGGCGGTTTGTGGGCGTTCAAGTGGGCGTGGCACACTTTTTTTAGATCAATCGATAGGTATTGAGGAGAACAATACATTTCAGTTAAAATTTTTATTCTAGCATGAAAACTGTAGGAGCCACAGTTTTGGGCGGTTTGTGGGCGTTAGAGTGGGCGTGGCACTCTGTTGAAACAAACACGCGCTGCGTAAGAAGCTCAGGAATCTGCACGCCTAATCTCAATAGCCTAGCTCTTATAGTTTCCAAGATCTCAGCGTTCATCCGGACGGACAGACAGACGGACAGACGGACATGGCTAGATCGACTCGGCTAGTGATCCTGATCAAGAATATATATACTTTATGGGGTCGGAAACGCTTCCTTCTGCCTGTTACATACTTTCCGACGAATCTAGTATACCCTTTTACTCTACGAGTAACGGGTATAAAAATACAAAAAATGATATTTCCAATAGTATAAGATCAAACAAAAGCACCTCCTAACGAGGTAAAAAGTAGTGGCGAACGCGCCTTTAACAAAAATTGCTGATATCAACAATTGTGACGAAAAATGATATTACATTCGATAAAATAAATAAACTATATTAAATTTATGATTTCGGCCCGCAACAGTAAATATTTATTTACCTACACGTAAATTTTCTGTTGTAGCGTGCCGAATACATAAATTTAATATAGTTTATTTATTTTCGAATTTTCGAATTATTACTGTATAAAGAGTATTTAGCAAATTAAATTATCTTTTCAGAGATATACAGCCAGTTTCTGTAGCATTAGTTGTTTAGATACTATAAGCATTTTAAATCTGGCTTTTTTTTGGATTTTCCGCAAAACTAGCTGGTTTTTCCAAAAGTCGTAGAACAAACGTTTTCTATTTCAAGCTACTTTATACACCCATAGGGTTTTCCAAACCCTAAAACTAAGATGGGATGCATACAAACCCACAAATAAAGGGACAACCATTTTCATTTTGGAAAGAAGAAGAAAATCTTGTTTATTGAATTACTTTTGAACGGGACATCGGATTTCAATAAATGAGGTGTCATTCGGCGCGTATTCTTAGTAAGAATAAAACTAGCTAAACAGCCGGGGGCTTTTATCTCCACCGTATCCAGTAGCTCCAATTTTCTAAATTTTTACTGTTACACTTTCACCGCTTTTTCTCCCAAACAAATCTGAATTTCGAAAGTCTTGGTATGCAATCTTCTCAGTTTTTGCGATACCTTTCGATTGGTGTATCATTCGTTACGATCGGACCATAACGGCAGATTTTCAATTCTGCGGCTATATATAGTAGTTGTCTTCCCACGCTCTCTTGCGCGCTTCGCCACTACGTGTACTGCCGTCCACAGTGATTAAGGTATTTATTTATTCACTTAATTAAGGGTTTTAATATTTTAATAATATTCATTTATCTACCTTAAAGTAGACATTATAATAATATTTTAAGACTAGGTCTTTTTAAAGACTTTTTCTTTGATTATTATTATTTCATATTTTCAATATACGTATTTAACTAATAAAATAGTTCTATTAATTTTGCTTAACTAATCCTTTTTTATAAAATTATTTTTATTATTTATATTTTAAAGATATATTTTTCATTGGGGAAATTTAAAAAATTGTATAAAAATGCCTCGTTTAAGTAGACCTACTGCATCTCAACGGGCTAGGAATCAACTATTAAGAAATAGGGCAAATAGGGAAAACATTGAGTATGCAGAGATGGAGAGGGTAGAAAATGTAGAAGCTCAGCGTAGGCGAAGGGAAAATTTTTTAGTCAGGGAAGCAGAGCAGGGCATTAATACAGCGTCTCGTAGGTAAAGACGCCTTAATCTTACCGCTCGTGCAGTCGAACAAGCTGCCGATACTGAGCGTCGTTCAAAAAGGCGACAAGTTAGCGAGCTTAGAGATATAGAACAGGATCAAGACACAGCGAACCGTAGGGAAAGACGCTTGGATGCTGCTTTCCGTGCGGATGAGCAAGCAGCCGATACTCGACGTCGTTCTAATAGAGACAAAATAGCCAAGTGCGAGCTACAGAGCAGGCTCAAAACACTGCTGACCACTTGAAGAGGCGCTTGGATCCTGTTTTTCGTGCGGGAGAACAGGCAGCCGATACTAGTCGTCGTTCTATTAGGCGGCGACATAGCCAAGTCCGAGCTACAGAGCAGGTTCAAAATACTGCTGACCACTCGGAAAGGCGCTCGAATCCTGCTTTCCGTGCGGATGAGCAAGCAGCCGATACTCGGCGTCGTTCTATTTGACGGCGAAACAGCCAAGTGCGATCTACAGAGCAGGCTCAAAACACTGCTGACCACTTGAAGAGGCGCTTGGATCCTGTTTTTCGTGCGGGAGAACAAGCAGCCGATACTAGGCGTCGTTTTATTAGGCGGCAAAATAGCGAAGTCCGAGCTACAGAGCACGTTCAAAATACTGCTGACCACTCGGAAAGGCGCTTGAATCCTGCTTTCCGTGCGGATGAGCAAGCGGCCGATACTCGTCGTCGTTCTATTAGGCGGCGAAATAGCCAAGTCCGAGCTACAGAGCAGGTGCAAAATACTGCTGACCACTCGGAAAGGCGCTCGAATCCTGCTTTCCGTGCGGATGAGCAAGCAGCCGATACTCGACGTCGTTCTGTTAGACGGCGAAATAGCCTAGTGCGAGCTACAGAGCAGGCTCAAAATACTGCTGACCACTTGGAGAGGCGCTTGGATCCTGTTTTTCGTGCGGGTGAACAAGCAGCCGATACTAGTCGTCGTTCTATTAGGCGGCGAAATAGCCAAGTCCGAGCTACAGAGCAGGTTCAAAATACTGCTGACCACTCCACAGTGGTTCCGCTTGTATGGAAGCGCGTCCAAAAATGCTTTTAATGGCATTAGAGGGCTGAAAGTTTTACCAAGCTTCGTAAATAGTGTTTGTAGTTGAAAAAATCCGCCAACCAATGAACCACAAACAATAAAATTTAACAAATAATTAAACAATAACAATTTATAAGCCATTTAAGTACTAAACAAAATTTAAAATGGTTTTAACTTCAAAATTATACAAAAATTTTAGGATGTCTCCTCAAGCAAGCTATTAACTGAAGGAAATAATTTTAAATTGTCCTTTTTTTCAATATTTCTCTGCCCAGTAATATATGGGTCGGACCGTAAAAGCAAATAATTCAATATGTCAGTATTTGTAAGTATTCGTGACTTTTTGCGGGTATGATTCAGTCTGAATTTCTTTATTTCTTTGTTGTTCGCCTCTGCAGCTTCCTCCGAGAGCTCTCCAATTGAAACAATTGCGTGCTCTATAATAGCAGATCCGTGAATAAGCACCTTGTGAACCGTCGCAGGCAAATAGTACCAGGGATACTCCTTGATTAACTCTTTGGAAGTATCGAGGGCATATTCATTAAATTTGTGTACGTTGATTTTGTGTCCCGATGCCAAAGTTTGCTGTAAGGTGGAACAACGATGAATCAAATTTTCATTAAGGCCTGTAATTTCCGAAGACAACCGGAATTTCGAAAAAAAATTTCTCGCTACATTGCCATCGTTGGATGTTCCTTTGCCACCATATCCTGGCTGGTCCACTATTAAGCCCATTTTATCTCGAAAATCGAACTTCTCTCTTTCTTTCTAAAACTTTTAGTTTTTGTTGGGGCCCTCTAGCCTGCCACATTTTTATGACTGACTTATAAAAAAGGTGAAGAAAGTATTCAAAGAATCTAATTTTTGCATGCAGTGGAGATAAGCCAAACTCTAAATATTTTGTTGATACATTTTTGTCCAAACATTCATTCAAATTGGAGTGCGATTCACTTAAAGCGTTACAAACTTTTCCATCTACCATAGTTAATTGTAAGCTATGCTTAACGAATATTTTTCTCTTTTGGACACATAGTTCTGAATTTATTAGAAAATTTATTTTCTCCTTAATGTATATCTCCTTTGATTTTGATACTTCGGTCGTCTCTTTTTTAAACTGGAATCGAATTGGTCTGCAATAACGAGTTGACGAAGGCCGAGGGTTTTTCCAAATTACTTTTTGATCAGTTTTTGAAATAAGTTTTTCTTTTGTCGTCTACATCATTATTGGAAAACGTTTGCTTGTACTCGCTATGGCCCGTACTTCCATCAAACCCCCATTTTCCAATTAATAACATATGAGCAACAGAATAATCTGCAATTGTTTCAATAACATTAGATTGAAGCTCAAGTATGCTCGAGGCTGTGTTATTTAACAAGCTTTGAAGTTCGCCTTCTGCGTAGGATTCGTCTACAGATATGTTGTCAGGATATCTATCTTTTTAAGAGCTTAAAATGCATTGATAATCAACAAATATTGGTGTTTGGTTATTCCGGTCTCCATTAAAAGAGAAATGACTTCTGTGGGATCCGCTGGCAATACATTTTGGGTTTGGTTTCCGTTGCGTAATGCAGAGACAGCGGTCTCATCAATTTCGACCTACTGAGCTATACGCCGACGCTTAGTCCTCGTTGAAGACTCCATAAAATTTTTTACGGCCGCGTGGAGCACATTCCGCATTTTCTTGGGGTACATTTTTTGTATTTTTCAATAAAATTGACTCTGTTATAGTCAGCCAATCAGACTCATATTGTAAAATAGAAGATTTCTTACGTTTATAACGCATCCAAAAATAAACAATTTTTTTGCAAATGTACTCAATTGGTTGAATACACGCATTCAGTTCATCTCTAAAGCCGTTGTTTATCAAATTTTGTTGGACATCAGCAATTACTTGTCGTACTTTTCCAGCGTGTGTGCCTTTTTTGGAGCACCATATATTAAAACAAGGAAAAACGCTATAGTCGAGTACCTCGACTATCAGATACCCGTTACTCAGCTAAAGGGACCAAAGGGAAATGGAGATATGCAAGCAGAAAAGCGAGATTTAAATGAGCCACCTACCGGCAGAAGACAGATTTAAGCATTGTGGGCGTTAGGGTAGGCGTGGCAAATTTTGGATCAATCGATAGGTATTGACGAGACCAATACATTTCAGTTAAAATTTTTTATCTAGCATAAAAATTGTGGGCGCCACAGGCTTAGGCGGTTTGTGGGCGTTAGAGTGGGCGTGGCATATTCGCATAACAAACTTGCGCTGCGTACAAGGCTACGGAATCTAAATATGAAATTCCAATACTCTATCTTTGATAGTTTCCGAGATATCCGCGTTCATATTTACGATTTTTTGAAGTTTGTGGGCGGTTTGTGGGCGTTAAAGTGGGCGTGGCAAACTTTTTTTTGGGTCAATCGATAGGTATTGATGAGAACAATACATTTCAGTTTAAATTTTTACTCTAGCATCAAAACTGTAGAAGCCACAATTTTGGGCGGTTTGTGGGCGTTAGAGTGGGCGTGGCACTCTACTGAAACAAACTTGCACTGCGTAAGAAGCTCAGGAATCTTTTCGCCAAATCTCAATAGCCTAGCTCTCATAGTTTCCAAGATCTCAGCGTTCATCCGGACAGCCAGACAGACGGACAGACGGACATGGCTAGATCGACTCGGCTAGTGATCCTGATCAAGAATATATATACTTTATGGGGTCGGAAACGCTTCCTTCTGCCTGTTACATACTTTCCGACGAATCTAGTATACCCTTTTACTCTACGAGTAACGGGTATAAATATGTAGGCGTGCAAACACACACTGACTTATGTTGCCTATGAAATTAAAAGTTAAAAACAAATATTCTTAAATATTACGAAGTTTTTATACACAATGTAAGCCACAAGTAAAGACGAAGACAAAAACGAAACAAACACAGGGGCTCTGCTGGACAAGTTTGACCTTGAAGAAATAAAAAGATGCGTTAGATTATTGATTGTTTCACACACATCTGCAAGTTTCTGCAGCTGGCTTAAACACTTTTATTAAGTAAAAACTCTGATTAATACAATGAACATAATATCTATGGGAGAATCGGGGGGGGGGGGGGGGGGGGGGGGGGGGAACCCAACTAAAACTTTAGGTAAACATAAAAAAGACGTTCACAAAATACACAAAAAATATTAAATCGATTTTGTTAGTTTCACTAAAAAATTTGTTGAATTTATTTAATTCTTAATATATACATTTAAAGTAAATACCTTCAACTTCAAAATGCATTTTGAATAATGAAATCGGATCACTATATCAAACGTTTGACCACTTTGAAGCGCAATTTTGTTTTGTAAAAATTCTTGCTAAGTACAGCTGCGCTGCATTCTATTTTTAGAAAGTCGCGTTAAATTTCCAGACAAACAGGTTTGCCATCAAGAAGTTTGAACATTTTAGAGACAATTTGCTTGCAATTTTTTTCTATTCGTTGTTATCACTTTTTTTGATTTTTAGCCTCTGGCGGAACCACTGTGCACTCGGTAAGGCGCCCGAATCCCGCTTTCCGTGAGGTTGAGCAAGCGGCCGATACTAGTCGTCGTTCTATTAGGCGGCAAAATAGCCAAGTTCGAGCTACAGAGCAGGTTCAAAATACTGCTGACCACTCGGAAAGGCGCTTGAATCCTGCTTTCCGTGCGGATGAGCAAGCAGCCGATACTAGGCGTCGTTTTATTAGGCGGCAAAATAGCGAAGTCCGAGCTACAGAGCAGGTTCAAAATACTGCTGACCAGTCGGAAAGGCGCTTGAATCCTGCTTTCCGTGCGGATGAGCAAGCGGCCGATATTCGTCGTCGTTCTATTAGGCGGCGAAATAGCCAAGTCCGAGCTACAGAGCAGGTGCAAAATACTGCTGACCACTCGGAAAGGCGCTCAAATCCAGCTTTCCGTGCGGATTCAATTAGGCGCTTGGATCCTACGTATCGTGCGGGTGAGCAAGAAGCAAATACCCTGCAACGAGCACAGGTTAGATTAACACAGGATCGCCTGTTGGAAAGAGCGCAGGATAGGGCTAGGAGAGCTACAGCTAGAAGTGTTAGGGATCGCAGGGTCGTCGAGCAGGCCAGGAATACACTGGCTCGACGAAGTACACGTTTAGCTGCTCGACAAGCAGCCATCGATGCAATTCAAAATATAAGTCAAAGAGTTAGTCAGTATAGAAGCCTTAGTGGAAACAGGGAAGCAGAAATCCTTCGGAACTCAATCCGAAGTCAGGAGATACTGCTTATTATGTCTCAGGAGCATAGGCCCAGTAGAAGACCTACTGAATTGGAAGTTCTTATAGCCACTTTTAATAGAAAAGTGAAGCTTGGTCCCGATCAGATTTGCCTTTGTTGTAAAGGATTGTGGTTCCCAAAGCAAATAAATAAGCTTTCTAGAGCCTATTTAGAAGAACATTGCGAGTTGAGGGAAGAGATTTACCAAAATGCAAGCCAGCTTGCTTTCACTGGTGAATCTTTTAAGTTCTGTGCAACCTGTCACAGCAATATAAAAGCCGGCAGAAAGCCCAAAGGTGCCATTTCCAACGGCCAAGATTTCCCAGAAATTCCTCATTGCTTAAGGGGGCTTACTCCCTTGGAGGAACGACTGATTTCACCTCGCCTTGATTATTAAGTCGATAGGTCATGAGCGTCAGAGTGCTATAAAAGGAGCTGTTGTAAATGTTCCAATTCCAGTAAGCAATATTGTGACGTCCCTCCCACGAGCTTTTAATGGAGCTGCGGTTATACAGCTCCACCTCAAGCGAAGAATGGAATATGGACATGATTTCATGGCAGAGACCATTAGGCCTTCTAAGATTGCTGACGCTATTAGATACTTAGTAAATACCGAGCTTTACAGAAAACATAATGTGTCAGTAAACGAGCAGTGGATCTCTGATTTTACTTCCGAAACTGTTCCCTTCATAGCATCTCAAGCTGACTTAGCATCAGTAGAGGAGCAATTAGCCATCCAGCAGGAGGATGTAAATTCGGAGGCGACTAATTCCGATGAGAATGCGGAAGCCGAAGAGCTAAATCCTGGAGGACAAGAAACAATGCTTGAGAATAACCAGACACACAATGTAGGAATTCCGAGAATTACAATGGCTCCAGGTGAGGGCCAAAGACCTCTCGACGTGATTCTCGATGCTGACTCTGAAGAATTAGCGTGCCCAAGCATATATGCTGGCGTCAAGAGACCATCTTCAGAGAGTTATACAACCGTAGTTAGGTCTGAACTTAGGAACGTAGATAGAAGAGGTTGTAGAACTGACAAATTATTCTTCAATTATAAGAAGTTGGAATTGATTAAAATTCGAAACAATATTTCAAATTGCTTAAGTAAGCGCAGCGCCTCCAGCGCTATAACAGCTGCTAACGTACTTGATGAAGATTTTATGGGCAACTTAATTAGCCATGATGATGGATATCGAATTCTTAAGGATATTCGCACGTCTCCTGCTCACTGGGAAGATGAAAAGAAGAAAGTCATGGCTATGATTCGCCAGTTTGGTTTGCCAACTTTCTTTATAACTCTGTCGGCCGCTGAAACTAGGTGGCCAGAGCTGATAGTACTGCTCAAGCGCAATGTAGATAGGGTTGAAATAAATGAAGAAGAAGCTTTAAATTTAGAATTTTGGGAAAAGGCGCGCCTGATTAGGACAGACCCAGTGACGTGTGATAGATATTTTGATTATAGATATAGGGAAGTTCTTAAGTTAATGAAGAAACCTGGGGGTATCTTTGGAAGTAATTTTGTTACTACCTATTATTGGCGAGTTGAGTTTCAACAGAGAGGTTCACCTCATATTCACGGTATGTTTTGGCTGAAAGATGCCCCGGAAGTGGATTTCAACAATGAAGAATCTATGTATAGTGTAATAGCCTTCATTGATCAGTTTGTAACTGTGGATGTTACAAACACAGATTTGGCTCCGTATGTTGAATACCAAAAGCATAAGCACGGGCATACGTGTCTTAAAAAGGTGCGCGGACAATCTGTTTGTCGATTCGGTATTCCATATCCTCCAATGCCCCAAACGGAAATATTGAACGGAAATTCTCTTCACCACGAAAACTTAAAAAAAATTCGTAGCTTTTTGCTTCGCGATCAATCAGATGATTTGATTAGCCATATTAGCATATTTGAAAATTTTCTTTCTCATGATCAGGTGAGCCTCAGTTACGAGGACTACATATATGTTATTAGGTCTAGTTTGAAAAAACCACAGATTTTTCTGAAGAGAACATTTGCAGAAATTCAAGTTAATGCTTATAATAAACACATTCTTTCTATGCAAAGGGCAAATATGGATATCCAGTTATTTTTGGACCCTTTTGCTTGCTGTAGCTACATAATTAATTATATTAACAAATCCCAAAGGGGTATTTCGAAGTTAATGCGAGAAGCAGCTAATGACATTCGAAGAGGCAATTCAAGCATTCGGCAAAAGCTACAGTATCTTGGTCACAAATTTGTTTCGGGCACTGAGATCTCTGCTCAGGAGGCCGTATGTTGTTGTCTGGGATTGGCGTTGTCATAATCTATCAATAAATGCGTTCACGTAAACACCTTCCCTCCAGAACAACGAGTTCGTATGCTTAGACCTACAAGCGTCCTGCAAAATATGCCTCAGAATTCCACTGACATCTTTAAAAAGGTTTGCTGGACAGATACGAACAAAGACCAGATTCTTATGAAGGCCTGTGTTTATCCGATTTTGCTGCAAACTACGAGTTTTCAAAAAGCCGGGGAAGAACTCGTCAAGGAATAAATAGAGACAACGAAGTTGAAGAAGAAAATTATATTTTAGGAGAAGTTTATTTCGCGCTTCGCGACGGTAGCGGTTTTATTAGAGAAAGGAATAGGCCGAGTATTGTTAGGTATAGCCCCTTCAATATTAATATAGATAGACAGAATTATTTTAGAGCATTAGTGATGCTTTTTTCTCCGTGGAGAGACGAACAGGTAGGTTTAGTACAGAGAAATTGTGAGGAGTTTTACCTAGGAAATGAAGAGGCTATTAAAGCCAATTTTGATAGATTTAATTCCATAGAAAGTTTGGAAGACGCGCTTAGAAGGGCTATGGAAGTAGAGGAGAATAATGAGGAAATATAGATGAGGAGGCCGCAGTTAATGAGGAGTTTAGGGCCCTAGCTTTTCCGGAAATATCTTCTCAAATAAATGTTTTAAACTTAAACAATAATGTTCAAGAAATTGATCCGGATAGCAATATCCGGATAATAAAGCTCCCGCCAATTATTTCTGCTGAAAACTTAGCAACTTTAGTTAGATCGCTCAATTTGAAGCAAAAAACCTTTTTAACGCATGTTTTGCATAATGCAAGAAGAAATGCTAGTTTTTATGAGTTCGTAGGAGGCGGAGCAGGTGTCGGCAAGAGTAGACTTAATTCTACGCTATTTCAGTCCCTTTCCAAGGAGTATAATGGTAGAGCAGGATGCGACCCAACTTCGGTTAAAATATTATTGTGCGCTCCCACAAGCAAAGCTGCTTTTGGAATCGGAGGCTCCACTCTTCATTCCATGTTCTCTCTCCCTGTAAATCAGGCTGGGTCTGCATTTAGGAGCTTAAGCCCTGATTTGTTAAATACCCTACGTTCCAGATTTATTGATCTCAAAGTACTTATAATAGACGAAATTTCTATGGTCGGCGCAACAAGCAAATTTTTTCCAACGTCGATGCTCCCTTCGGAGGTATTTCGGTCATCGTGTTCGGCGATCTTAGACAATTGCGGCCAGTATGTGATCGTTGGATTTTTCAGCCGCCGTCGCATAATCCATACAGTGCTATATTTGGATCTTACCTGT